>NC_091832.1:21433165-21736195 GCF_037783145.1 Equus przewalskii | reverse complement strand
AAAAAGTACTATGAACTTTTCTGTTGTGTTGCCAGTAAGCTTTTAAATTATACATATTCTGAGAGATGGGTAAAAAGCTTATTAGTTATTATCCTGATGTTTTTAGTCTCATTTTACTCTTTAGTGTATAATCTCATAATTCTGACTCATTTATATGTAGATTTCAGTATCTTAGAATATTGGTCATGTGCTTGATTTTCTAGCTTCTGATGCTGAGTTTGGAAGTTTAAGCAATTCCTGACAATAAACCTCATTTTAAGTTGGCTTCTTCATTCACATTAATAGTTAACATTTATCAAGTGCTTTCTCTGTACAAATATTGTGACTTTGCCTTAGCCTATAATTGAGTCAGACAGAAGAACTTTCAAAACTAAGCTTCAAGACAGATATTTAATCACTATAGTGTAAGTAAAATCAAATGGTTTAGAAACATATAGGGGAGACAAATTAATTCCAACTGAAGGGATCTGGCTAATTGATCTTTGATTGCAGGGAAAAGAAGCAATTTTCCAGTTACTTTTTTAAAAAACTTGGTTTTTTTTTTTTAATACTTTGAATCCTTAAGCTTCTTACTTTTAAAGTAGTCTGTAATTGATAGAACTGTCTGCTGTTTAGTTTCATGTGCTCATTGCTCATGTAACTTATAAGTCTACTGGCTTTCTAATGCAATGGTAAAGGATATATTTTAGAGGGAAAAAAGCAATTTAAAGCAGATTTATCAGTCTGTGAATAAATATAGTATGTGTATATGTACATACCATGGTAAAAAAGACAGTTATTTCTGATAGCACGAGAGTTTAAAATCCAAAATAAATGTCTGTCTTGCCGTGATTTCTTTTATCCTGCTATCCAGAAGTGTAACCACTGTTATCAGTCATAATTTTTTTAACTGCATTTACCACTAATGTCTGATTTTATTAGTGAATCATTCTTTCTGCATATGAAGGCTGTGTCCTTAGAGTTCCTTGGAATGATTCATGTATATAGTGCAGTCATTTCATTTGAGATGCAGTTTGCTTTGTGTGCACAGTCCTGCACCACGTAACAACGTTTCAGTCAGTAATGGACCACATATGCAAAGGTGGTCCCTTAAGATTGCACCGTGTAGCCTACCTGTGTAGTAGGCTATACCATCTAGGTTTGTACATGTACACCCTAGGATGTTTGCACAATGGTGAAATCACCTAACGACACATTTCTCAGAACAGATCCCTGTCATTAAGTGATGCATGACTGTACATACGAGTTGTTTTATTATGTGCTTTTCTTTTTCTTTAGGATCCCAAACTTCTGAACAGGAACTCTTTCTAGACACCAAGATATTTGAGAAAGGTTTGTAATTGTAAATATATTTTGGCTCTTAGAAGTACTGTCCTCTGTTAGTAATACAAACTCATAAAGTATTTGCAATTTTAGCTATTTGTAGGGGGCATCAGATGTCTCTGATTGTGTGCTGATTTGTAATGAGAATAAGGAAAAATACCTCAGATACTGGTTTTGAGGATTAAGTGTGATGATACTTTAAGGTGTGTGCCAAGAACATGAATCCAGTTCTGTGAAGGTGGTGAACAAGTCACTTCATTCTTGAGTGTACCTAGGTAATTGTTCAGCAACCATATCTCAGTTTTGGTATTGAGGGGTTCAGGAGGGTTTCTGAACATGTCAAGAGTCTATCTTATTTTGAGGGCTTGCTTGTTTTCTATATATTTCAGACCAAGGAAGTACATACAGTGGAGATCTTGAATCAGAGGCTGTATCTACTCCACATAGCTGGGAGGAAGAGTTGAATCATTATGCCCTAAAGTCAAATGCAGTGCAAGAGGCTGATTCAGAATTGAAGCAGTTCTCCAAAGGGGAAACTGAACAAGATCTGGAAGCGGATTTCCCATCAGGTTTGTGCAGAGTAACCTGTCCACTGAAAATCTTTTATTTTAAAACATTGGTACAACTCTAAAATGACATTGTGAAGCAGTTATAATGTGTGATAATAATCTAGGTCTCAAATGGTCCTTGCCTTTAAAGGTGTTAATTTGTACCATATTGTTCTTATAAATGGTTAATTTGTTTTGTTTTTTACCTTTCCCACAGTAACCATGGTTTTCTTGATTGTTAATGTTTATTTAAGTGCTGTATCCTGTGTTTCTCTTAAGTGTACAAGTAAAATTCTTATTTTATCACAAAATAATGAATATAGCGATGATTACCTGATATTTCCTCCCACAGTCTAAGTCTTTAAGTCTGAGAGTTATTTTCCTCATGTTATGCCTTCTGCTGATTATTGTAGAATCCTTCGACCCACTGAATAAAGGACAGGGAATCCAGGCTCGTTCCCGGACAAGACGACGACACAGAGACGGCTTCCCCCAACCCAGACGAAGAGTAAGCAGTAGCTTAATTTTTCTAGTATTTTCTTTCCTTCATTCTATATGTGTTTATTAGTCCTCCTGTTTATAAAACACTGTAACAGCCAGGGTCAAGGAATTCCATACATTGTTTTACAACCTTGTATTTTTGTGCTTTTATTTTTGTTTCTTGAAGTCAGTAACTGTATCTTTTATTTTACATTTCTCTTAGCGGGACTTTTATTTTTATTTCTGTAGTTGAGGGTTTTTTTTGTTTTGTTTACTTTAAAAAGCTTTTTATAATCCTTGTTATAGACTTCTGTCTTTTTTTTAAGTTCTCTAAATTTAGCTTTTTTAATGTATTATAATGAGGTTCACTATTTTGTATGGTGTAGTATAATAGTGAAGTTCACATGGACCATTTTTCATGTTGACAGGGCTTTCCCATACCAAAAATTAAAAGAATAAAAGCCTTATTTTTTAATTAGCTCTGTTGAGTTATAATTACATTTAAAAATTCGTAAATTTTAAGTGTACAATTTGATGGGCTTTGACAAATGCATTCAGTGTGTAACCACCACCACAATCATAATGCTTCCGCTGTCTTGGAAATTTCCCTTGTGATCTTTTGCAGTTAGTCTTCATCTCCAGCTCCCGATGACCGCCGATCTGCTTTGCAGATTGATGCAAAATGATACTGCTTTGCCTTTTCTAGAACGTCATATAAATGGAATCTCATGATTTGTAGTCTTCTGTGTCTGCTCTTTTCGCTTACCATGTTTTTGAGATTCATCCATGGTATTTCATCTATCAGTAATTCATTCCTTTATATTTCCCAGTAGCATTCCGTTGTATGGACAAACCACAGTTTAACTGTTTAACAATTGATGGAAATTTGGGGTTTCCAGTTTTGGGCTATTTTGAATAAAGCTGCTATGAACATTCTAGTATAAATCTCTGTGTGAATGTATGTTTTCATTTGAGGAAAAGTATCCAGGAGGAGTTGCTAGATCTTATAGTATGTATATTGTTAATTTTGTAAGAAAGATGCCAAACTGTTTTCCAAAGTGGAAGTACCATTTTGATTCCTACCAGCAATGTGCGAGTTCCATCTGCTCCATAACTTTGCTAACACTTGGTATTGTTGATTTTTAATTTTAGCCATTCTACTGAATGTATGGTGGTATCTCATCATGGTTTTAATTTGCATTTTCCTAATGACTAATGACATTGGGCATGGTTTTTCTTTGGGTTTTTTTTTTAAAGGAAGATTAGTACTGAGCTAACATCCACTGCCAATCCTCCTTTTTTTACTGAGTAAGACTGGCCCTGAGCTATCATCCCTGCTCATCTTCCTCTGTTTTATGTGGGAAGCCTGCCACAGCATGGCATGATAAGCAGTGCCTAGGTCCGCACCGAGGAACAAAACTGGTGAACCCCAGGCTGTTGAAGCAGAGCACGTGAACTTAACTCCTACACCGCTGGCCGGCCCCGATGTTGGGCATCTTTTCATATGCATATTTGCCGTTCGTGGATCTTCTTTGGTAAAGTGTCTTTTCAAAACTATTGCATAGTTTTTTATTGGATTCGTTGTCATCTTACTGAGTTGTAAGTGTTCTTTACTATGGAGGTAATTCTTTTGTCAAATGTAACTTTTGCTCCTATTCTGTTACTTCCTTTTTTTTTTTCTTAATGGTGAATTTTAATTTTGAGGAAGTCCACTTTATTTTTACTCTTTTATACTTTTTAGTATCCCCTCTAAAAATCTTTACTTAACTGATGGTAACTAAGATATTCTCTTATGTTTTCTTCTAGTTTTATAGTTTTAGCTGTTATATTTGTCTGTGGTGCATTTTGAGATAATTTTTATGTATGAGTGGAGGCAAGCATCAAGTATATGGATATCCGGTTTGTGTATGGATATCCGGTTGTTCCAGTACCACTCTTGGAAAAGACTGTCCTTTCCCCCTTGAATTACGTTGGCATTTCTGTTAAAAGTCAACTGACCATATATATGTCAGTCAATCCTGAAACTATACTGTTATGTTGATTTATGTTTGTGTTTTTATACCAGTACCAACTATCTTGATTATTGTAGCTTTACAATGAGTTTTGAAGTCAGGAGTGTAAGTCTTCCAACTTTGTTCTTCATTTTCAAAATCGTCATTTGCATTTCCATGTAAATTTTAGAATCACCTTGTCAATTTCTGTAACAAAGCTCACTGGAATTATGATTGGGGCTGTTCTGAATCTATAGATCAATTTGCAGAGAATTGACATCTTAGCAATTAGGAGCTGTCCCATCTGTGAAGATGGTATCTTTCTCCTTTATTTAGATCATCTTTAATTTCTCTCAACAATTTTTTGTATGTTTCATTGTACAAGTATTTATCTAATAAGTATTTAAAAATTTTTTTGATCCTGTTGTGAATAGTACTATTTTTAAATTTCATTTTCTAGTGTTCCTGTGGCATATAGAAATAGAGATGGTTTTTGTATGTTGACTTTATATACTGTGATTTCACTCAACTAAAATGCTTAAGATTTTCTACCTAGACAATCATATTATCTGTGAATAAAGACAGTTTTACTTTTTCCTTTCCCATCTTAATGCATTTTCTTTCTTTTTCTTGATTTATTGCACTAGCTAGGGTCTTCAGTACAACATTGAATCTTAGTGGTGAGAGCATACCTTCCTGCATGTTCCCAGTCTTAGGGAAGTGTTCAGTCTTGCAACATTAAGTATGAAGTTACCTGTAGGTTTCTCGTGGATGGCCTCTATCAGGTGCAGGAATTTCTTTTCTGTTTCTAATTTGCTGAGAGTTTTTATCGTGATTGCGTGTTGAACTTTGTAAGGTAGTCTCTTGCATCTGTTGAGATGATCATCTAGTTTTTTCTTTTTTGAGTCTGTTAAAATGGTGAAACACGTTAATTTTTTAAATGATAAACCAGCCTTGCATTCATGAGATGAACCCTACTTTCTTAGGATGTATTTATTCTTTGATATATTGCTAGATTGAATTTGCTAATATTTTGTTAAGGTTTAAAGTATCTCTGTTTAAGAGGGATATTGGTCTGTAGTTGTCTTATAATGACTTTATCTAGCTTTGCTATCAGGGCAATGTTAATATCGTAAAGTGAGTTAGTGTTTTCTCCTATTTTCTGAAATATAATTTATATAATTACTTTGACTGTTGGGTAGAATTCAACAGTGAAGCCATCTCAGTCTGGAATTTTTTTGTGGGAAGGTTTTAAACTATGAATTCCAATTCTCTGGCTATTTAGGTTATCTGTTTCTTCTAGGGCAAGCTTTATTAATTTGTGTCTTTCAAGAAACATGTCCATTTCATGTAATTGTCGAGTTTATTGGCATAATGATGTGCAAATATCCTCTTATTATCCTTTTAATGTCTGTAGGATCAGGTATTGGTAATTTGTGTCTTCTCTCTTGTTTTTGATCATTCTAGCTAGAAATTTATTGATTTTTTTAATGTTCTAAAAGAATCAGCTTTTAGTTTTATTGATTTTTCTTTTTTAATTGATTTTTTGCTTTTATTTTTATTATTTCCTTCATTTTCCTTGTTTTGGGTTCTAATATGGTCTTCTTTTTCTAGTTTCTTAAGATAGAGGCTTAGGGGCCGGCCCTGTGGCAGAGTGGTTAAGTTTGAGCACTCCGCTTCGGTGGCCCAGGGTTTTGCCAGTTTGGATCCTGGGCGCGGACATGGCACCGTTCATCAAGCCATGCTGAGGCGGCATCCCACATGCCACAACTAGAAGGACCCACAACTAAAAATACAAAGCTATGTACCAGGGGGCTTTGGGGAGAAAAAGGAAAAATAAAATCTTTAAAAAAAAATGATAGAGGCTTAGATTATTGATTTTAGACTTTTTTCATTTCTCATAGAAGCATTTTAATACTATAAATGTCCCTATAAGCACTGCTTTACCACTGTTACAGAATTTTCATAATTTTCTCTTAAGTTCAAAATATTTTCTAACTTCATTCGTAGTTTGTTCTTTGACCCCTGGGGTATTTATAAATGTGTTGTTTAATTTCCAGTTTTTGAAGATTTTCTTACCAACTTTCCATTGTTGGTTTCTAGTTAATTCTGTTGTAGTTAAGAGAATTTATTGAGGTTTGTTTCATAGCCCAGAATATGATCTATTCATGTGTATTCCATTAAATAGACCTAAATGGTAATAACGGTTATTCATACCTCATTGTGTGGGTCCAGTCTCGGGAACATAGTAAGTACTTAAATGTTAGTGATTATTACAGTATGATCTTCTACATTTCAACTTTCTCTTTTTTCTTTTCTCATATAGATTGGATTAGATAATCTGTAAAGCTCTTTCTAGTTCTAAGAACTCTGAATCTTTAGGATATACTACTAAATTCTATATTCTGTACATTTATGCCCTTTCTGTCTTTGAGAACTATGATTCTTAAATATCCGAGACTAAATTTTGCGTTCTGTAAATTTTTGGAATCCTTACAGGGACGGAAGAAGTCTGTAGTAGCTGTGGAGCCCAGGAGCCTTATTCAAGGAGCCTTTCAAGGGTGCCCAGTGTCTGGGATGACACTCAAATACATGTATGGGGTAAATGCCTGGAAGAACTGGGTTCAGTGGAAAAATGCCAAGGAAGAGCAGGGGGATCTGAAATGTGGCGGTAAATACACAGCATGAACTTGTGTCTTGCATTAGGAGGTGGGGGGAATATTGATAAAGTTATAAATCTTCTCAAAAGAGATAAATACTAGGTCAAAAATCCCATAAAACTTTGTTTTGGGCTTTACTTAAATTTTTTCCCATCTTTATTTAAACTTCTCATTTATTTTTATTCCTTGTCAGGAGTTGAACATGCCTCATCTAGCCCATGTTCTGACCCCTTAGGAAGTGCTCAAGACCATGCAGTCTCTCAAGAATCCTCAGAGCCAGGCTGTAGAGGTAAAACTCGATTCTCTGCTTATGGTCTGAATTACGTGTAATATCTTTGTCAATTTTAAATTTGTAAGTGTAATATTTAAAGTTTGAAGTCTTGTGGTAAAAAGAAATTAATATCATATTTCTGATTTTAAAGAGCTTGTTATAAAGGTAAGGTTGTATCTTCTGATCATGGATTTGTGATGCAAATATAAGGAATTTTTCTTCTTTTTCTAACACTATGCAGGTGGCTCAAATCTGTCTTGAGCCCTGAATCTATAGATTAACCCATACGGAACCAAGTGTGACACTTTTTTTTTGAGAAAAATATCTGGAAACCCTTGCTTTTTCTGCAGGAATTTTTCCTAACAGCAAGCTCTGTATGACTGACCATGTTTGTGGATTTTGCTCTGGGTGCCAGAAATTTGGGACCCAATAAAGAGTTCAAATAGAGCAGCAATGTGTAATTTTAGAGCCCACATTAGCTTTCATTTTTCCCTGGTTTTGATGTCCTATTGTAAACTTTTGTTTTCAGTTTATATTTTGCTTTTTTATTATCTGTGTTTTATGTAAGATACTTAATCTTCATGGAATGAGATGGGACAGGAATGGATGAGATGTCCTTGCAATTAGATTTTTTTGCCCCTTCCCAACTGTATCTTCTCTCTAACACCTGGGTGATTGCATGCACTCTTGTCTTCACCTCAGTCTACCCTGCTGGGTTGGGGGTACATGTAACCCTCCTTATTGGAGCAGTTAGTTGCTGCTCTGGTCTCTGACTGACTCATGAGTTCTTACAGATCAAGTGTAATCTCTCTGCTCCAGAGTGATAATAAATATACTCCTGTTAGGAGGTTTGTTAGGCCCTTTACCATCCACTTTTGAGCCACGCAGCACTCTTTGTTTTTACGAAAAAAGAAGGGTAGTGGGAATGGAGAGGTAATATTCTATTAGACTACCAGGCTGAAATGCAGTAGCCATGGGGGATGCCTACTCATTTCTACTACTCATTCGTCTGAAAAATACTTAGTGGATATCTGGCATGTACCAGGCATGGTGGTAGGTACTCGAGTGAAAAGGTCGAACATGGTCCTTGCCCTTGTGAATCACCACTTACCTTTTGTGAAACCTTCTCGGGAGCTCAAGTCTATTTTTGGAAATGTGCAAACTTGTCTGAATGCAGAAGAGCAATAACTAGAAAGGATGTTTCGGTTCTAAATCCCACAATGTGGACCAATCCGTTGTAGCAGGATCTCTACAAATCAAATTGGATAACTCTCCTGTGTAAAATTGAGCTCTTTCTTGTCTTCAAAATCTTAATATGATATGTGAGGCTTACCAGCATATGCCCCCATCTGCCCTTCTTGCTTTTCTCCTGTGCAACCCTGAACCTTTTCACTTTTGTGGCCGAGCACTTACTGTATTCCAGCATTTCTAAGGGCATAAACGTGTTATATGTTATTTGAAGTGTTCTATATTCAAATAAATTTGAGTTAAAGTTAAATGGCATTCTTTTTTGCAGATATCCTCAGAGGCTTTAACACGCCAAAAAGGATTGTGAGTTCTTTAGAGGCAGATGTAATATGCTGCTCTTTTCCAAATTTGTCAGATCTTAGAAACGCAGTTTTCTCCAGCTTTCGCATACCTAGTATTTTGTGGAATATACTTTGGGAAATTTATTTTCTATCCTCAGATTGGAATTCTTTATCCACCTGTTTAATTCTTCTTCACCCTTCAAGGTCTAGCATTAGTGTCACATCGTCCAGAATCCCACCTGATCCTTCCCTGTCTATTCGATGTCCCTCAGTTGCTTTCATAGAATCCTGTTTAAATGAAACCTCTATTATTGCACTTGTTACACCATATGCACACCATATTGTCTTTATTTCTTTAACTAAAAACCCTTGAGATCAGGGTCTGTCTTTAATCCATGTGTTCACCCGTGTATACCACAGTACGTGGAGCACAATAGTAGTCATTGTTTATTCAGTGAATCAACTAATGTTACTGTGTTTCTTGCAAGTTAACATTTTAGATGTTTTCTATTCCACAGTCCGCTCTATCAAGCTGAAGGAAGATATTCTGTCCTGCACTTTTTCTGAGTTGAGTTTGGGTTTATGCCAGTTTATCCAAGAGGTGCGGAGACCAAATGGTGAAAAATATGATCCAGACAGTATCTTATACTTGTGCCTTGGAATTCAGCAGGTATCAAATTCAATAATTGTTACAAAATCTATTGCACATTTAATAATTCTGATAGAACTTCTGAACTAAGCTGAAAAATTATAGTGTATAGTGGTTGTTTGGTATTGCTGCTAGGATACTCTCTTCTTAGTGAACCACTGACCCTGATTCAAAAGTCTTCATCATATAGCGTTCTGTAAGCTAATTTGAGACTGTTATTAGAACAACAGAAATCAAGCATGGTACATTTTATTGTAAAATGGACAAAAAAGGCATAAACAGCAGTTCACTGAAGAAGTGACATAGATGACTCTGTGTGTATGTATATGTATGTATTTATATAAATCATGTGGTCTCATGTAAATTTTTTAAGGAAAATTAAAATAATAGGTATACTATTATTTGTCTATCACATTAGCAACAATCAAAAAATTCTAACACTTGTTGATACGAGTTTTGTGAGACAGGGGTTTGCTTTCATAGCTGGTAGTAATTAGTACCTACTTTCTAAAAAGCAATTTTGAGCATATGTTTCAGGAATACTTTTGAATGTTCATACTGTTTTGCCAGTAATTCACTTTTTGCAAGTCTGTCAAAGCTGATACTGAAATTCAGACATCATTGCACAAAATTTGAAATAACCTCAATGTCCACCAAAGTGTGATGGTTAAGTAAATTATAGTATATTTATAAAGTTGTATATTATGTAGCCAATAAAAGTTGTTTACAAAGTAACTTCTAGTAACAGAAAAATCTTAATATTACAGCATTAAATGAACAAAATAAGAGTACGAATTCCATACGTATCACTGTATGCTAACATACAGTGGTTTAAAAACTAGCCAAATAAATACATGATAAAATGAAATGCACCAAAAATGTTTACAACGGTTATGGTTTTGGGTTGGTAGAACTCTGAATGTTGTTGATTTTTTAATTTTTTCTATTTGCCAGATTTTCCTCCATTTGTATGGGGGGGTGTTCTTTTATTTAGGCATTTGTTTGTTCTTAAGTTTTGTTCTTTAATTACAAATGTGTTGCATGTGCTCAGTGTAACTGTTAAAACAGTAAGTGAAGGCATATGAAGAAAAATTTGTCTTGCTCCATTCCCACTCCCTGAGGGAGCCAGTGGTGCACCATGGTGAGTCTCCTTCCTTACCTTGTCCGGTGCTACACGTTTATACATTCGTATACATGTTTGTTAATAGTTTTTGTTTTGTTTAGTTTTTAGCAAATGGGGCCCATACCATACACGTTTTTTGCAGCTTGCTTTTTCCAATCTGTGTATCCCTCCAGGAGAACATAAATCAAACTCCTTCCTTTAAAAAGAAAGCTGTATAATATTGCAGAGTATGAATATCCCAGTTATTCAGCTTTTCCTCTTTTATATATTCAGATTTTTTCTCCTCCCACCACCCCCCTTAGCCTCACAAACACTGCTTCAGTGAATATTTTGTTTGCATACCTGATGAACTGGTGCTTTTATTTCTAGGTTAAAGAATATATTCATTTTTCCAATTTTAGGATATTTTCAGATTACTTTCCAAAATGGTTACAGTACTTTATAATTTTACCAGCAGTGTGTGTGTGAATGCCCATTTCTTGAATCCTCTTTATCACTCCTCTTTTTTTTTTTTTAAAGATTTTATTTTTTCATTTTTCTCCCCAAAGCCCCCCGGTACATAGTTGTGTATTCTTCGTTGTGGGTTCTTCTAGTTGTGGCATGTGGGATGCTGCCTCAGCGTGGTCTGATGAGCAGTGGCATGTCCGCGCCCAGGATTCGAACCAACGAAACACTGGGCCGCCTGCAGCGGAGAGCGCGAACTTAACCACTCGGCCACGGGGCCAGCCCCTATCACTCCTCTTTTTAACGTTTGTTCATTTTTGTCCATGCTACAAGTATATTTCTTTTTTTTTTTTTTTTTAAAGATTTAATTTTTTTCCTTTTCCTCCCCAAAGCCCCCTGGTACATAGTTGTATATTCTTCGTTGTGGGTCCTTCTAGTTGTGGCATGTGGGACGCTGCCTCAATGTGGTTTGAGGAGCAGTGCTGTGTCCGCGCCCAGGATTCGAACCAACGAAACACTGGGCCGCCTGCAGCGGAGCGCACAAACTTAACCACTTGGCCACGGGGCCAGCCCCTACAAGTATATTTCTGATGAATAACATTTCTGATGGGTAGCTGGTTAATTCAAGCAGTATTAATTTTCCCACAGAATCAAAATGTCACCTTTGTTATTTAATAAGTTTCCATTATATTTTGAACTAATGTCTAGACTGTAAAAGATATTTTTAAAATTAACATATGAGAGAACTTTCATGGATTCTTTCAACAAAAATTTATTGAGCACCTGCTATGTGCCATGCATGCATTTTGCTCAGGTAAAAGTTGTGAGAATTCTGGATAGACTTCCTGTACTCTGGAAGTTTATAATATTATGGATCTAAAGAATATTTTCTCTTGGGGCCAGCCTGGTTGCACAGTGGTTGAATTCGCACATTCTGCTTCAGCAGCCTGGGGTTTGCAGGTTTGGATCCTGGGTGTGGACCTACTTACTGCTTGTCAAGCCATGCTGTGGCAGGCATCCCACATATAAAGTAGAGGAAGATGGGCACAGATGTTAGCTCAGGGCCAGTCTTCCTCAGCAAAAAGAGGAAGATTAGCAGCAGATGTTAGCTCAGGCCTAATCTTCCACAAAAAAAAAAGAAAGAAAGAAGGAAGATTGGCAACAAACGTTAGCTCAGGTGCCAATCTTTAAAAAAATAAAAAAATATATTTTCTCATTTGATCAGTGCAGATGTCAAGATGTTTTGTGGTAGTTATTAATATTCTAATAATTTGAATATAATCAAAACATAGGTGGTCATTGCCACGATTTTAATCAAAAACATTTGAGTGCATTGCATATCAGATTCTCTGCTATATAAAAAATATATTCTAATTTGTGAGATAAATCATAAACCTATGAAAGTTTTTTCTAGTATATTTGTCCTGTTAACTTGTTTATATTAATAAATGACTTATGTAACAATACTGTTAAAAAGAGGCCATAAGTTAACAAATGGTCAGATGATTGTGATAGAAAGTAAATATTAGGAACCTTTTATCAATTTTGAACAAGAAATAAACTTTCCTTAATAAGGTTATTTATGTTGACATCTCAAGTGTGCTTTTATTTTCTCTGATTATAAAAATAGTTATGCTGATTGTAAAGAATTTTGAAAATACATAAAAATGTAAAGAAAGAAACTAAACTATAATATCAACACCTGGACCACCACTGTTAACGTTAGCTGGGAAGGGGATAATTGGCAAAAGAAACAAACAGGCAAGTCACAGAAGAAAATCAAGAGATTGCTAATGGACCGAATATACCAGCATCACCTAACAATCATTTACTATGTATGTAGTGTATTAATAGCTCATTTCTTTTTTTTTTTTTTTTTGAGGAAGATTAGCCCTGAGCTAACTACTGCCAGCCCTTCTCTTTTTGCTGAGGAAGCCTGGTCCTGAGCTAACATCCGTGCCCATCTTCCTCTATTTTATATGTGGGACGCCTACCACAGTATGGCGTGCCAAGTGGTGCCATGTCTGCACCCAGGATCCAAACTGGCGAATCCCGGGCTGCCGAGAAGTGGAACGTGCGAACTTAACCGCTGCGCCACTGGGCTGGCGCCTCATTTCCTGTATTAACTCACTTAATTGTTAGTCTGGCCCTGTGACATGTAAGAACTGTTATCATCACCATTTCATGCTAAGGAACCTGAGGTACAGTGAGTTAAATAATTTGCCTAAGGTCTCAAACGTAGTAAGTGCCACGACTAGGATCTGAACCCACATGGTTTAGCTTCAGGGTCCATGCTTATGATCACTATGTTGGACTACCTCTCTAATGTAAAAAGGTGCTGTGATCAGGAAACATTTTCACCTATCAGATAGATTAAAAATTTGAAAGATTGAGAAGTTTGTAGTACCAAGTATTAGTAAAGATATGTGCACTGTTGGAGGCTTTTTCAAAGGGCAGGTTGACAGTGGCTATTAAAACTTTAAATGCATATAGGTTCTTCAGTCTAGCAAATCCACTGATCAGTATCTCTTCTAAAAGAAGTGCACACACATGGACCTAGAAAGACATATACTGATATTTTCATTGTAACGTTGTTTTTAACAGCAACAATTTGGAAACCACCTAAGTGTTCATCCAAAGAGTAATGATTCAATCAGCTATAATATATAATTGAATATCATACAGTAGTTAAAAAAGAATGAATTGTTTCTATACATATTGACATGGAAAACGCTTAGAGACATATATTTAAAAAAGTAACTTGCAAAATTTATATGTGTAGTGCAATGTTTATATTATGGTAGAAAACGTATACATAATATTTGCCATTTTAAAGTGTACAATTCAGTGGCATTAGGTACAACCATAATGTTGTGCAACCATCACCACTATCTAGTTCTATAACTTCATCACCCTAAATGGAAATCCTGTACTCATGAAGCAGTCACTCCCCATGACCCCCTCCATCCAGTCCCTGGCAACCATAAATCTGCTTTCTATCACCCTGGACTTGCCTATTCTGTATATTTCATATAAGTAGAATTATACAGTGTGTGGCCTGTTATGTCTGGCTTCTTTCACTTAACATAGTGTTTTCAAGGTTTATATGTTGTAGCATGAATCAGTTCTTCGTTCCTTTTTATGGCTGAATAATATTCCATTCATTCAGCTGTTCACGGACATTTGGATTGTTCCCACCTTTTGGCTATTATGAATAGTAGTGCTACCATGAACATTCATGTACAAGTTTGTTTTTGAACACTTCTTTTCAGTTCCTTTGGATATATGCCTAGGAGTAGAATTGCAAGGTCATATGGTAACTGTTTGATTAGTTTGTTGATGAACCACCAAACCGTTTTCCACAGTGGCTGCACTGTTTTATATTCCCAGCAGTGGTGTATGAGAGTGGAGAGTTCTGTTATTGCTACATCCTTGACAATGCTTGTTAATTTCCGTCTTTTTTTTTTTTTTAGTACTCATCTGCTGGGTATGAGGTGGTGTCTCATTGTGGTTTTGATTTGCATTTCCCCACTGAATAATGACATTGAGCGTCTTTTCATGTACTCGTTGGCCATTTGTATATCCTCTTTGCAGAAATATCTAAGTCCTTTGCCCATTTTTTAATTGGATTGTTTGTTTTTTTGTTGTTGAGTTGTAGGATTTCTTTATATATTCTGGATATTAAACTCTTATCAGATATGTGATTTGCAAGTATTTTCTCCCATTTTCTGAGTTTTCTTTTCACTCTCTTGAAAGTGTGCTTTGATGCACAAAATTTTTAATTTTGATGAAGTTCAGTGTATTTTTTTTATTGTAGCTTGTGCTTTTGTTGTTATAAAGAATCCATTGCCAAATTCAAGTTCATAAAGATTTTCCCCTATGTTTTCTCTTTAGAGTTTTGTGGTTTTAGCTCATTTTTAGTTCATTGATCCATTTTGAATTCATTTTTATATCTCATGTGAGGTAGGGATATGTGGATATCTCGTTCTCCCAGTAGCATTTGTTGAAGAGACTATTCTTTGTTCATTGAATGGTCTTGACATCCTTTTCAGAAATCATCTGACTAAAAATTTATTTGTTTATTTTGGACATTGGTCTACATGGCTGTTCTTATGGCAGTACACACTATTTTGATTACTATATCTTTGTAGTAAGTTAAAGTCGGTGAGCTTGATTCCACAAGATTCTTTTGGCTATTTGAGGTTTCTTGCAATTCCCTATAAATTTTAGGATTAGCTTTTCCATTTCTGCAAAAAAAGCCATTGAGATTTTGATAGGATTCAATTGAATTTGTAGATTGCTTTGGGGAATATTCCCATTTTTTTTAACTTTTTTTTTAAATGATTTTATTTATTTATTTATTTTATTTTTCCTTCTTCTCCCCAAGTCCCCCCAGTACATAGTTGCATATTTTAGTTGTGGGTCCTTCTAGCTTTGGCATGTGGGAGGCCGCCTCAGCATGATCTAATGAGTGGTGCCATGTCCGCGCCCAGGATCTGAACCGGTAAAACCCTGGGCCGCTGCAGCAGAGTGCATGAACTTAACCACTCTGTCATGGGGTCGGCCCCTTTTTTTAACTTTTTATTGAGATTATGATAGTTTGCACCCTTATGAAATTTCAGTTGTACATTATTGTTTGTCAGTCGTGTTGTAGGTGCACCACTTCACCCTTTGCGCCCATCCTCCACGCCCCCTTTCCCCTGGTAACCACTAATCTGTTCTCTTTGTCTACATGTTTAACTTCCACACATGAGTGGACTCATACAAAGATTGTCTTTCTCTATCTGGCTTATTTCACTTAACATAATGCCCTCAAGGTCCGTCCATGTTGTTGTGAATGGGACAATGTTATCCTTTTTTATGGCGGAATAGTATTCCATTGTCTATATATACCACATCTTCTTTATCCAATCATCAGTTGATGGGCACTTAGGTTGCTTCCACGTCTTGGCTATTGTAAGTAATGCTGCAGTGGACACAGGGGTGCATGAGACTTTTGGAATTGCTGATTTCAAGTTCTTTGGATAGATACCCAGTAGTGAGATCGCTGGGTCATATGGTATTTCTACTTTTAATTTTTTGAGAAGTCTCCATACTATTTTCCATAGTGGCTGCACCAGTTTGCACTCCCACCGGCAGTGTATGAGGGTTCCTTTTTCCCCACAACCTCTCCAACATTTGTTACTTTTTGTTTTGGCTATTTTTGCCATTCTAACGGGAGTAAGGTCATATCTTAGTGTAGTTTTCATTTGCATCTCCCTGATGATAAGTGATGATTAACATCTTTTCATATGCTTATTGGCCATCCGTATATCTTCTTGGGAGAAATATCTGTTCATGTCCCCTGCCCATTTTTTGATTGGGTGGTTTAATTTTTTGTTGTTGAGTTGTGTGAGTTCTTTATATATTATGGAGATTAACCCTTTGTCGGATATTTGACTTGCAAATATTTTTTCCCAATTGGTGGGTTGTTTTTTTTGTCTCAATCCTATTTTCCCTTGCCTTGAAGAAGCTCTTTAGTCTGATGAAGTCCCATTTGTTTATTCTTCCTATTGTTTCCCTTGTCTGAGAAGACATGGTGTCCGAAAAGATCCTTTTATGACTGATGTCAAAGAGTATACTGCCTATGTTTTCTTCTAGAAGCCTTACGGTTTCAGGTCTTACCTTTAGGTCTTTGATCCATTTTGAATTTATTTTTGTGAATGGTGAAAAAGAATGGTCAATTTTCATTCTTTTACATGTGGCTTTCCAGTTTTCCCAGCACCATTTGTTGAAAAGACTTCTTTTCTCTGTTGTGTACCCTCAGCTCCTTTGTGGAAGATTAGCCGTCCATAGGTGTGTGGTTTTATTTCTGGGCTTTCAGTTCTGTTCCACTCATCTGTGCACCTGTTTTTGTACCAGTACCATGCTGTTTTGATTACTGTAGCTTTGTGTATATTTTGAAGTCAGGGATTGTGATACCTCTAGCTTTGTTCTTTTTTCTCAGGATTGCTTTAGCAATCCGGGGTCTTTTGTTGCCCCGTATGAATTTTAGGATTCTTTGTTCAATTTCTGTAAAGAATGTCATTGGGATTCTGATTGGGATAGCGTTGAAACTGTAGATTGCTTTAGGTAGTATGGACATGTTAACTGTGTTTATTTTTCCAGTCCATGTTCATGGAATGTCTTTCCATCTCTTTATGTTGTCATCAGTTTCTTTCAGGAAAGTCTTGTAGTTTTTGTTGTATAGGTCTTTCACTTCCTTGGTTAAATTTACCCCAAGGTATTTTATCTGTTTTGTTGCGATTGTGAATGATATTGTGTTCTTGAGTTCTTTTTCTGTTAGTTCATTATTAAAGCGTAGAAATGCTACTGATTTTTGTAAGTTGATTTTATACCCTGCAACTTTGCTGTAGTTGTTGATTATTTCTAATAGTTTTCCCGTGGATTCTTTAGGGTTTTCTATATATAAGATCATGTCATCTACAAACAGCGAGAGTTTCACTTCTTCTCTCCCTATTTGGATTCCTTTTATTCCTTTTTCTTGCCTAATTGCTCTGGTCAAAACCTCCAGTACTATGTTGAGTAAGAGTGGTGATAGAGGGCATCCTTGTCTTGTTCCTGTTCTCAGGGGGATGGCGCTCAGTTTTTGCCCATTGAGTATGATGTTGGCTGTGGGTTTGTCATATATGGCCTTTATTATGTTGAGGTAATTTCCTTCTATCCCCATTTTGTTAAGAGTTTATATCATAAATGGCTGTTGGAACTTGTCAAATGCTTACTCTGCATCTATTGAGATAGGTCATGTGGTTTTTATTACTAAATTTGTTGATGTGGTGTATCACATTGATTGATTGTGGATGTTGAACCATCCCTTTGTCCCTGGTATGAATCCCACTTGATCATGATGTATGATCCTTTTGATGAATTGCTGTATTTGGGTTGCCAAAATTTTGTTTAGAATTGTTGCATCTATGTTCATCAACGATATTGGCCTGTAGTTCTCCTTTTTTGTGCTGTCCTTGTCAGGCTTTGGTATCAGAGTGATGTTGGCCTTGTAGAACGTGTTAGGAAGTATTCCATCCTCCCTAATTTTTTGGAATAGCTTGAAAAGGATAGGTATTAAATTTTCTCTGAAAGTTTGGTGGAATTCCACAGGAAAGCCGTCTGGTCCTGTGGTTTTATTCTGTGGGATGCTTTTGATGGCTGTTTCAATCTCTTTCGTTGTGATTGGTTTGTTCAGATTGTCTGTTTCTTCTTGACTCAGCTTTGGGAGGTTGTAAGAGTCTAAGAATTTATCCATTTCCTCTAGGTTATCCATTTTGTTGGCATATCGTTTTTCATTGTATTCTCTTATAATCCATTGTATTTTTGTGGAGTCTGTTGTTATTTCTCTTCTTTCCTTTCTGATCTTGTTTGTTTGCACTTTCTCTCCTTTTTTCTTTGTAAGTCTGGCTAGGGGTTTGTCAATTTTATTTTATCTTCTCAAAGAACCAGCTCTTTGTTTCATTGATCTTTTCTGTTGCCTTCTTTGTTTCACTAGCATTTATTTCTGCTCTGATTTTTATTATTTCTCTCCTGTTGACTTTGGCCTTTGTTTGTTCTTCGTTTTCTAATTCAGTTAGGTGTAATCTGAGATTGCTTATTTGGGATTTTTCTTGTTTGTTAAGATGTGCCTGTATTGCAATGAATTTCCCCCTTAATACAGCCTTTGCTGTATCCCATATGAGTTGGTGTGGCATGTTATCATTTTCATTTGTCTCCAGATTTTTTTTATTTCTTCTTTAATTTCTTCAACAATCCATTGCTTGTTCAATAGCATATTGTTTAGTCTCCACGTCTTTTCATCCTTTCTCAGCTTTTTTCTTGTAATTAATTTCTAGCTTTATAACATTATGATTGGAGAAGATGCTTGTTATTATTTCAACGTTTTAAATTTATGGAGGCTTGCCTTGTTTCCCAACATATGGTCTATCCTTGAGAATGTTCCATGCGCACTTGAGAAGAATGTGTATTCTGCTGTTTTTTGGATGGAGTGTTCTATATATGTCTATTAAGTCCAACTGTTTTAGCTCTTCGTTTAATTCCACTGTTTCCTTGTTGATTTTCTGTCTGGATGATCTGTCCAATGATGTGAGTGGGGTGTTGAGGTCCCCTACTATTATTGTTTTATTTTTGATTTCTTCTTTTAGGTTTGTTAATAGTTGCTTTATGAACTTTGGTGCTCCTGTGTT
This sequence comes from Equus przewalskii, assembly GCF_037783145.1. Lineage (NCBI taxonomy): Eukaryota > Metazoa > Chordata > Mammalia > Perissodactyla > Equidae > Equus > Equus przewalskii. Next base: position 21,716,964 of record NC_091832.1, on the reverse strand, counting down.
GGGTGCATAGATATATATAAGCATTATTGCTTCTTGATGTAGTGGCCGTTTGATCATTATATATTGCCCCTCTTTGTCTCTCTTTACCTGCCTTATCTTGAAGTCTACTTTGTCTGATGTAAGAATTGTGACACCTGCTTTCTTTTGTTTGCTATTAGCTTGGAATATCATCTTCCACCCCTTCACTCTGAGCCTGTATTTGTCATTGGAGCTGAGATGTGTTTCCTGGAGGCAACAGATGGTTGGGTCTTGTTCTTTAATCCACCTTGCCACTCTGTATCTTTTTATTGGATAGTTCAATCCGTTTACATTGAGGGTGATTATTGATGTATGAGGGCTTAATGCTGTCATTATATCACTCGTTTTCCAGTTTTCCTGCATTTCCTTTGTTTCTCGTCCTGTGTGTTTTGGTCTACCCATTGAATAATGCATTTTTTTATGCTGTGTTTCCTAGTTTTTTCCGTATTTATTTTTTGTGTCTCTATTCTGGTTTTTAGTGGCTACTCTAAAGTTTGTATTCAGAATCTCGTGCATAACATAGTCCATTTTCTGATGGCCTCTTATTTCCTTAGTCTAAACTGATTCAATCCCTTTCCTCCTTCCCTCCTAAATTATTATTCTCATCTTACTCCAACTCGTGTTGTGAGTTTGTGGTTAAAGTGACAAGATTGTCTTTGTTTTTGGTATTTTACTTCCCTTTAGCCTAATGCTATAGTTGAACATTTGCTGTCCTATTCTGATTCTGTCTATCCATTTGTTTCCTTACTCTGTGTTTTGTGACCCCTTTCTCCCTTTTTTCTTTTTTCAGGTGTGAAGGCCTTCTTGAGGATTTCTTGGAGGGGGGTTATCTCATGGCTACAAGGTCCCTTAGTTTTTGTTTGGGAAAGATTTAATTCCTCCCTCATATCTGAAGGATATTTTTGATGGGTAGAGTATTCTTGGCTGAAGATTTTTATCTTTTAAAGTTTTGAATATGTCGTTCCATTCTCTCCTAGCTTGTAACGTTTCTGCAGAGAAATCTGCTGAAAGTCTAATAGGGGTTCCTTTGCAGGTTATTTTCTTCTGCCTTGCTGCCCTGAGTATTCTTTCTTTGTCATTAATTTTTGACAATTTTACTACTATATGCCTTGCAGTAGGTCTTTTTACATTGACATATCTAGGAGACCTGAAAGCTTCCTCCACACACATCTCTCTCTCATTCCCTAAATTTGGGAAGTTCTCTGCTATTATTTCTTTGAGCACTCTTTCTGCTCCAGCCGCCTTCTCTTCACCTTCTGGGGTACCTATAATTCTTGTGTTGCATTTCCTCATTGAGTCGGATATTTCTTGGAGACTTTCTTCATTTCTTTTTTAGTCTCAGTTCTCTCTCTTCCTCTGTCTGGAGCAATTCAACATCTCTATCTTCAGTTTTGCTGGTTCACTCCTCTATGGTGTCCACACGAGCATTCAGGGAATCCGTATTTTGTTTCTCTCTTCCATTGTGTCTTTCATCTTTAGTATTTCTGATTGATTCTTCTTTATAGTTTCAGTCTCTTTTATGAAGTAAGTCCTGAACTCGTTAAATTGTTTCCCTATATCCTCTTTTACCTCATTGAGCTTTTTGATGATAGCTATTCTGAATGCATTGTCGTTTGGTTTACTTATTTCTGAGTCTTCAGAACAGAATTTTGGGTATTTCTTGTTTTGTCTCTGGTCTGGGCTTTTGATGAACTGCCTGATGCTGGAAGAATGGGGTTTTCGCATTGTAACATTATTGGGTTGCAATTACCGCCTATTGCCACTGGATGGGGGTCGAGAACCACGTATTCTGAGTCCTCCACTTTCAGCTGAGATGGTGTGGCGTGGTGCCCTGTCACGGGTGGGGGGTGGGGCGCTTTCTCCTGCATGCAGTGCCCGGTTTACCAATCAGCTTTTCCCATCTGGTCTTCTGGGGTCTTGGCTTGATGAGGTCGCCCCACGTGAAAGCTTTTGCCCCATTAGAGGGCTTCCCTCTAGGCTACAAGGGCCCTAGGGAGTCCTGGGTGATCCCACAGATGCGCAACCCCTCCCCCTCTCCTTCCCTCCTAGGGCCTCCCGCGGCAGCCACGGGAGAGGGAGTGAAGATTTCTCTTACCTGGTTCTAGCTCCTCCAGAGAGGGCTCTAGCCTCTCTGCCCTCCATCATTTGGCTGCTGTGACTGTCCTAGGATTCCTGTGCTATTAGGATATTTTCTGTTCGAATATAGTTGCTCCTTTTTGTTGTATGTTGGAGGGGAGAGAGTTCCGCCCAGCTCACTTGCCATGATGCTGACATCACTCCTACGGGGTTATTGCCATTTTAACAGTACAGTCATGTGTCACTTAACGACGAGGATACTTTCTGAGAAATGTGTGGTTAGGCGATTGCATCGTTGTGTGAACATCATAGAATATATGGAAGAGCAACAAAATTTGCCACCAAAAATGTGTCTCTTTAACATGAGGATTATTTTAGGTTGATTATTTTTAAGAAACAGAAGAGTCAGAAGGTTTTCCTTGTTAATTCCCCCTTAACAGCCTAAAAGAATTCAGATTAAAAAACCTGTCTTGGGAAGCAAAATGTCACTAAGCATGACATGAACTAGGTGGTAGATAGGGAAGAACCTAGAAAAGCCTGTTTGTTGGGCTCCCTTCTGTGTTCTTCTGTTTCTGTGTGGCCAAACACTTGTTTTCCAAACATTTTCTTCTTTTCACCTACCTGTGAATTGTCTTCCTTCCCTTTGAAGTCTCTGACTCTCTCCATCTTGAATGTCATCTTGTTTCTTTAGCTAAGGAGGATATTTAAGGGGAGGACTTCAGCCATTTTGGCAAGTTACTCGTTTTCCTGGGTTTCTTCCATGTATACATGTTATTAAACTTTAGTTTTTCTCCTGTTAGTCTGTCTCATGTCAGTTTAATTCTTAGACGAGCCAGAAGAACATAGAAGGGTAAACGAAAATTTCTTCATCCCCTACAGTACTTCCACAAACCTAGATGGTACAGCCTACTGCACCTCTAGACTTTTTGGTACTAATCTTATGGGGCCACTGTCATAGATGCAGTCCCTCACTGACCGAATTGTCATTGTGTCGTGCGTGACTGTATTGTCTTCATGTCCATGAATGTGAGATTTTTCTTAGGTCTTTTTAAATTTCTCTCACCCGTTTTTTCTATGGGAACCTACAATACAATTTTGTTGCTCTTCCATATATTCTATGATGTTCACACAACGATGCAATCGCCTAACCACACATTTCTCAGAAAGTATCCTCGTCGTTAAGTGACACATGACTGTACTGTTAAAATGGCATGTACCCAAGTGCTTGGTTAAATTCATTCTTAAGTATTTTAGTCTTTCTGATACTATTATAAATTGAATTGTTTCCTTAATTTTCTTTTTGGATTGTTCATTGCAGCTGATTTTTATGTTGCTTGTATCCTGCAACTTTACTGAATTCATTTATTAGCTCTAATAACTAGTTTTTTGGTGAATTCTTTAGAATTTTCTATGTATAGGATCATATCATCTGCAAATAGACATAGTTTTACTTCTTTTCCTACTTGGAGTGTTTTTTATTTCTTTTTCTTGCCTGATTACTCTGGCTAGGAGTTCCATACCATGCTGAATAAAAGTAGCAAGAACAGACATTTTTGTCTTGTTCCTGATCAAAGGGGGATGTGATATTTATTTTAAAAGTATTTTCTATGTACTCATATATTTGAGTAAATGTACAAAACTCAACTTTTTGTATTTATAAAAGAATTTTGTTTAGAGATTGAAATACTCCTAACTCTCAATAGAAGTCACTTTTGTGTAGTGGGTTTGAGTATATCTTTTCTTCCACTTTTTCTGTATTTTAAATTTTTTCCATAGTGAGGATATAGTAGTTTTAAGTTGCAAAAATAACTTTATTAAAAGAAAAAAAATACTTTTCAACAAGAAAACTGTGATCTGCCAATACGATCATAAATTGCCTTTGAAGAGGCCTATAAAAATGCACATTGAAATGGTGTATACTTTCTATTAGCCAGAATAAATTTAAGTGGAAATAAAAATTCTCTCCAAGTCATACATTGAGAGAAAAGTAGGAAATCAAGATGGTCATAGATAAATAAATTAAAAATACAGAATGTTAAAAACACCAGGAGATGTTTACATGTAATTATATTATCCTGTGCTGTTCTGTGAATGCTCATTGTGTTTCCTGAGTGTTTATATCTGACCTGCTCTTTACCCTCAAAACGTATTTTAACGGTACTTTACCCAAGCTGTTGCTTGTTTCCCATCCTGTGATATGGTTCTTGATGGTTATAATTAGCATAGTTTTATGTCCTATAATTAGACTTGAACTTTTTGAAGGCTGAGTTGTGGAGCATAGAGTTGAGAGCTGTGGTTAGAAAGCTCCAAATAAGTAGTTTTTAAATTTGGGTATCCTCAGGTCATCTGACACTAGCTAGCTGTATTATTTTAGGAAGTGATCTTGTAACTAGTCTGAAAAACAAGTAAAAACTGAGAGCATGTCTGCAAATAGGCACTGTGAATTAGAAGAATGATTTGGGAATTACGAATAAGGACCAATTTTTAGTATATCAGTTTTATGAACCGAGTAAAAAGTACTTATATTATTTATTGTAATTATTTTATACCATGCATGTTTTAAAAAGGAAATAGAAAACTCTACCTTGCAAGCTCAGTGCTCGAGATAATGTCAGTTCCTGTGGAAGAGATCTTTAGTTTGAATCCTGGTATTTTAACATGTATCCTTCAAATGGTTCACAGTATTGTAAGGTCAAAAATTAAGGGTAAACTATATTCCTTAAAATCTTTTTTAAAAACTTGTTTTCTTTCTATCAACATGTATGTTTGCATTTTTTTCTCTTGTAGTACCTGTTTGAAAATGGTAGAATAGATAACATTTTTACTGAGCCCTATTCCAGATTTATGATTGAACTTACCAAACTCTTGAAAATATGGGAACCTACAATACTTCCTAATGGTAGGATGATTATTTTTTATTTTGATTCTTCTCATGATGTACCTTCTTAAATTGCTTAAGTTTTATGATTATCTTTTAATAAATTGTTCATTTTATACTTCTGTCCTGATTTATAACATGTTTGGACTTTTGAGGAGAAAGTCTTTGGTTTATTAGTGATTATTTTAGTAAAACTATAATTTCCATACAGTGCATGTACAGATACTAACTATTAAAAATAAAAAACAACTAGAAGTTGCATTTACTTTCTAGAAACTGGTATTGATCTGATAGTGTTGGTAAATTTGCATACTGTACCAGTAGCTGCCACATATTCTTCTAGACTCTACGTCTTAGCAGTGGACCTTTTCCAATAGTTTATAGCATTAGTTGTTAAGAGAGTTGAGTCTTCATTCTCAAATTGTCTCTGATCATATGTTGTTGGGCAAGTGTCTGATTCACTCTTGGTCTCAGGCTCCTCGGCTGTGAATGAAGAGTTGAATGTGATGCTCAGGGATTTGTGCCCCTTTCTGTTGGATTACAGATCACCTTTGAAGCATCTGAGCAATGTGGTGGCTTGAGGCATTTAGCATTCAAAGATGGGGGTGGGAACATAAATGTAGAAGTAATAAATTCATATTTGTAGATAGTCTCCCCAGAATAGGACGCAGAAGCAGCACCGAAAAGGATTGGGGAGGGAACATTAGAAAACACCTGCATGTAAGTGGTCTCATGAGGAAGGTGCATTTAAAGGTGTACTTACTTTAATTCTTGGGCAGAACCTCTGCTTTTCAAGAAAAATCTCAGCTAAGTTATCATGAGTAACTCAATATAAATTTAAAATAATAGGGGGTGGAGGGAGAAAAGGCTATCTGTCTTTTAATGATGTTAGCTAAATAAAGATCAAACCGGTTAACAGTAAGTGTAATAATCTCAAACAGGAGTCTGCAGACTGTGGCCTGTGGGCCGCATTTGGTCTGCTGCCTATTTCTGTATAGTCTGTAAGTTAAAAGTGGTTTTTACATTTTTAAATGGCTGGGAAAAAATCTAAAGAATGTTTTGTGGCATGTGAAAATTGTATGAAATTCAAATTTGTGTCTATAAATTAATTTTATTGGTATATAGCCACAGCTACTTGTTTCGGTATTATCTACAGCTCCTTATCTTCCACAACAACAAAGTTGTTCAGCGCCTCTGTGGCCCACAATGCTTAAAATATTTACCATCCGGCCCCTTGCAGACAAAGTTTGCCAACCCCTGGTCTGAAATAACCATAGATTAAAAGTGTTTCAGGGGAATGCTCACAATGTTTCTTCAGCAGAATCATCTGCCCTTTTTTCTGTGGTGCCTTTTCTGTTTTTCTGTGTAAAGAAGAGGAGGAAAGAGGGGTTTCCCTTCGTTGTCTTCCTGTCTGAGAATTTAGAAGTTGCTTAGTCCTCCTGAGCAGGAGCTTAGTACTGCTTCTTGTTCCCCTTCTTCTGTCCAGGTTACATGTTCTCTCGCATTGAAGAAGAGCATTTGTGGGAATGCAAACAGCTGGGCGCGTACTCACCAATTGTCCTCTTGAACACCCTTCTTTTCTTCAATACCAAATACTTTCAACTAAAGAATGTTACTGAGCACTTGAAGCTTTCCTTTGCCCACGTGATGAGACGGACCAGGACTCTGAAGTACAGTACCAAGATGACGTATCTGAGGTTCTTTCCACCTTTACAAAAGCAGGAGTCCGAACCAGGTGTGTGGTGGCGTTTGTAAGATTTCTATTCAAATAGAGACTTATGGCAGAGGAGTAATTGTAAATTCTAGACATGGGTAAATGTAGCTTTGGTATAACATTTAAATCCTTTTCTTTATTTTCAAGGCTAGGTTAAAGGCTTGCCTCAACCTGAGAAGAATCACTTGCTTTAGTATACTTTTGTTGGCTTCTAAATTAGAAATTCTTATTTAATTGATCTAGGGTACAGCCCCAATAATCTGCATTTTAAAACTTCCCAGGGAATTTAAATACGCAGCCAAAGTTGAGAATCACTGATTTAGAGGCCACAGATGAGTCGATTGCCGGTTAAAAGGAACCTGCTTAACTTTTCAACTGCTGTTTCTAAATCTTGGTTTGACCAGAGCGCACCCTCTTTTAGTTAACATTGTCAAATTCTGAAGGAACTTAAAAGCTGGCCTAGAGTATACTGCTTTTGTACAGCAGTGACAGTTTTATTAGAAGGTTTATAGTCTTGCACTCCAAAAACAGCCTATTATATAATAGTTTGTTTTTAATGTTAAAAAATTAATATTTCTATTATGGAACTAGAAATTAGATTTATTAATTTTGACCAAAATTGTAAGTTCTAAAACTCCCAAAATTAAGTTGTACTTCCTTGGGATAAGAGTGAAATATATATTTTGAATGTGGGAATTTAAAATTACTGAAACTAAAAATCTGTAAAGAATAATTGTAGGGGCTGGCCCAGTTGCATAGTGGTTATGTTCATGCATTCCACTTTGGCAGCCCAGAGTTCACAGATTTAGGTCCTGGGCATGGACCTGCACTGCACACTGCTCCTCAAGCCATGCTGTGGTGGCATCCCACATACAAAATAGAGGACGATTGGCACAGAGATCAGCTCAGCAACATTCTTCCTCAAGCAAAAAGAGGAAGATTGGCAACTGATGTTAGCTCAGGGCCAGTCTTCCTCACCCCCCCCCCCGCAAAAAATTGTGATGTTCATCTTTGTGTTAACTTTATCTCAGTTGCTCCTTTACTTTAGAAAATACTAGGATTAGCTTGCTTTTCCACCACACGTCTATGTCCTTGTTCCTTCATTTTGTTCATATATAGCCCACTTAGTGCTCTTAATTGATACTAATTGGGGGAGGGGGAGGCAATCAGGTAACATTTCTGTGTTTTCTGATTAGGTACTTGACAAAATTGGTAGTTCAGTTCAGCTTGTTTTCTGAATAAGTAACTAGCAAAGTCTTTCTCTTTAAGTAGCCTCTAAATAGAGAACTGGGATGAATTTTGTTTAGTAACTAATGCAGGAAGCTCAGGAAAGTTCTCTGCCACTTGTTAAGAGGAGCTATAAGAAGAGAAGAAAAGGGCCTGGCCTGGTGGCATAGCGGTTAAGTTCACGTGCTCTGCTTTGGTGGCCCAGGGTTCTCCGATTCGGATCCCAGACCTACACACCGCTTATCAAGCCATGCTGTGGCAGATGTCCCACATATAAAAAATAGGGAAAGATGGGCACAGGTGTTAGCTCAGGGCCGATCTTCTCAGCAAAGAGAGGAGGATTGGCAATGAATGTTAGCTCAGGGCTAATCTTCCTCAAAAGAAAAAAGAAGGAGGAAAAGAAAACCTTTTTCTTCAGGTTCTCAGATCCATCTCCTGTTGTCTTAAAGGTTGAATGGAGAAAGAGGGAAAGAAACAGCCCACTTTCCCTGTCTGCACACTGGCTTCTTTCTAATAATCCTTGGCCTCTACAAAATTCTGTTGGTGAAAAAGGGTTTGCTCTTTTCTTATCAAATGGTCAGCTTTACTGAGAATTTCTTTTCCCAACAAAGACTCTATTTCTCATAATTCTATGACAAATAAAAGAAACTTGAACAAATGCCCCACAGTAGACATATTTTCACCTAGAGGTGCCAGCTTCTGTGTCAGTCTCTACTGTAGGAGAAGAGCACGTGGAACCCCCTTCTCCTGCTTTGTCCCTCTGTGGCTTCAGAGCCCCATGCCTAGTAAAATTCTTAATGCCCCCTCTCCAGCACGGTGTGTTTTGCCTGCTGCCTCCACTGTGGTGAGCAGGGGACATTACATTTTTGTTCACTGTTATTAACCCAGCACTTAAAATAATATCCAGCACTGCCACAGGTGCTCAGTAAGTGTTTGTTGAATGAGTAAGTGAAACGAAGGGGGAGGGAGTGACAGTTCTGATTGGAAGCAAAGCTCATTGGGTGTTTTGAGACTTGAAGAAAAGACTTTTCTAATCTTTTGATTATGACTTCCTGTCTCAAGATAAACTAACTGTTGGCAAGAGGAAACGAAATGAAGATGATGAGCTTCCGGTGGGTGTGGAGATGGCAGAGAATACTGATAACCCACTAAGATGCCCCGTCCGACTTTACGAGTTTTACCTGTCAAAATGGTAAGTGATCTTCATCTGAGCTAGATAGAGCACACGGCAAAAGGATGTTAACATATTTTGGATTTCAGATGCTTGAATATCAGAAATATAGCTGACCTATGACTTGAGACAAGGATTTACCTCTAATTTCTTTTTTTCCCCATTCTCGTATCTCGTACCTGGATTTTGAACCAAGAAACAAACTGGTTTATCTTGATAATTTTCTTTTCTGAAAATCTCTTCAAAAGCAAGAATCACTGCCATTGTTTGGTCTTTACAACCCTGTGACTCAGCGTTTATGTGATATCTAAACTGCTGTGATTTTATTATTTATATAGGGAAGAAATTTAGAGAACAGGTCATAGTGCTAAACCTATAAATAGAAATATGTATTTTTAAGAAATTGAAGTTTTGTAGTAGTTTTTTTCTTACAGAAGCTTTTTGACTGTAGAGTTGTAAGATCCACACTAAAGCACTTTTTCTCAAGGAAATACAGTGACTGCGTTTGCCGTTTGATATTGTGATTGTAGTGCTCCTGGGGTTCGTGCCAGGACACTGGGCCCTGAGGATACATGGTTCTCAGCTATAGTGTCACATGTGCATTGAATTTTTTGGTTGCTCCTAGTAGCCTTTTGTTTTGTTTTGTTTTTTGAGGAGGATTATCCCTGAGCTAAGATCTGCCGCCAATCTTCTTTTTGCCAAGGAAGACTGGCCCTGAGCTAACATCTGTGCCCATCTTCCTCTACTTTACATATGGGACGCCTGCCACAGCATGGCTTGCCAAGCGGTGCTAGGTCCGTGCCCAGGAGCTGAACCGGCGAACCCCGGGCTGCCAAAGCAGAACGTGCGAACTTAACTGCTGCACCACCAGAGTGGCCCCTAGTAGCCTTTTAAGCACGAAAATTTGGGAAGGGTTTGCACTTTGTCTTCTAACAACATTATACTCACTTCCAATCTAGTGTGATTTCTTGAGTGTGGGAATAAAGATACAGAGTTAAAGGTCGGTCCTGGGGGAAAATGCCTATAAACTTACTTACCTCTGGGTGTATTGCTTGTCTGTGGTACTAGTCACAGTAGGGAAAAGTTGAGAGCCATTATATTAAAGAGTAGTTATATATTTCCTCTACTCTCTGATCCCCAGTTTTCGTTTTCTTTTTCTTTTTTTCCTGTGGATAGTTCTGAAAGTGTGAAGCAGAGGAATGACGTGTTTTATCTTCAACCTGAGCGCGCCTGTGTTCCGAATAGCCCTATGTGGTACTCCACATTCGCAATAGACCCTGGGACCCTGGACACCATGTTAACACGTATTCTCATGGTGAGGGAAGTACATGAAGAACTTGCCAAAGCCAAATCAGAAGACTCTGATGTTGAATTATCAGATTAAAGCTGAAGTGAGGTTCCTATTTTCATACGCATTGGTATGCACCAAACTGTGAATGCATCCAGCTTTGGAAAACGATGTATAGTCCAAGTCCTCTTGACTTGATTATAAGATAATGGGAAACAGACGACTCGTGAACCACAGTGTGGATGTACAAATGAAAACTGAAGGAAGAATATGGACTGAGAAATGTTGTTCTTTGGCAGTGATATAGTTCTTAGACATCTTCAGAATGACTAACCAATTTCTCTGAGTGGTGCATAATCTTATTTTGTTTGGGAATAACAAATTGTGGAATATTTTTAAGGAAACTGTTGTATAAAACTCTGCCATAGTAACCTTAGACCTTAGAGAGGTAGCTTTGGAGTGAGCCTTGGCTGCAGTAGGCTGCTCGGGTAAGCCCTATGTAAGAGTCAGGGGAGACATCAGGACAGAGCCGAGAGTGACATCACAAGAGGGCTGCGGGACCCAGACTTGAAGACCCAATAAAAATACTCAACTTTTTTTTAAAAGGTAGAGAGTGAAGTGGTCTTGATTTTGATTTTCACTGCCAAGCCAATTCTGTGAAGGATAGAAGCCTCTGGTGCTTTTGCCCTGGGCCCCTCACATCAAGGAAAAAGGCCTTCACTGCTGTGCACACAGCCGTGTGTCCCTTTCACTTTCTGGGTCTAGTCTTCTCAGCTGCGCGTCTGGATGTGGGTAAATTAAGGTAAACGGGCTGAAACTCTGCAAACTGATTATGCACACAGAAAATCTATGGAGCCCAGTAGACGCCCCCTCCAAGTGTCTTGAAATGTTTGTAGAAAACCCACTAAAATGCCCACTTCTCTGGGTGTCAGCCTTTATTGCTGCTGTTTCATAGCATGAGCTGTGGTACACAGAAATGGGGGTTCTCCTTTTGTTTTTGTTTTATCCCCAAATGGCAGCTTTTCTCCCATTGTTTTATCTTCCTAAGTAATTCCTCTTATTTTATCTTTTACACCAGTTTCTGGAGGCCCTTGTCATTTCAGAAGGAATGGTCTCTCTCCTTACTCTGGCAAACCTGTGGGTGATTCCACAAAGACACAGTATTACTTAGCTATCAGAATTATGGTAGAAAAGGTTCTAGTATGTTCCTATATAAAGCATTTGAAGATGACCTTGTTGCCCTAAGAAACTTGAAAATAGGGGTTCTGGGGTTAGGATACAGAGACATTGAGTGTCCTGCATATCCACAAGCAGGTCTTCTCATAGCATTGTTCCAGAGTCTAGCTGTTTCAGTACTCCTACGAGGATTGCAAGTCATAGGTGTGTTTGGCATATCAGTCCGTCTCCCTCATCTCCATTCTCAGTTTCTTCCCCACAGAATTTTGAATCAAAGCTTTTGTGATGTTGGCCAATCACAGAGCTTCTTTAGCCTGAGGTTAATTTGACCGTGTAATAGAAATGAGAAAAGTCCAAAAAGCCGCTTAGAAATTTTAACCTTGAAAGACTTTTCAATATGTCCCATTTTTTAGATGGGAGTGGCAGGGTTTTTTGTTTTTTTTTTTTTAAATAAAAAGAACGTCATTTAACTATAGTAAAAATTTAAAAGTAGGCCTTTTGACATTGTGTACTTGATGGTTCTGTCCCTCTGCCTGTAACAAATTTCATTTTTGTTCCCAAAAACTGTGTGAAAGAAGTAAATCTGCCCCAATTCTGTATGATTAATTCCATCTGTGTTTGTCATTTCTGACTGGAAAACAACTTCCTTCCAGACCTTGTCTGGTGTGGGGGAGAAACCATTGGATTGTCTGATAAGTCTGCCAATAAACTGTCCAGAAACATCAGGGGTAATAGTCCCCACTATACGAATTCTATGGTTTGTATAAACACTAACATTTCCCCTTCCGTAGCTGTATGGAAAACAAATATTGTTGGCATAGTAGGTAAATTGTTTTGAAACACCAGAGAGGAAAAAATCTGTATCTTTTAACTGAGAACAGCCAATACCCAGGAAAATGACTGTATCAGGGTTTCAACTGCATGTCAGTCCACAGAGCTGTCCAGACCCTAAATTAACTTGTAAAAGAAAATATGGATTAATTATTGGTCATTCCTCATAAGTGTAGCTGTTGATATGTGTGTCAGATTATTTGCTTTTTTTATTTTATTAAAATTACGTAAAATTATTTTTTTTTCCCCAGGGGAGGAAAACAACATCAAACAAGAGAAACATCTAAATTACCCTTTCTGTTGTTCTTTGTTTGTTAACCACTTTTGGGTTTTCCCCTTGCAGAAACCACAGAAATATTCCCTTAGAATAAAATAGTATATTTGTATTTGATGGGTGATTTATTCCTTTTCTTTATGTCTTGAAAGAGTTTTAAGTATTTTTTCTGTTTGGCCCTATTGGTATTACCCAACAGATGGTATATTACAAAGAGAGGAGTTTTCAGAAAATAAATTATTTGATTTTTACTCAGTCCAGTAAACATACTATTTCATTGAAAAGTCTTTTCAGTTTTCTTTTTTCCATCAAAAGACTTATTCCAGTTTTTAGTTAACTTATTAAGTATATTCAAAGCCCTGAAAGCTAGAAATATCAGGTATCAGGTGTATATTTTGTTTCAGGCAAACTTTTTTGAGATTTTCAAAGCTGGAATTGGTTCAGCTTGAATGATTTTGAAATTGTGACATTAGAATTAAGAATATATCCATTCTTAAGTATAAATACATATTTAATTTGGGAATGTGAGACTAAATGGCATTTTCCTTAGACTCTAGAGCTATGTGGTATTGTGCAAATATACCTTCAAATTCCGTGTAGACTGTTTCTGTTGCCCGCCCTGTGGCTTCCCTAATTTTGTAAAACAGTAGTTTTCTAAAACATCTAAAGTAAAATGAGTTCCTGTAAATGAATCTTAGTTTTCCAAGCAAATTAAAATCTTTAATTTTCCCTGCGGATAAAAAGGTTTCCTATGATATCGAGTTGAAAGTTTAGAAAAAAATTAAGCAATAATACCGCCAGTTCCTCTTGTCTATCATCATCATACTTGATCATCATCATTTTAAAAGCAATAATTGTGAGGCGTTATTACGGAGTAGGAAGTGCCGAAGCTTTTGGAGCCTAGTCTTCCACTTACTGGCTGTATTGTTTTAGGTAAATCACTTAACCTGTCTGTGCCTCAGTTTCTCATAAAGTGAGGATAATAATAACTCTTTTACAACATGTGCCTGGCACACGGCAGGCTTTCAAATGTCAAGTATTTTTTATTATACACAAATTGCTAGGCATGTAGTAAGATTTTAAGTAAATGTTAATTCCCCTGGTACAGTCTAAATTTTCACTAAGTTCAGTGCTTCAGATTCTGCAAAATATAATACCCTACATGATCAGTTCTATACATTTGAATCACATATTTGGAATAACTAAATACTATATATAATAAATCATACATTCTTCACTCATGCTTATGTGTGTATGAAGAGTAATCAACGTCAGAAATCCATCGATGTACATCACTACATTGAAGAAGGGAAGAAGTGCATGGTATGTCAATAGATACAAGAGCATGGGATATAGTTTATCTTTCTTTTTTTAATTGGAGAAACTCTGTGGAATTTCTTTTACTCGGTAATGGTTATGTACCATCACTCAGGAACAAGACAACTGTATAACAACATACAAACAATATACATCTCCCCACTTTTTCCGTCATTAACAGGAATCCCTGACCCCATGTTTCAGCTGGGCAGTAGCTTCCTTGGGAAGAGATTGTATTTTCCAGGCTACCTTGCAACTAGGTGTAACTAAGTTTGACCAATGAGGTGGGAGCAGAAGTAAGTTTATAACTGCCAGGCCGCATCCTTAAAAGGAAAGGGCTTGCCTGCCTTTTCTAATTTCCCCTTTCCCATGAATTAATGGGATGAATGTGAATGTGGTCATGGCAAACTAGTTTTGTCTCTGTGGGAAAGGGCAGCATATCAAAGGACATTAACCACGTAAGGCAGAGCCACTTATCTCCTGAACTGCCTGCTAGCTGAGACGGTCACACAGGAAAGAAAGAAACCTTCCATCTTACTTAAACCGTTGTTATTTGGTCTCCATTAAAGTAGCCAAACCAATATCCTAATTAAGAGACCTACTATGCCCGGTATTGTGCTACTATTTAACATAGGACCAGAAGCTCTGATCCAGACTGTAACGAAGGAAAAAGAGAGAAAGAGATTATCAGGATTGAAAAGTGAGAAATAAAACTCATTATTTTAAAGTCATTATTTTCAGATTCAGGAATATCTACATTAAAAAAACAAGAGAAACAACAAACTATTAAAAATAAGTTTAAGTAAGGATGCCAGCTACAAACTATGTTTATAAAAATGTCAAGCATTTTTCTACAAGAGCAATAGTCAATTAGATAATGTAATTAAAAGCAAAAGATAGTAGCAACAAAAGCTGTATTTAATAAGAATGCACAAGACCCATATGTTCGTTCTAGTAGATGGTGTTGGAAAACTGGCTGTATACCTGGAGAAAAATTAAACAGGATACCTAACTAGCATCATGTCCAAAGGTGGGCTCTCGATGGATTAAAGGTCTAAATATGAAAGGTAAATTTAAAAATTAGTAGAACTATAAGAGAATGTTGTGATCAGGGGAGGGAAAAAGCTTCTTAAATAAAATCCCCCAAACACAAAACATGGAGAAAAAATTTTTGTATCAGAATTTAAGACGTTTGTCAGTAAAGTTTGACAAACAAATGACAGGCTTGGAGAAGATACTTGAAATGTGTAAAACCACTAAAGGATTTATATCTAGAATATACAAAAAAATGCTGAATTGTAAAGAAAATTCAACAAAGGATAATGAATAGATAGTTCATAGAAGAGAAACCCAAAAGAGTAACAGGTATATGAAGAGATGTTCAAACTCATTAGTGATCATGGGTTTTTTTTTTTAAAAGAGCTATCACTTTACATCCTTAAGACTGTACAAAATTAGAAAAATGGACAATGCCAAGTGTTAGTGGTGATGTAGGGGTATAAACTATAAACCCTTAGATTTTGCAAGAATAAATGTAGAACTGTATGTACAATCTGGAGGGCAATCTTAAACATCAAGTTAAAGAAGTTTGATGGTTTTTACTAAGAAATTTCCCTCCTTTTCATTAAATAAAAGATTAATATTATCAAATGCTTTTTTTCAGTGTCTATATAATCATATAATTTTTATTCACTTAATGAAATGCATTGATGGATTTTTCTGATGTTGAACCATCTTTGCATTCCTTGAAAAAAAACCCTAATTGATCATGATATATTTGTTTATATATACTATTGGATTAGATATATAACATTTATGAAGTTAAGGACATTTCCTTCTATTCCTAGTTTGCCATGAGTTTTTCTTTGAATTATAAATGTGTTGAATGTATCAAATGCTTTTTTTTTTGCATTTATTGTATTTGTCATCTTATTTTTCTGCCTTTATTAATGTTGGAAGTGCATCAGTAGATCTTATGTTGAATGGTTCTTACATTCTTTGGGTAAACCCTGGTTGATTTAAAAATGTATTTGTACTGTTAGGTTTGGCTACCTAATATCTTACTTAGTTTTTGTTTTGTTTTTGCATCTATAGTCACAAATGAAATATTTCTTAAATTTTTTTTCTTGAATTCTTATCTGATCTTGGAATCACTGTTACCTTAGTCTCAAAAAGAGTTGGGCAAGTTTTATTCCTTTTCCATTTTGTGGAACAACTTATATAAAACTTCTGTTCTTGAAAGTATAGTCAAACTATAAAATTTTTAATTCTGTCTTTTTTTTAATCCCTCTAAGGGGAAGTCTATGGCCATTTTAATTTACTTAATGCTCACTGGTCTATTCAAGTTTTGGTGTCTTGTCAATTTGGATTTTTATATTTCTCCGCAATTTTCTCAGTTTCATCTATATGTTCGGGTTTATTAGCATATGGTTCATAATTATTTCCTTCTTCCATTCTGTATTTTTTATTTGCTTTTTCTCTTTTTCCTGATCAGTCTTAATCTATCTTACAATCTTTTCAAAGAACCATCATTTGGTTTTGTCAGTCTCTTTTCCATTTTTTTCTGATTTTATTACTATTTTTCTTCATTTATTTTTTTTCCTGTTGTTCATTCTCTAAATTGTTGAATTGAATGATTGCTTCTTTCATTCTTAATCTTTTGTGTTTCCTGAAAGTGATTTCATGAAATGAAAAATGATTTCAAATCTATATTATTTCCCTCTCAGTTCTACTTTAGCTGTGTTTCCAGATTCAGACCTAATGATTTTCATTAGTCCATTGTAGACATTTTCTCATTTCCTTTTTTAACCCTAGGATTATCCATTCTCCCTTTCTTTGCCTGAAATTTTGTCAGTTTTCAGGCTGTTTTTGAGGTATACTAATATCCATGGGGGGAAAAAATCCACGATACTTAACATCTTCTTGATTAATTGTTCTTTCTTGTCACTAATCTCCCACCTTTTTTCTTTTTTGCGTTGAATCCTGTCTTATCAGATGCTATAATTGCTTCCCCAGCTTTCTCTTGGTTAATATTTGCCTGGTAGTGTTTTTTCCATCACTTTTGCCCTGAATTGTTGGATTTTCTTTTAAAGAATTCATACTGAGTCTTACTAATTTTTTAGTCACTTATTTATATCAGTATAGACTCATGGATTCCTATTTTATTCATTAGGCTCTAATCTGATACTCTCTTTTATTTTGATACTCAAATTGTCCTAGATTTGACCAATGGAAGCCTTTTCTGGCTGGCTCCTGTGTCCTTCTGACATTGTCCCCATCATTTTTTCAGCTTTTACTTACTCAAAACAAGATGTTCCGGGATTGTTTTGTACTTTCCTGCCCCAGTCTTGGAATCAACCGTGGAGCCCTAAAGCCTTAGCACTTGGTGCATTCATTGCTACTAAGGTAGAATTGTTTCTGTGCCCTGTCGGTTAGAATCAGTCAGTTCATAAATATGTACACATATTTATATAACTGTATACAACTCTGTCTGTGAGTTCATACCAATTCTTGCAATTCCATTTCAACCCCTCAAGGTTCTTTCTAGCCTCCTCCCTTTCCACGTTGATAAATAGTTGCTCAAAGCAGTGAGAAATCTGCTCCCATTATCCTCAGTGTATGCACTTAGTTTCTCTATTAACTTATTTGCACAGTGTAATCAGTCTCCTAACGGTCCCAGCCACCCCCTGCCTCACTGCTCTGCGGTTGGGCTGCCCCGCTGTGGCAGCGCTCTCCAGCGGCTTCCCTGGGCTCCAGGCTCACAGTTACTCGGTGCATTGACTCCCTCCGACACTAATGTCTCCATGCAGGGAGGGCAAGTGAAGATGGAGAAGAAGGCGTGAGAGTCGGTCTGTGGTTAGGTTGAAGATATTTCCGTTCATTTTGTCTACTGCTGTTAGACCTTATTTCTGCTGTTACTTCACAAGTTCTACTTACTGTACTTTTCCTTTGCTTTCTATTGAGAAGCGATGGAAAATTTTCTTAATACATTCTGTTTATATTTTTATTGATGTTACTGAGTACTAATCATGTTTGTTTACCCCTGTTGGTTTCCTTAATTACATCTGAATCTTCTTCCTCGTAAGACTTTATGATACTCTTAGGTTCCTTTGGTCTTCTCAGTCTTACCGTGTAGCTATATTTTAGAATTTTGGTTCTGATTGTTAATATACTGTTTCCCCCATTGGTTCTAGTTGTTTCAGACTACAAACTTTGCCAAAGAATTTATTTGCCCCCCCTTCCTCTATCTCTTCGCGTGTCTAAATTTATTTTTTGTATTTAACCACTTCTTCCAAGAATATTTTTTAAATGGGTCTTTTGTGAAAAAATTTCTGAAGTCTTATATCCCTGAGAATATTTTTTATTATGCTTTGTGGTTTTTTGTGGGGGTTGTGTGTGTGTGTGTTTTGTTTTTTTGAGGAAGATTAGCCCTGAGCTAACTGCTGCCAATCCTCCTCTTTTTGCTGAGGAAGACTGGCCTTGAGCTAACATCCGTGCCCATGTTCCTCCACTTTATAAGTAGGACGCCTACCACAGCATGGCTTGCCAAGCGGTGCCATGTCCGCACCTGGCATACGAACCGGTGAACCCCAGGCCACCAAAGCTGAACGTGGGAACTTAACGCTGTGCCACCGGGCCGGCCCCTGTTTTTTTTTTAAAGATTGGCACCTGAGCTAACAACTGTTGCTAATTGTCTTCGGTTTTTTTTTTCTTCTCCTCAAAGTCCCCCAGCACATAGTTGCATATTCTAGTTGTGAGTGCCTCTGTTTGTGCTATGTGGGACGCCGCCTCAACGTGACCTGATGAGTGGTGCCGTGTCCACACCCAGGATCTGAGCCAGCAAAACCCTGGGCCGCCAAAACAGAGCGTTCGAACTCAACCACTCGGCCCCCCATTCATTATATTTTTTGTACTTAGTATTTCCACTTGGTTCTTGTTCTTGTTTCATATTGCTAATATTTCCTTGTATGTTTATTGTGCTGTATTTTCAATTCTTGGTTAGAGAGTATAGCTTAGTTTGTTCTCTCTGGGGACCAGGGGTTGCACTCCTCAGGCAGGATCTGGTTATTTGGGCCTGTGAGCTCGTGTTCTTCAGAGCGCCAGCTCCTCTCGTAGCATTTATTGGTGAAGGGCCAAGGCCAGGCCCCATTCTGTCCCTCCCAATGACCTTAAGAAGGGGGCTGTGACCTTCAGGCACGTCACAGTCACTGTGGACCACTCCACCAGCACCTGCTCACAGATTTACCTTCAGACCCTTAGGAAGAAGCAGCAATTCCTAGTTGCCATCTACCAGCCCAGGGACTTTGGAGGGGGAAAGGGTTTTAATCTCAAGAGCAGCTGCCTAGCCCACCCCTCTTCACCATGGCAGAGCTTTTGAGCTGGCCTGATGGTGTCCCACTGACACCAGTGACTTGGCTGATTGTCCTGTGTACAGCGAGAGTAGACATTTCACTGCTGTCCTACCTCCCCTTACGGTTTATGATGACCTTCAGTCTTCTGGGGTTCTTACAGGATTTGGGGGGATTTCTTGTTGGTTTTGATTTTGGCTTGGTTTTCGGTGGTAGTTCCTCAGATTGATGCTATTTCCTAAGGCGTATTGTTTTCCTAGGGTTAATTTTTGGAGCCTCTTTCACACTCTCTCTGTCTCTCTCTCTCTGAAGACTGTCGCTGAGCTAACATCCGTGCCAGTCTTCTCTATTTTGTATGTGGGTTGCCGCCACAGCATGGCTTGAGGACTGGTGTGCATGTCCGCACCTGGGATCCAAACCCACAAACTCCGGGCCACTGAAGCTGAGCACACAAACTTAACTGCTGCACCACCGGGCTGGCCCATCCCTTTATTCTCAATCTTTCTGTGATATCTTTTAGGTGTTTCTCTTGTAAATAGAGTATACGATTTATATCCATCTGTGAACTTCTGTTTGGAGGAGGTGGTGGTGGTTTTAATATCCAGTCTGACAACTTGTTGCCTTTATTAAGTGATCAGATTTTTAATGCTGCTTTTTTCCCCTCTGTTCCTGCTTTCTGTTTGGTTGATTGAAGTATTTTAATTTTTTTCTTTCTTTGGTTTAGATATTACATATTCTAGTTCTGAATTTTTATTGGCTTTCCCAATATTTATAATATGAATGCCTGACTTAAACTCTGATCAGCATTTTTACTGTCCCCCTGTGGAAGGACTTTAGATTACTTTCATTTCAGTCACCACTTGACCACTGTCTCATATGGTATTGTTCAGTATTTTCATTCCGTCTCTTTAACTCCCAAATATACTACCTGGGAACTGACTAGGCCAGGTTCCCTTGGAGTGTCAGCTCAGCTCAGCAGTGACTCGATCTTCCATCTTCTTCCCCTCTTCAGCTGGCATTTTCTTTGAGAGGTCACCTCTCCCGCATCCCTAGGCTGGGTCAATCTGAGTCAGCCTCTGTGTTCATCATAGGCACACTTTAAAGTGCATTCCAGCCACTGTGCTGGGGATAGAGAGATGATGACTAGAGGACACTGGTGCTTTTGGAATGGTAAAGTTGATATTGCTTTTCCAAATAAGAATATGGTATTTAATAGTTCCAAAGAGTACCGTGTTTAAAAGTGCTTCATGCTTTTGAGGGAGAGCGCTTGGGATTTTTGAGATAAGGTAGGGATCAGGTAGAGTGCCACTGTCTCTCCTGAGGACAGCCATGTCTGTGGTTTCTCTACAGCTGTCCATCATTGGCATTAATCCCTGAGGGGCGCATATGGATTATGGGGGGCATGCCAGGAACCCTCTCTGTCTGGGATGCAGGTATTTGAGACTCGTGTTTTTTCTCCATGTAACAGGATCAGAATGGGAAGTTTCTTGGGTATTGACTACTCCCACATCATCTGGCTCTCACATAACATTTGTTTTGTTATCTGTGCTGATAAAACATGAGGTAGCTCCAGCCTCCTGAACTTGCAAGTAGGAGACAAAGGCGGAGTGCTGAGCGGAGTGTAAGAGGCCCTGAGTCAGCCCCAGGGTAGCCCCAGGTTTCAGAGGGAGAGATTCTGGTCTGCTGGGATCTACTGGACTGGAGGGCATTACGGAGAAAGCTTAAAGTGCTCTCAGGGGATGGCACTTGGTCTGCTTTAATGCTTTAATTTATTTAGCCAAATAATAAATGCCAAGAAGAATCATGTGACTCAGGTGTTCCCATATTCAAGTCCCCATTTTGGGCTCCACCCAGGTCTGACTCCAGGTGTTTACTGACGTTGTTTTCCTCAAGGGCACTGGCTGCCTTCAGAGGTTCTGGGTGTGCGTGGTTACCTGCAGGTTACAAAGATGACTTTCTCCATGTAGCCATATTTCCAATTGA
Organism: Equus przewalskii; assembly: GCF_037783145.1. Classification (NCBI taxonomy): domain Eukaryota; kingdom Metazoa; phylum Chordata; class Mammalia; order Perissodactyla; family Equidae; genus Equus; species Equus przewalskii. Next base: position 21,695,663 of record NC_091832.1, on the reverse strand, counting down.
AGAATAATGAAATGCTGTAGCCATTACAGCACAAAGTTTGAATTAAACACTTTTTGCACTGATTTGTCCTGGCTCTTCCTTTAAGCAAGATCATAGAAATGGGTATTTGAAGTGTGTTTAGTTTAGTTTCTGGGCTACAAGATACAGGAACAGGGCCATCCCGGTGGTGTAGTAAAGTTTGTGCACTCCGCTTCGGCAGCCCAGGGTTTGCAGGTTAGGATCCCAGGCGCAGACCTACACACCGCTCATCAAGCCATGCTGTGGCAGTGTCCCACATAGAAAATAGAGGAAGACTGGCACAGATGTTAGCTCAGGGACAATCCTCCTCAAGCAAAAAGAGGAAAATTGGTAACAGATGTTAGCTTAGGGTGAATCTTCCTCACACACAAAAAAGATATAGGAACAATCCAGATAGCTCCGGTCAATAGTCAGGTGGGAAGTTCCTCTGCACATAGATCTAGGAGTTTAAGTCTCAGATTGCTGCTGATTATTCTCCAAGATCCTCAAACCCCCAACCACATACTACAGGGAAACATACCCCCGGCTCAATCCCAAAGCACGTTGCCCGTACCCTAAGAGAGGATCTGAGTTGTTATTGTCTGCTCTTCAGAAAAAGAACAAAAAGCATGTGACCTAGAACTGTATGGCCAAGACGATGGTGTGCCTTGGTGCTCTAGCTGCCCGTCCTGCAGCGCATGTGGCTGTCGTGGAAGCCTGGGTTGAGGCATCACTTTCAACCCTGGTAGTTTACTTGGGCCCAGGGGGGCCTGTCACAGAAGAGCCTGGGCCCCCAATCTTAACACCAGCTATGATTAGAAAAAAGAAAAGATTGGCCAGCACGGTGAAGTTCATTTCTCTCATAACGATCCAATGGCCATTCTGGTAGACAGCTCTCTTCTTCTAGACAGTGGTTCAGAGACCAGGCTCCGTCCATCTTGCGTCTCCACTGTGGCCTCAGAGTCAGCAAGGGTCACAGAAGTTTTTAATGGGTCAGGGCTGAAGACGGAACACCTCTCTTCTGCCCATACTGTGCTGGAGACGTAGATGAGCCGTGTGTCCTGGGAAAGGACTCTGGTTGGTGAAGGGCTGATCGAGGTGATTAACAGGTGTTGGATGTCTGGGTACTTTCCGTCTTTGTCTACTCAGTCCTAACTCGTTTGCAAGTCTTGTGGAGCCCAGCTGCTAAGGGCTGGTTTTGCCCCTTGTCATGGCACGGTATGGCTGCACAGATTATCTGAGGAATTTATAAAAGATGAGCTTAATATTTAAAAATCAAAATAACCTTTGGGGTGGGGTTCCAGGCATCAGTATGTTTTAAGAGTTACCCAGGTGATTCTCATATGCAGCCAGCATGAGGACGACTGATGTCAATGCACAGGAACGTGGTCATTAGTCAGAAGTGAGGAGGGAGGGGAATCTAAAGTGTAGCCGGGAAGGTTAGACTAGGGCGCAGAGATATCTTGCTGGGCAGAGTTCTGTATCTGCACTGAGAATTGGCTAGAAAGCTGGCAAGGCCTGTCCTTCCCATGAGTGGTAACTTTAGTTTTTCCCTTGTGACCAAAAAAGCCTGATCAATACCCTCCAATGTCAAACCTGAGCAACTCAGAGAGTCCCCCCAGGTGGGAGGGAGGGAGCTTTCCCTATTTCGGCAGCACTTGGACAGAGAGGTGCACACCCCTCTGGGCCCTTTATAGGGACGCACGAGAGTGGACAGCCGCGATGCTGGAAATCTTTGCTATTAGGTAGCCACTACCAGCACCACCCACAAACTGGGGGTTAGTGGGGTGGGAAGGGTTATAACAGTGGCTCAGGCTTGACCAGAGAATATATAGGGCTCCTAAAGCAGTCAACACAACCACGAAGGAGTCAAGGGCCTGATCCATGCTCTTCAAACCCTCCTTTCCGGGGCTGATGGCTCCTGATTCCACACACCTTCTTTCCACACCTGTTTCCGGAGAACAACTCTCAGTGTGTGTGAGCGCCTCTTCCGCCCCTTCCACCTCTCAGGCCAAAGGGAAGCTGGAAGAACAAAGATCAGAGTCCCTCCCCAAACAGGAAGGCCAACGCTGCAGCCTTCCAGTCTTAGGGGTTTTCTTTGAGTGTTGCTTCCTGGTGACTGAGTTCTCTCTAGGTGCACAGTACCCGTGGGGTTTGAGAAATGCAAGGATGCCCTCTATTGGCCTTCTTGCCTTTCTAGAGAAGAGACTGAGAAGCCTTAGGTAAAGGTAGAGGAGTGTTTGGTCAAGCTAAGTTTGGTCAAGACAGGGGTTCCCAGGCTCCTGAAATTCAGTATTATTTCAGAAGGGTTCCTTTGGGGTGACAGGGGTTGATCTGGAGGTAGCCTAGCACTCCCTTAGCAAGTCCAGGGATTTCTGCCACTCACAAGTCAGGCAAGGAAGGGTAGGGACATGGCAGGCTTCTTAATGCCAGACTCCAAGCCAGGAAAGCACTGGTTGCTGAAATTTGTGCCTTTTTTGGTGGGAGAAGCAGGGGATGAAAAATTATTTTATTCATCTCTGAAACTGAGATAAAACTATACCCTTCAATGAGCTGTGGCTGAGATAAATAAAATGTGGAAATAAGGCTCAAAGGAAACAGGAAAAATCTAGAAAGCCAGCAAGTTATCAAGTCCTGTAGCTGCTTCCTGAATCATTGAAAGCTATTCCCACACACCAGCCTGGCCAAGTCCGGATCACCTGCCCACCCGTCCACTCCTGTGCTGTCGGGCCTGCATAACTGGGGAAACCCGAGCCTGTAGCCTGCAGCGCAGCCCCTGGAAGCTTCAAGCTCTCACTTCTCTGAACTTCCTTGTTCAGGAGGGGACAGCTGTTGCCTGGTATTCATGTGCGCTGAATACGTACTTCTAGACCAGCGGTTCTCAAAGTGTGGTCCCTGGGCCAACAGTATCGCATCTCCTGGGAACTTGTTAGAAAGGCAAATTCTCATGTTCCACCCCAGATCTACTCAGAAACTCAGCGATGGGGGCCCAGCAGTCTGTTTTAACAAACCTTCCAGGTGATTTAGATCCAGGCCAAGCACAAGCTCTGCTGGGCCTGAGTTCTAATTCCGTCACTTATGACCTGTGCGGACTGAGTGCTCGCTATGCCTCGGTTTCTGTATCTGTAAAAACAGAGCCAATACCGCCCACCCTCAGCTGGGTTTGTGCACAGGCCTTGGGCAGAGTATGAGCGCCGTGGTTCTTCTCTCCTCTCCTTTCCTGGGAGTCCAAGGCTGTTGTCCAGCCTTCCTTCTAGCCCACACACCCAGCACACTGCCATGAACACTGCACAGCGAACACATCTAGGGGCAGGGAGCCAACCTCTTCTGCTTTGGAAACCCAAAAGGAAAGAGCTGGGGCCCCAAATCCTAAAGGCCACACCCTGGGGGCATCAGGACACTCTGTGTCTCCCAGCTTGGCCACGGGGAGTGTGTGTGGTGGGGATGGGGGCGTGTGAATCATTTTTGTGTTAACAAACATATGGAAGAAAGCACAGAAAGCTCCCCTCCCCAGGAGCCAGGGGTCCAGGAGGCACGCAGTCCCCTACCGGCAGGCAGGCAGTGGCCAGGACAGAATCCCAGCGCCATCGGCCACACGCTGAGGCCAGGCCCACGACTTCCCTGTCAGGGGCCATGATGTCACAGGGACGCACAGGTGGCTGGAGCCGTGGTAGAGGTCAGCGATGTAGCACAAAGCAGCACACCCAGCAGGCACGTGTACAATTAAATAGCATGTTTAATCACCTCACAACAGACAGTAGTGCAGCAGTATAAACTGTGTTTCTTTTTAAAAAGTCACTCCCCCAAAGCTCCCATTCCTCAACACCCAGATACCACAGCTGAGGGACCAGTGACGGGGCCAGAGGGATTCAGGAAGTCTCTGTTCCAAGGAGCTGAAAGTCTTTCCAGGTGAAGGTTGCCTTGTGAGTAGCTGAGAGCCCTGTGAGGAGCTGGTGCACACACACGCACTCTAACACACACATACATGCAAGGGGCACAGAGAGAAGACACACGGACAGACGGACATAGAGGAGACCATAGGGGGGCAGTTGCACACATGCGCTCTCGGGCCACAATATTCCAGTCTGTTTGCAGCTGTCTCCTCGGGGCACAGGGAGCAGTGGCTTGAGCCCTGAAGTAGTCAGGGCTGGTCAGGAGGTGGAGGGGAGGCAGTCCGTCCAGCCTAGCTGCCCTAACATAACAGTCCAGCAGCCAGAAGGGCCCCTCTCCACTCCTGAAACAGCCAGTCCTCCCCAGTCTTGGGCCAGACACCATTTCTGCCCTACCAGCCTGGCATCACTGCTGAGGGGAGGGAGCGCCCCTTCCTCTGGACCCAGCGAGAGGGCACACCCCATCCCAAAGAAGAGAACAGAGCGTGCTCTGGGAGCAGGAGGCTGGCAGTGCTTGGTTCTGTACCCAGGTGTGGGGGGCCCAGCTGGGCCTCGCTGTGCAGGTGCCCTGGGAGCAGCAACACGGCCAACAGGGAGCTGGGGAGGAGGCCAGGAGCTGGCTGTGTCCGCTGTCGGAGCCAGGGAGGGGTTTGCAAAAAGGAGGCCCTGAGGTGAGGCTGTTTTGGGGGGCCTATCAGACAGGTTTAAAGAGGAAACCTCTTTGTTCACAGCTTCGTTCAGGGGTTCCCGGAGAATGTCTCTAGATTCAAGTACCAGCAGCTCTGCTCTGGTTGGGGGTGGTAGGGTGGAGTGACCAGCAGACGCTGGGAGAACAGCTGCCCACAGACATGGGAGGTATGAGAACCAGCCTGGCAATGCTCTGGACCCCGGCACTGCCAACCCCTACCCTGAGACAGCCAGACCAGGTGGCTACAAGATCTCCTCCCGTGGGCTCCTGGCCTTCAGTGAGGTCTGCCCGTTGGGCACGGAGCCATTCTGGCCATGCAGGAGTTTGCCCTTCTCTCGGTCTGGCCACGTGAAGATGGCGTCGTCGCTGTCCAGCTCCGACTCGGAGTGCATCAGGCTGCTGCTCAGCATCGGGCCTTTCTGTTTACCGCCTGGAAGGGAGACAAGGAGCCCAGCATCAGAAGCATGAAGCTTCCTTGGCTTGAGCCACAGCCTGTACCCTCCCCCAGCCGGAAGAGAAGGACGGGGAAAGTCATGGTCCCCTCTCTGGGCTGGGAGGGGCAGATGGGAAGGAGACCCCCAAGCCCTTCTCCCAGTCCTGGCTGCCGGCACAGTCCCATAAGGGAAGTCCCAGAAAGAGCAGCCTGGAGACCCACAGACCTGGGTCCAATGCTGAGTCTTTATCGCCAGGATCTATTAACTTTGGTTAGTGCCACCCAATGACATTCTCTTTTCTTTCCCTTTTTAAATGTGGACTGTTTTGTCAGCTTCCTTGATGAACAGGGTGGAGTTCTACGGGAGGCAGGAAAGCACAGCAAACAAGGACTCAGGCTCTAGAGAAGGAGCTTGTCACCGTACCCTGGCTCAGCACGCACGTGAAGTGCTGGCCAGGGTTCCCGACACTGAGGACCAACTTCACTCCACACAGATGTTTGCTCGGTGGGCCCTCTGGCGTTTAGTTGCTCTGGCTTCACTGAGCAGGTGCTGGAGATGGGAGAGCAGGCACACTACTCAGAGAGGTCTCTCGGGCTGGGAGAACCTGACTGAAATGGGGACTCAGAGACAGTCCCAAGCCATCAGCTCATCAGAACACACAAAAAACGCCCCATAAGAAGCACCTGAGGTCAGAAAGGATGCCTGAGATTCTGCAAGGCCCATGGCTGTAAAGGGGCCACACCATAAAATGTTGTCTGCTAATAGCTTTAGGGCAGATCCATCCAACAGCAAGCTGGCTTCCCTCTGGCTGGTACCAGTACCACTCCAGAGAAAGCAGAAGACAGGCTGAGGACGCAGGACTGGAGGTGGGAATGCCAATGGAGAGAACCCAGCTTGGCAGTGCTCTGGGCCCTGGCACTGCCCACCCCCAGCAGCGAACTTACCCCTTTTCTTAAAAAGGTGGCCAGTGAGGCGAGGTGTGTTTGAACCCTCATCATCCAGCCATCGCTCCCTCTCCCCCTGCCCACCCAGATCCCCAAGACACTGAAAGAGTGTCCTGAGATGATTCTCAGCCATTCTGCTCCTTCCCGGCCAGCTATGACTTCAGGCTGTGAATGTTGGGGCATCCAGACTCTGACTGCATCTGTCACTTGGGGACCACACCCCTGCAGACCTTGCCCATGTGCTGGCCCAGCTGTGCAGTGTGCTCTGGGGCTCAGGCAAGGAGCTTAGCCAGCCTGTCCATCTCAGGGTACAGTTCTGGGACATAACTGCAGACAGCCATGGCCTCCCACTGATCCTCGGGATGGCAGGGCAGCAGGGCCAGAGAAGAACACCAGCTTGCTGGGCTTCTCCCATGTGATGGAGGACAGCGGTCAACATAAGAATCAAGTCCAGGGGACGGTCAAGGGTCTCAAAATCCCTGTTTTACCTCTGTGGATGAAATACTCACCTCCTGCTTCCCTGTGTCCTTTGGGGGCTTTCTCCTCCCAGGGCCCCCTCGCAGCTTCCATTGTTCCCCAGCCCCCTCTGTGTCATAGCCGCAGAGGACAGGAGACCAAGGGGAGATACGCTGCAGGCTCCACGGTACATAGCACTCACCCAGGGCCCTCTAACCACTGGTTCCTGCTCTGCTTGAAGAACTGAGTGGATTTCACCCACTAAACACTGCAAGCTGGGAGGGTGGTAATATCAATGGAGCTGAACACAAACATCTCCAATGACTCAGCAACTCCATTCCTAGGTCTACACCTAACAGAAACCCACACATATGTCCACCTAAAGACGTGGGCAAGAACGTTTACAGCAGCACTCCTCAGAAGAGCCGAAAATGGAAGAACTCAATTGCCCATCAACAGTGTATCTGACAAATACACATATTCAAATGTGGAAATTATACAGCATTACAAATGAACAAGCTATTGGTATGCCTAACAGCATGGACAAATCTTAAAAACGTAATGCTGAGCGAAAGGAGCCAAACACAGTGATTCCACTTATATAAACCACTCCAAGGCACGAGAAGTAAATTGCGGGGGAGGCAGTGACTGGAAAGAGGCACCAAAGGGGGTGCTTCTGGGGGCTGACTACATGGCCATGTTCACTTGTAACAACCCATCAAGCTGTGCTTATGGTTTTCTGTACACATAAGGTTGAACCATAACACACTGCCATTTTATAGGTCAAAACAGTCAAATATCAGTAATTTCATATGGTTCAACCAAATATACTTCAATAGAAAGTTTTGAAACAATCAATAGAATAGCTAAACAAAACAAAACAAAACCCCAAACCACAGCTGCTGAATATAAACCACAGCCCCGGAGGGCGGGCGTCCCCACACGCCTCGGGCCGAGAGCCCCACGCCCACCCACGTGGGACTGCTCCAGGTCCAGTTACTCCTCTCCGAGCTTAACCTGGCTTCCAGCAAACAGCGTCCGTTTCGGCTCACCTCCCCAGACACTGGCTTTCTCTGCAACACGGCCCACTACATCTACTCTTCTTCAAGCTGACCTGCAGTTCCACACCTTATACAATGCGGTCTTGAGTCCCACTCTTCTCATCCTTCTAGGGCCTCTACTCTGGGCTGTACCCGCTAATCCACAGAGCCCAGAAGAAGAGCTGGTGCTTGCGGCCTGGTCAGAACCACACCAAATCCAAGCGGACTCTCGCCCCTCCCAGACACCGCCCGCAAGAGAAGGGCCTGCTGACCCTCATCTAGTCTCATCTTGGTTACCTGGATGCAATGGGCCACCCTGTGGCTCTCCCCTGCCACCTCCCCTTCCACTAGAGTCCGCCCTCCTGCAATCAGGCTCCCTTCCCATTTTGTCCCTTCAACCCAGCTTTTCCCTCCCTCCTGCCTCAGAGTGGGTATCGTAACTCCATTTATCCCCCACTCTCTCCTTTCTCCCCTACTCCCACCCTCCTCCTCAGGAACCTCACCTCCATCTTCTGCATCTCTGCCCAAAACCCCATCCGAGAAAGCCCTCGGCCTCCAACCCGGTCCTGCTTCTCCTCCACTTTTCACTGCTCAACTTCTAAAAGGACTTTTAAGTATTTAGGGCCTCCATTTCCTCTCTGCCTGCTTCCTTCCTAAATAACCTGCACTGTCACTTCTGCTGTCATTCACCATTCTACCCTAGCTCTTCAGGTGACCAGAAACTTCTCCTGTGTCCTTGTCATCGTTGTCAGTTCTTATTCTTTTCCTCTTCTGACCACTCCCTAATGATGCCCCTCCCCCTCGCTGTCAGTCTTCTTGGGCTCCTCAGCCCTGGACTCTCCTTTGTCCCTCGACATTCTCCCCAGAAGGGACGTGATCCACTTCTGTGGTGCTCATCCTCAGCAGCATACGGCTGACCCCTACATTAGCACCTCCAGTCTTCACTGTTCTGCTGAGTTCAATTTAACTCATTTTCCCTTACCCAAATGTCACTGCACCAGGTGTCCTACTTCTGTCAATACTGCTATCACTCTCTGTCTCTCAGGCTGGAGAGACCTTTCCTGTCCCTCCATCCCACTGACACCACACTGTTTGAGCCACCAGCACCCCCTCCTTGGACTGTCGCAAAAATCTCCTTGCTGGCCTCCACCTGTAATCTATCCCCTACAGTAGATTCAATGTTGTCACTAGAATAATTTTCCTAAGCCAGCACTTTAAAGATGTCACTCTTATCACCATCAGGATAAACGCTTAACTCCTTAGGCCGATGTTCAAGACTTTCCACAGGTTAGTCCTCATCAAACTGTCCGAAACCAAACACGTGATCTTCTCCAACATTTCTTCTCCGATCTTTCCCATCTCAGGGACTAACGCGACCCAACCCAGAGAAATTTAGAGTAGAGGCCTGGCGACCAGCCTTTACTTGTCCTTTTCTCTCACACCTCTCGGCCGACATTCCACGAACCTCATCAAGACTCCCCCACAGTGCATCTGGAGTCTGTGCCTCTCGTGATCTCATCATCTCCCCACCAGAAGGACATTCTATGGAATCTCCTCTCACCCACTCCTGACCCTCTCCAAGTCCTTCACGCGGCAGCCACAGTTGTGTCTATAAAATGTAAATCAAATGAGACCATTCACCCACTTAACAAACTATCCATGGTTGCCCACTGCTCTTAGAAGGAACCCACAGCAAGATCCCTGCTCCCTGTCCAGCCTCGTGCCTCTCGCCCTGGGCTCACCACATCCAGCATGCCGCCTTCTTCTGCTTCCTCAAGTGCCCTCTGCTCCTTCCAGCAGCTGGGCCTTCTCCAACTTTGCTCCTTTGCCTGGAATGCTATTTCCCAGAGTCTTTACACGGCTAACCCCTACTCACCCCTTGGGTCTCAGCTTAAGTGCTACTCTTCATAAAGAACTTTCATTATCACAGTTTGTATATTTATGATTTTGTTCGTTTAATGTCTGTCTGATAGAAGCCAAACAAGAGCAGAGTGTGTTTGTTTTGTTCAACATAATATAACCATACCCAGCACACAGTGCTCTCAATCCATATTCACCAAAGAATAAGATACAGTCCCTGCCCTCAAGGGTTCCACCAACTGGTAAGGGAACAAACACAGAACTAAGAGAATACAGTGAGAGAAATGCAGGCATGTGGGGGAAGGATGAGCACGACGTTAACTAGCAGGCTAAGGAAGGGATGAGAAAGAGCTTTCTGGACAGAGATATGAACCAGCAGTATTTGTTTGTGAGATCAGCAAGGAGGAAGATCTCAGGAAAGCACACGGACGGAAGCTCACCAAGGCCAAGTCTACCAGACCAAAAGTTAGGTCACCGAAGGATTTCAAGGGCTGGAAAATCCCTGTCAGAGTAACACAAAGACGAGCTGGGCTGTGGTGCGGAGCGTGGGTCGTGCACGTTCTCACCTCCAGGCCTTCATTCTCCTACTTCCGTGTGGGACGCACTGCCTGTACTTCTCCAGTGGACAAGCCCACCGCCTCCACATCCACCCCACAGTGCTCTCTAACCGAGCTGCTTGGGTACAGAGCCCAGACAGCCTGTGAGCATTCGCTTTCTTCTGATGTGTCTTTTTTCCTTCACTAGCCGGAAATTCTGAGGGCAGAGCCTGAGTCTTAGAACTCTTATATTCCCCTACAGCCTCTCCTAATACAAAGCTTTGAGTGTGAGAGATGTTGAATAAATACTTTGAATAAAAATAGTTCTGCTTGCAGAGTGTTTAGGAATAGCTCTACATGGAGTCCAGCTCCCATAAACGGACAGTGCCTGTCCTGGGGGGGCGTCCATGATGAATGGGAACCTCACCCGTGACCGAGGCCAACCAAGGAAGGAGGCTCTAGCCGCCCGACCCCTCCCAGCCCATCACTGGAAGCCAGCTCAGTGCTCCTGCGGTTGGAAGTTCTTCGGTGGGAGGCGCCAGTCAGATGCGCCCAATGCACCCGGAGGCAGCAGGGAAGCTGGCCTCCCGCCTGCTCTAAGACAACGATGGAGCCTGTGGACCTACCTGCCCAACACCAGAGAGGAAGAGGGGAGAGGAAGGGGCCGAAAAGGAGGTCGCTGGCAGACACTGGCTTTGATCTCACTGCTGCCTCCCCTTGCTGTCTGCCCAGAAAGGACAGACGGCTCATGCCCAAGAGACCAAGGTCTCTGAGCCTGACTACAGGGCGCAGCTTGAAAAGCTGAACTCGAGGCAGGAATCCTGAGGGGAACAGCAGGCAAAGGAAAGCAAGAGCCTGAGCCCCTGTGCAAAGTGAGGGGCGCTGAGAAGGGGCCCTGGAGCCAGAGCCTGGCTAGAGCAGGGCGGGGTTGACCCTCAGCCTTCACCAGGCAGGGGACAAAATGCTGTGCCGGCACAAACAGCTGTTAGCGACGCCTTCGGGAGGGGCCTAGCAATGGAGGCTCTTCACAGGGAGAGTGCACAAGTCTAGACAGCCCCAGCTCCCAGCCCCACTACCTGCTCGGGAGGTTGGCTTCAGCTCCAGACTTTCCTGATCTGTGGCATCCAGGATCTTGTACTTGCTTTTCCTCTTGGGTTTTCCTTTTTGCCTGAAAAACACAATCCCACCACTGCTGAGGAAAGAGGTTCTGCGTGAGCTCAGACAGCCCACCACAGCCAGACTGCACGCAGGGCCCCATCCTGGGGGAAGCGGTTTAATGGGAGGGCTGTTTCTCCTGGCTTCGCAGGTGGGGAAGGTGCAACTGTGATCTGTTCTTCAAATCTTCCTCACCAATTCTGGGAAAAGGCAAGGGAAATACGGCCATCTTAGCATGGACTCACCACTCCATACTGGCAATGATTGGTTAAAAATGTAAAGAAAACAAAAACCCCACGCTTGAGGGGTGTGGGGTGGAGGAAAGCAACAAACCAACAAAGTTATCAATGGTGGTTGTCTTAGGCTGGTGGGAATTTTTAAAAATTCTTTCGATTTTCTAAGTTTTATGTGTGCTTATATTGTAGGTTGAACCTGAGCTCTGCCACTCATTCCCTGTGTGTCTAGGGAGAGGTGTGTCATGTTCCTGAGCCTGTTTCCTCATCCGTAAGATGAGAAAAGGTTCTTATGTACATTAAACAGATATTAACTATAAAATGTTATCATGGTGTTTGGTACTCAGTAAACACGGAAATCATACTTATTATTAATGAAGAACATAAACACTATTAAATATTATAAGACTAGATAGGAAGACTCAAATGAAAAAACCCAGAATACTTAATCTTGACTAAGCTAAGTCTAGAATTATGTGAAAACACGTATACACGTGAATCCCAACTAGAAAGGACAGCAGAAAAATTAAGAACTCGTGTGTTAAGGTGGTGAGGCTGAGGTATGGAGTATGAAAGGACACACATCGTAGAGATGTGATCCAGGCCCACACCCCAGGCCCTCCTACTTCCCCCCCAACCCCTGCCATGTTTTCCAAGTTGCAAATTACTGCAGACAGCCACTTGGCTGAAGGAGTGTGCTCCTGACCTCAGGAGTGTCAGAGGGTGAGGAAAGCCTTTCTGCACATGACTTGGGTGGGCCAAACAACTAAAACAGTGACAGGTAGGGTGAATACCCAGAGCTCAGCACCTTCCCTATGCAAAGTGCCAGGTACCTCTCGGATGAATGAATACATGACTAGAAGCCCAAATGAATTTCCAAGGAGAATCCATCTTACCTCTTGCAACAACAGATCACAGTCCAGGACAGGAGTCCCAAGGCAACAACAATGACAAAGGAGGCAATGATGACATATAACACACTCCACTCTGCCAAGAAAAACAAAATGGTGAGGAAGAGAGAGGCTAGAAGGGAGGTCTAGGCTGCTCCCACCTTGGGCAGGAGGGGGCTTCACTCTGTAGACAAGAATGTCCCCAGGGCTCCCCAGGGAAGGTGAGACCATGAAGTTGAAGGCAGCCAAAGCTTTAAACCTTTTGAATTGACCTGCTTTCCAGTCCCTGCTCTGAGACCCTGGGGCAGTGGGCAGGCTGTGAGGAGCTGGAACAGAGGGAGGGGGAAAGGAGCCTGAAGGCTTCCATTCGGCTCTAGCAGCAGGCACTCTACCATACACGAGGCCTTGCAGCTGGGCTGAGTTAGCTGCAGGTCGCAGTTGGTCTGATCTAAGCTTGGTCCTTCTTAGATGCCTGCCTGCCTCAGAGCTTTCCTCTAACCTTGAGCAAGTGTGGAGGAAGGAAGGAAAAGTCCTCTGCGAACAGAAAATACACAAAGTTCTTCTTCTCACTTGCTCATCTGCCTCGGAAACACCAACACCCACCCACTCAACTCAGAACCACAATCTGCGCCAAACCAGCTGGCACAGCGCCAAGCAGAAAACTCACCACAGTTGCTGTCTCCATCCCTCAGCTGCACCTTGATGAAATTCTCCATCCAAAAAGGGTCACAGATACAGCGTTTGGTGAATGAGTCACAGTGGCCATGGTCAGAACAGTTCAACTGGCATGCTGAAAGCAGCAGGAAAGGGGAAAGAGTCAACAAGAGTCAGAGCCAGGGGGATAACCAGCTTCCGGTGCCGTGAAGACAGAAGCACCCCTTGCTCTATGCCTGCCGGGAAATTCCCCGGACACCTGCCCCAAGAGCTTTTACAGCTTGGGCTTGTTGCCCGTAATCGTCGTCATGGTCAGATCAACCTGGAGCAGTCAGAAAGGCCACCGAAAGACGGTTCTAGGCTGTTCTTACTTGTTTCTCTCTGTTAGCAGTTCTTAATCTTTCATGTCCCCTAGATTCCCTTCTCTGAATAATTTAATTGCAAAAATAAAATACATAGTAGTACAAAGGAAAGCAATTATATTGAACATTTTTGAAATACTTAAAAATATAAAATTTAAAAGTAATAACATGTGTATCTTTATTAAAACATTAAGTAACAAGTTCTAAAAGTGGGTCTAACAACTTGTAATTTTGAAGTAGTGATGAGTAAGAACAGTATTTCATCATGTGGGGGATATGAAGTTATCTGTGATTTCTATTGCCTCAAAGTCACAGGCTCTGTTAAGACTACTCTAGTTTGTTGCCTACCTTCATAATTGATGGAAATACTGAATTTCAGTTAGAAGTTAGTGAAAATAAAGATACAATTTTTTCCCATTCAAACTCACAGTCCCTCTGAACACTATCTCAGGGGCCCATGGACCCCAGGTTAAGAACCCCTCAACTCTTTCAGGGGATAATGTTAGTGGAGGAAAGTGATTATCTCCATGTTCCTGGAGAACAGGAAATGAAGCCTGGGGACAGCGGGGACTGACCCGTGAGCTGTGGGCACTGGCTAGGCTCTTATTCCCAACCTCCCAGAACTACTCACTGACGGTACTGATTTCCAGGGCTCCGAATATCAGAAAGTCTGTCTTTTGCTTCCGCAGCTTACTCTTGAGCATCGCTGCCACCTCACGGCCTTTGAAGATCTGGTGGGGAGGCTCATTTTGAACAAAAAACACCATCTTGGTGCTGCAGAGACATGCCACAGTATGAATGAGCTGAAGCTGTCAACGACAATAGCAGCAGCTACCATTTACTAAGTTCCTTCTGTTTGTGCCAGACCCTGTGCTAGGTGTCACATGCATTCCCCTGCAGCACACCAGCGAGAAAGGCATTATCAGTGTCATCTCCATTTTATGGAGGACAACACTGGGGCTCAGAGGGTTAAGTAACTTGCCCAAGGTCACACAGTTAATTATGGCAGAGCTGGATCCTAACCCTGATGCGTCTAACTCCAAAGCCTGTGCTTTCAAAACTGCAGTGAGCTGCTCCAGCTAACAGGAGGACCCATTCCAAACAGGTAACTGGAGGTCAGGAAAATGCGGGTTTGGTGATGGCTACATCGCTGTTGTCAGCCTTTTAACAACTAAGACGGTGGTGCCGTTGGGTTTGGGCCTGGGTTACTTGTAAGACAAACCACAAGGCTTTGTAAAATGTAAACTGTTGGACAGGATCAAAGCATTATCCATAGGTCAAAATATACTCCAAATGATCATTACTATGACAGCGACAAGAAAGACCCTACACAATCGTGTGGCTGGTGCAAGATTCTGTTACTCCCTGTCCAGAATCTTTTTGCTTTCTGTCAATTTCTGTTCAAGGCAGACCATGTCTGAACTCACATCTGGCTGGCACGGAATCTGTTCTCTGTGCTTGGCCTCCATTTTTGGTAGCCTGCTTCTTGAGCTCCATGTTAGTCTCACAAACCAAACCTTCCCAATAAGCGGGTCACACTGGCTTTAGAGGTGTGCCCAAGATATTGATCCCCTCAGCACACAGTGGGGCTAGGTGGGACCTGGAGACCACAGACAAGTTGCTTCCAGTATAAGTAGCCTTTATCCCAAAGTGCCACATAAACATCATTTTCTTTGTGTGGCATGACATAAAAGTTTGGTAAGCACTGTCATGAAAGACTTTCTAAAATCTTGCTGCACAGTGAGGCTAACAATGAGGCTAGCATTCTAAGTTCCAGAATGAAAAACCAACCTTTACCATAAAAGCTTTGTGGTCCATTTCCCATAATTTTCTCCTAGTCACCTACTCCATGATTTAGTTTCAATTTCTGTCTGTATACCAATAACACTCAAACCTATGTATCACCTCTACCCACGTCTGTCTGAGTGAGCAAATCTACATCGCAAGTGCTTGCTAGAATATCTACCCCAGACCTTCCACAGGCACCTCAAATCCAACATGTCTCAAAATAAACCTAAAATGATAACCCTTAATTGAGCACTCACCATGTGTTATACAAACATTATCTTATTCGATCCTCAACCATAATCCTATAAACAGGTCAGAGCATTTTCACAAGTGACAAAACAGGTTCAGAGAGGTGAAGTAACACGCCCGCTGTCACAGAGCTGACACTAATGGAGCAGGGCTCAGAAGCCAGGTCTGTCGGCTTCAGGCCTATGCTATTTCCCACTGTAATATACTATCTCCCTCTAATCATATCCTCCGCCTGAATTCCTCAACTAAGCCAATCCAGTCCAAGCCGGAAACCCAGAGTCTTTGTGATGCTTCTCTATTCCTCGTGCCCCAAACGCAGGGAGAGCAAGTCTGCACACAAACCCTTCCGCAAAGCTCTGACCCGCACTCTCCCGGATGTCTTCCCACTGCTTCCACCCCACCAGTTCCCACCAGCTTGCATCCATCCAAGCAGCCACTTTCCCTGTTCCCACTCACAGGCTGCTGAGCAGAGCTTTACAACAAAGCCCTAATCCTCAAACGTCTCTGCCCCTGTGAACCGTGACTGCATATTAGATTCGCCTGGAGAGCTTTTAGATTTTAGGTGCCCAGGACTCACGCAGTCCAACTGAATCATAATCTCTGGGGGTGGGGCTCAGGTGATGGTATGTCTGTAAAAGCTCCAGGTGATTCTATCTTGGAGCTAGAGTTGCGAGCCACTGTTCTCACTTCATGTCCCTAACCCTGGCTGAGACCCTAATATTGCTCAAAGCCAGCAACCTTTCCTGGAGCTGCCGTTCCCAACCGTAACACTTTCCTCAGGCTGCCCACCTCATTCCCACCTCCTCGAAGCAGACGGCCCTGCCTCCCGTTTCAGAGACGAAATGCAGGACATTGGTATCCATGCTCTCAAATCGCATCCTCTCTACCTTTAAATTCACCTATAATATCACATATTCCCTCCTTTCCTCCTATCTCCAGAGAATGCGGTGTTCCTAGCTCTACCCACAGCCCGTCCCCCAGACCCACCTCCATTTATAACTCACCACCCCAATCTCCACCATCTACTTTTCCTCTGCACCTTCCCTCAGTCTATAAAAATGCTCAAGTATGTCCTATTTTTAAAAGGTCTTCTCTCAGTCTTACATCCCATATTATTTCTGGCACCAACTTCTTCAAAGAGGTGTTATACTTACCATCTTTTTAACCTGAAACCACGAAATGAATTTGGGCTCTGCCCCCAACATGTAATTAAATGCTCCCACTATAGCTCTGGTGACCTACTCACAAACCCAAGGCCTGTTTTGCATCCACGCCACACTCCGTCGTCCCTGTAGCATCTGAATCCTTCGGCAGCCCCCTCCTCCCAGCTCGTCCCTGAACTTCCAGCAGGCCACTCCCACCCGGTTCTCCTCCCACCTCTCTCACTGCTGTTTCTTAGTTTTCTTTGCTGGCTCTTCTTTTGTTGCCTCCTCCTTAAATATTGGTGTTCTCCAGAGCTGTCTCAACCCTCTTGACACTCTCCCAGTGTGACACATTCATCCTCCTGGCTTTGACTCCTCCATGTGTGCAGTGACTCCCCATCTCTGGCTTTTTGTTTCACCCCAAGTTCCAGCCTGTACTTGCTACTACCTGATGGAATATCTCCCTATGTAACCCATAAGACACTCCAAATTCAGGGACCGGCCCAGTGGCGCGGCAGTTAAGTGCACATGTTCTGCTTCGGCAGCCTGGGGTTCGCTGGTTCGAATCCCAGGTGCAGACATGGCACCACTTGGCAAGCCATGCTGTGGTAGGCGTCCCACATATAAAGTGGAGGAAGATGGGCACAGATGTTAGCTCAGGGCCAGTCTCCCTCAGCAAAAAGAGGAGGATTGGCAGCAGATGTTAGCTCAGGGCTAATCTTCCTCAAAAAAAAAAAAAGACACTCCAAATTGAAAAGTCAAAACTGAACTAATTATCTTCTCTTTGAAACTGGTTCCTTTTGTCTCCCTAATCTCAGCTAATGGCATTCACCATCTATGCAGGCATCCAAACCAAAACCCTTACCTTTGATGCCTTACTCACCTTCATTCACAAAGGGTCACCAAATCCTACTGATTTACCTCTGAATTTCTTTTAATTTCTTCTGCCATTTCCATCACCACTACCTTAATTCAGGTTTTATCACCTTTTGACTAGACTAGTGCAAAAGCTTCCTAATTAGTCTCCCAGATTTCTCCCTATTTTAGTCTAGCCCCCACATTACTGACCTCCCCCACCAAAAAAAAAACAAAAACAAAAAACTAATTTGCTTCAAAAACAAAACAAACAAAAACTTCACACACATAAAACAAACTAACTTGGGCCTTCCTGCCCAAACTATTGAAATTAAACTCCTCAGGCTCCATATGCCTCTTCTCAGTCTGCATGGTCGTTCTCATCTTCCGCCGCGTCCTGGGGCCCACAAAGCGCTCTGAACCAAATGACTTCTTCCAGAGGAAACTGTACTTTCACACCACAGGACCATTTCTCCTGCTGTTCCCCTATTCTGAATTTCCTCCTAGTCCACCTATGCTTGATCAATGCAAGTTTTACTTTTTCTGGAAAATCTCTGGATTACTCCCTACCCCAACCCTCCTGGAAGAATTACTTTCCATTGCCTCTGAGTTTCCACAAAATCACATGTTGCGTCAAATCCACCCTGTACTAACGTTGTATGTTTACTTGATCATCTCCCCTACTAGACTACGGCCTTCACACACATTGGGCCTCCTCTGAGCTTGTACCCCGGTACCTGCTGCAGTGTCTAGCACAGAGCATGTGACTTGTACTAGAAGAGGAAAGTTCATGAAAGAAATGGACACCATGAGTGGTTCCTGGTCAGAAAGCCCCCCATTCTCTATCTACCCACACTATTTCTCACTCAGTCAAGAAGCCCAGGGAGCCCCTGGTCTTTCCTTTTCTCCCCCCATTCATTGCCCAGCTACCTCTGCTCCGTGTACGGCTGAATCTTTTGCACAATGATGTCGGAATCCAGCACCCCCAGGAGGACCCCAATCTGGCGGATGAACATCCCCTTCAGCCTCTCAGTTAGCTGACTGACGTTGACATCCAAGATGATCTCCACCAGGTTGTTTTTCCTGGGATCTGGAAAGCATGTGGATCAGTCACGGCTTCAGGAGTAGGAGAGTTAACACAGCCCTGCCGCTGTGCGTTTGCTTTGGCACAGGAGAAAAGCAGTGAGAGCACTCAGAAATGCAACTGACCTCCTTCAAATGCAAAGCGACAACAGAGAATTCCTACTAATGCAACCTGGGGCTGCCTTGGAGAGGCAGGCACTCCTGGTCTCTGTACCAACCTGAGAATGGCCACACACGTGCTGGGGATCAGGCTGAAGCAAGGAGGCAAAGGGGATGAGTGAAGCAAGCGGGGAAGAAACACTTCAAGGCTTGTTTTAAAAGCCTCTGCCCAATCGGCTTTGCTGAACTCTCCTGGCCAAGCCGGAGGCAGTATCCAGCAATCTCTCCCAATCCACACCTGATTTTCAGTGACCTGCTGTACTTTGTCTACAATAATGGGAGGGAAAATGTTCATCTCAGCCATCTTATCAATAATGGGAATGCATCCACCATACGGGTTTGAAAACAGTAACCACAAAGGAAATCCAAGCAGCCAAGAAAGAAGGATTTCCTTAGAGCAACATCACAGCTACACGGTCTTTTTACAGCTCTGGAACCGTGAGAACACTGCGCTTTACATTTGATGATGTCCTAAACATTGTGCTACACTTGGAAGTTAAAAGTGATTATTCAGAGGGGCTGGCCCCGTGGCCAAGTGGTTAAGTTTGCGCGCTCCACTGCAGGCGGCCCAGTGTTATGTTGGTTCGAATCCTGGGCACGGACATGGCACTGCTCATCAAGCCACGCTGAGGCAGCGTCCCACATGCCACAGCTAGAAGGACCCACAATGAAGAATATACAACTATGTACTGGGGGGCTTTGGGGAGAAAAAGGAAAAAATAAAAAAAATCTTAAAAAAAAAAAAGTGATTATTCAGAATACCTTATTCACATACTGGGATACACCACTTGCCTGTTCTGATGTATAATTGACATAACTAGGAGACAATCTGTGATCTGATTTTAAACACAGAAGAGACTTTATAGTGTCTTGGCTGTTGTCCTTCAAAGAGGTAGGACAAGGACTGGAAGACCTGCCAAGATCCCTTCCCATTAAGACATCTATACATGAGCTTGGCCTAGATAATAAAGAGCAGGTTAAAAGTTAATACCTTCTCGTCAGATGCTCAGGAATTTATAAAGCTCTACCCGACCCCCACACTTGCTTCCTCCCTAATACCAAATTAGCCTCAAAGCAAAATAAAAACATAGTTCCATTTAAGAAAGAAATTTTATTTCTGAAAATCTGAAAATGTAAAGGTTACCAGTTACTTTACCTTCCCTGGCTTGTCAGACAAAGCCTGAGGCTCAACTTATAAAAATAAATTGTTTTCTGCATCTGGGTGCTGATGAGCCATCATGACTCAAGTTATTCCTGTGCTCTGATTCCCCAAGCACCCAGAGCCTGCTCCCATCAGCCATGTGTAGAGGAGAAAGTGCTGGACCAGGAGCACAAAGGCCTGGCTCTGACACAACTGCTGTGTGACGCTGAGCAAGCCCTGCCCTCTCTGAGTTTCTGTTCCTCCATCTGAGATGAGTAGGGGGAGATCCATATACTTGAGTGGGTAGGCGAGGTGTTGCTGGAACAGACAGTCTCTAAGAATTTTTTGGCTTCGGGTTTGCAGATTTTTTTAAAAGCTGGACATGCCGACTGGCTCTGTCCCTGCGGGGGAAGGTCTGCTCACACTCGAGGCCCTGCTTGGCTGATCCAGGACTCCATTCAGTCTCATCACTAAATGAACTCACCAGGCTTCACCTCCACAGTGGTCCGGTCTGTGTCACTCTCACCCTTCGCATCAGTCACTTTCAGGTGAAATGTGTAAGTTCCCTCGACCAGGTTGGAAAGAAAGAGGATAGGGTGGTGGTCAGAGTGATTTAACACCTCCTGTGGGGTTGAACAACATGGCTATGTTGCAGAACAAAACCACATTCCTTTCGTGGAATCAGTTCTGCTTGTCACAACTAAGCTCCCTCAGGGCTGGAATGCTTCAACGCTGGGCAGTTTCTGCTCTGGAATGGCAATGCAGCCACAGCTGCTGGATCAGGAGACAGAAACACATTCTGTGCCACAGGAGCTTGCAGCGTGACCCTGAGCAAGTCATTTAACCTCTCTGGATTTCAGAGAGCAATCCAGGTTTGATATAAGGGACCACTTGGTTGAAACTGGAATGTTTGGCTCAGGCCCCTCTCCCCATCTCACGACCTTGACCTTGTGTAGCTCTCCAGCTCCTGGCACACTTACCCCTGCAGCTGGGCTCCCCTCATCTCGAGTCCAGAGGTAGCTGACTATTCCCTTGTCATCCGAGGACTTGGAGCCATCCAGCTCTGCCGTGTCCGTGGGCAGAGTAATCACCACATTCGCGGTTATCTTGGCGGTAGGTGGTTTGTTCATCTCTAACCAAAGAGAAATCACTGAAATAATGTAACATTCTGGAAAAGCAGGTCTGCTTCTTCATGATGCTTATGGGGAAACTAAACATTGAAAGCATCTTAAATGGAGAACTAAGTGCCTATCCATGGCAGGAACTAAGAGTGTAGATTTAAAGCCACCAGGGCCACAGGTCCTGAGGCTCGAGTCCCACTCAAAGAAATGTTCTCCTGACACCGTACAATAGAGGGGACAGGGGCAGTTTCCTCCTGTATTCTCCAGCAGCCTCCCTGAAAGGACTCCATCTCTCTGCTTTGGAGGTATGTGATGACTGGAAACAAAGGGCCAAAACGTATTAAACCCTTGGAGCTTAGGATGCTTCTAGCTGATACCACAAATTCTCTTTAAAACATGGCTTAAAATGCTATTCTCTGAACATCTTTTTTGATTCCTTCCTTACTATGTTGATAGAGAAAAGGGAGAGAGACACCTTGCTCATCTGGGGCCCCACCTGCAACTTTGTTTACGCAGGTGTGTGCCCTGTTTACTGAGCTCAGGATACTGCATCTGGAGGCCATCCGCATATCTGATGGGTTTTCCTACTACCAGCTGACAGCCCTCGCCCCAAAACATGACTGACCACCACGCCTGCAAACCAGAGCAAGGCCAGTCCACTCTTGCCTCAAGTTGACCTCAGCATGCAGGCTCATAGGCCGAGCACAGGAAGCCACCGTGCAGGACAGTCATTCTGAGGTCTGACAGCAGGTGTCACTGCAGCTACCTGGAGAGTCAGAAACCCTGGGGCTTAGCAGCACAAACGCAAAATTAAAACGCAAAGGAAAAAACCTTAATTCTTTCCCTATTCAATAGAGAAGAAAGGAAGGGAGGGAAGGAGGAAGGGGAAAACAAGAAGCTAAAATTCACCTCACAGTCACTCTCACTTAAAGGTTGTTTTAGGAAAGCAAATAATAGCTGCCCTCACCCCAACCTTCTTCCCACTCCTTGTCTCTAATCAATTTCTGCACTCTAACAAGAGATGATGGATTCTTCCGTTATTTGCCCCAGAGTCTGCTGCACCAACCCAAGGCAAGGAGGTACCTTCTTTGACAATGACATTCACAGAGCTCTGGCTTTGCAGGTTCCTCTCATCTTTGACAGTCAAGGTGAACACATAGGTTCCCACCTGCAGCCCCGTCACAGTGGCGACACTGCTGTTAGCATTCTCAAGCTGTACCCCGTCAGGTCCCCTGGACAAAGAGAGAAACCAGAGGGTGGAGTTGCACCTGTCTGCTGCTCTCCCGTCCCTGACTCAGCAGGAGGAGACAATTATTGCCTCAGCTAAGACATGAACTATTGTTTCCCAGACCTTGAGAGGGCATATTTAAAAATATTCCATTTGGACAGAGTGTCATTTGGCCCCAAAATACAGGCCACCTGCTGATCAGAAAATTCCACTCACCAACTTTGAAACACACCTAGCCTTATCCCTTATATAAGCTTCTAGAACATTCAAACTCTTTGCTGTTTCAGTTTGTGAGAGGAAGAAAGTGCTCTGAACAGGTCTCTGATCAAAAGAATGATTTAAGAGTGATGTTTCTGAAAAGCATTTCTGGCTCAGTAGTTGGTTCAGCTCTTGCCAGCAAAGAAGCAAAATGCATTTCTTAATCTCAAGCCAAACTCTCTCCTGCTGAAAAGTGAGGGAAGGGAAAGGGGCCAAGGCTGCAGAAGAACTCTCAAGGCTACCGTCGTCTTCTTCGCTGCTCTATAAGCAAAGCTCCCTCCAGCTCCTGCACGGGGGCCACAGAGGACCCAGGACACCCTACCTCCTTCCTTCTCCCCTGTGGCCTCACACAGTAACCTGCAGCAGGGGTGTCAGCTCTGTGCCAACATCCGGGCACAATGCTGCACATACCAGGGAGCTCTTCTGTTCAAGCATCAAAATGCCCCAGAGCTTTCTTTAAAACTGCAGGACAACCAGAGAAATCTGCCGACTTCTACTTTTGCTTTGCTGTTGAAACATATAACCTCTCATCCTAGTGGCCCCTCCTGAAACAGATTCTCCTCCACGAAGCTATGCTAAGCATTATTCCAGCTGTAAACACTAATAAAACTCAACTGAAAGGTTTATCAGCTGTATTTTCAACAAACAGTTATAATTAGAACACAATTGGGGCCGGCCCCGTGGCTGGGGGGTTAAGTTCGCGCGCTCCACTTCGGCGGCCCAGGGTTCGCAGGTTCGGATCCTGGGCGCAGACATGGCACCGCTTATCAGGCCACGCTGAGGTGGTGCCCCAGATGCCACAACTGGAAGGACCCACAACTAAAAATACACAACTATGTACCGGGGGGCTTTGGGGAGAAAAAGGAAAAATAAAATCTTTTAAAAAAAATAAATAGGACTGGCCCTGTGGCCGAGTGGTTAAGTTCACGCGCTCCGCTGCAGGCGGCCCAGTGTTTCGTTGGTTCAAATCCTGGGCGCGGACATGGCACTGCTCATCAAACCAAGCTGAGGCAGCGTCCCACATGCCACAACGAGAAGGACCCACAACAAAGAATATACAACTATGTACTGGGGGGATTTGGGGAGAAAAAGGAAAAAAATAAAAATAAAAAATCTTAAAAATAAATAAATAAATAAAACACACTGGACTGAGGAAGATTAGGTTCTCCAAAAGACTGAATCAAGAGCTGAGGAAAATAATTTTTAGAATCTAACGCACCAATTGTTAAGTCAGGTGGTTTCTATAGTCAAATTAAAGCCCCTTCCTGCCCCTCTCTAACGCCCTGGTCAAAAACAACAGAAACAAAAACCCAGTCTGTCCCATGGTGGCTACCTTTGGAAACTGAGAATGCTTTTAACTCTCCCTTGGAATTCTTTTGCTTCCTGTAGAATCTTGCATATAATCTGAGTTCCATTTGTTACGGTTTAAAGGAGCTAGAAGAAACTGTGGGAACCAGGGTCAACTATGTAATTCCAGTTTAATTAACATTATTTTGGTTACTGCCTTTGGCCTCTGGCTAACATAATTGGTAAATGGTGTCTTCAAGGAAACAATAACAGAGCGATGCTTTCATTTTGTAGATGAATTTTCAATTCTCCTTAATAGTTGCTCTGCCCCATCCCCCCTGCCAGCCTTACCCAGTTAATTTTGAGCAACGGTATTTTTCTGCTCCATTACCCCTTCCATCCTGCCTCTCAAGTGTAATTAAACTATGCATTTTCACAGATGGATTGTACCTGTAAAAGCACCAGGACCACAAAAATACTGCCCGGGGACTAGCTGATGGTAAGCATTCTTTTTTTCCTACAAGAATTATTTCATATCATTTTCTTAGAGTTGAAGTTTGGGATTACAAACATTTCTTTCTCAGTCACTCCCTTGGATAAGTCAGTAAGAGCAAGCAAGTTTACTTAAAACCTTGCTCTTCAAAGGTCTGGAGCCTTTGCATGAATAAGAATTTGGTGTCAATACTCACTGTGTTTTTTCCCAGAGATACGAGACAATCTTCTGATCATCTGAGCTTCGGCTGCCATCCAGGGTTGTGCTGTCCACGGGGAGGGTCAGCTCCTTGTCTGGGCCTGCATCTGCCTGAGGAGGCTTGTTGTTTTCTAAAAGACAGAGCCTTGGAGTCAAAAGCAGACAGTCCAGTTGGGAAAGGAAAGCAATCATTTGGGACATATGTTCTGGAAGCCATGAGGATTCTGCCTCTCTGCCCACAGAACGGTCAGATACTGTGGGAGATATGGGGACAGCCAGGGAGCTCAAATGAAGAATGTAAGACTGAAACATATAAAACAATTCTGAAAGAACATGACGGAACATAATGAAGTTATAATGCCATGCTGAATATGAAATATAATACTACAGGAGTTCAAATGAAAGGGTTTGAGTGATAAAGTTGGGCTTTCTTGAAGAAGTGGGCTTTAAGCTGGCCCTTAAAGGACATGGTAAGATTCGGGATGGCAGAGCCTCTATCTGCTAGGTCCCATCAAAGGAATGATAACTAGCCAAGGGCAAGGGCATAAGCTGAGGCTGTGAGGTACTCCTTCTCTCTGGTTGTGAACAAAGCACTAAGGGAATGGACAACAGAAGTTGCCAGGGGCTTCATGGAACAGTGCCTCTTGCTTCTACCCTCATATAGCTCAGAACCCAAACCCTCTTCTTCCCCAAGGTTAAAGGGACCAGCCAACAGAAGAGGCTGCACCACAAGGCTGGAACTTACCAGGCTGCACAATAACAGTCACTTGAGCAGTGGCCTGCTGTCCTATTGTGTCAGTCACTGTGAGCTCGTAGGTATAGTCTCCTTCTTGCATGGCAGAGAGCTGCAGGGTTGGTGTTCTAACACCCTAATATATAAAAACAGACAAGTGGAAAAGCAGACTCCCAGAATCACAACATCATACAGTAAGTCCTCCTCTGGTAGAAATGATTTACCCGGTTTTCTAAACCCAGCTTGGCGTTGGGCTATCACCTCCCAGTTCAGCAGAATTAGAGAATGCTGAATCAGCCCCTGTGGAACATCTTGCAAAGTTTCTCCCTTCAAGGGAACAGCCCTCCCTGACACAGCAGCAGCTTCAAATAAAGTCAGAGCTCTCACAAGGGAGGGGAGAACGGGAAAATGTGCAGAGATAACCAAGGTCAGTCTCTATGAGCCAAGCCAGAGAGAAGACCATGAACGTAAAATAAAATAACACAATTTTAAAAGCCATGTTCTTCCTACAAAAGCCACGCAGTGATCCTAATAAAGCTACCTCAATAAAACACAGCAGCGACTCAGGACGCTAACACCACACTGTCCCCTTGTGAGGTTTGTATAGATTCTGCAACAGAAGCAAAACCTAACATGATACTTAAACTAAAGCCAGGTGAAATGTGAGCTTCACGTCATGCCTCAAGTCTGGAAACATAGACTCTTAAGTGTCAGAAGGAACATTATAAATCATTTAAGGCAAACTTCCAATGTAGGAACTTCCTCTAGAATGGTGGGTAAAAACTGGCAGGCTCTGGGCTGAATCCAGCTTGCAGACATTTTGTTTGACCTGTAGTGTCTTAAAAGTTAGAAAATTTCACATAAAGGTCTAGATTTCTGTCTTCTCTTGAAAAGCTGGATGATCAAGCAATATTAGGACCATACTTCCATGTGGCAACAACCAGCTGGACCTGAAGAGCAGCTGACCCCTTTGGTCAGGGCTGAAGTTCTCCAGTTCGCCAGAGCCCCCATCCAGTTTTCTTTCTTTACTTACATTACCTGCCTGGTGACAGATCTAGTCTCTTCTTAAATATCTCCACAGAGAAGATGCTCACCATCTAGTCAGGCAGTCGACTCCAATTTGGAATAGAGTTCACTAAGGTTTGCACCCTTATAGCTTCTAAATAGTTTTGACCCTCTGGAATCATCTAGAACAACTACCATCTCTCACCTAGCCTTTTCCTCTAATACTAAACATTTAAGATAAAGGTTTTTGCTAATGTGTTAATTAAAGTCCCCTTAAACTTTCTGGATTTTTAAAAAATTCAAGTATTCTATGCACAAATCTGACTTTGGTAATTAAAATGGAGAAAAACAGGCCTTGGATGGGTGACCCAGTCCAGCAGCTCTAAGCCCCCTGGGCAAGAAAAGACAGAAACTACCCCCTCCTACCTGCATCTCCACCACTTTCCCTTTGCTGCTTGGGCTGAGCGACCACTCATAGCTGGTGATGCCATGATCATCAGTGCTCTGGTTCCCAAAGAGGGTGATGGAGTTCTGGGGCAGGGTGATCACTTGGTTGGGTCCAGCGTTGGCCACAGGAGGGTAATCCACAGCTTTGTTCACCGTCAGGCTCGCAGTGGTGGAGTTGGTAGCTCCATCAGAGTCTACAACCGTCAAACTATCAGGGCAGAGAGAGTTGTGCAATCAGAGATGGGCTTAAGGAAAGAGGAATAAACACGAGAGGACTGCAAATCAAAGCTGAGGAATCCCAAGGTGGTAGGGTTACTAACTGGTACCCAATTCTTACCCATTCCTCCTGGCAGTCATACTAGAAGCTAACACTGACTGAGCGTTTACTCTGTGCCAGGCACTGTTCCAAGCGCTTTGTATCTCATCAAATCCTCACAACAGCTCTGTAAAGTACCGTCCTCATTTTACTCCTTACATCTATGAGGAGACTGAGGCAGAGAGAGCCAAAGTAACTTGCCAAGGTCACACAGCTTGAAAGGAGTAGAGACAGGATCCGAATCCAGGCAATATGTCTCCAGCACCATTTTGCTCTGCTGCCTGCGTGTCTTTAGAAGCACTGTCTGATGCGGCCCTCACAACAATCTAATAGAGTAGATACCATCGATCTCACTTTACAGGAGGCTTAGAGAGGCTAAATAAGCTGCCCAGGGCTACACAGTGAGCTAAGATGCAAGCCCAGTTCTCTGACCCCAAAGCCCAGAAACCAAGTCTTCAGACAAGAGGATACCTGGCCTCTAGTCCCGTGGGGTTCAAGGACGCTGCGCTAAATAGAGCAAGCTCTGTCTGCAGCAGGTTTGCCTCCCATCATCCTGTTTCGGCTGAGTACAGATCACAAGAACGGACATCCTAGGCAGACAGCCTCTGGGATGGACCAGGAGGGCTGGCTCTGGTAAGACAGGAGCCTGAGATGGAAATGCATTCTCCCACGCAACAGTTCCACAGTTTGTGCCAGTGTGAAATAGGATTTGCAAGAGAAAAAAAAATGTTCATTTATAAGAGCAGGCTTTTACCTAAATGATGCTTTCCAGCTGAACAGCCTAAAGCTTCTCTTGCCACCTCAAAATGTGAGCATAAGCAAGCAAGGAGGTTTGGGCTCCTTCCATTTTGCTGACAGAAAGAGGAAAAGCATAGAAAAGACATGTCGTTTGTTTAAATCTCGCCACCAGCCACAGACAGAGCCAGACATCTGTGGGGTTTTACCCACAATCTCACCTTTTCCCTACGGTCTGAAGGGCATTTTTGGTATTACAGTCTTTAGAAAAAGTGCACAAAAACATCAGACACACAGACATGTGCAAATCAGCAAACATCTGAAAAAGAAAAATCCGAGAAGTTCTCTTTTTCCAGTTTCCTTGTTTTCAGTTTTTTGTTTTTTAACATATCCTATTCCAGAACAAAACCATTTGTCTACTTGTAGACAAATGGCAGCTGCCCATTACTCCAACTTTCACCTCGAGCAGTCCCCGGCTTGCATGCAAGTATCCTGGAACGAAACCGCAGCTGACCATGGGGCTGGGGAAAGAGGCTACTGCCACATAAAAGCAGAGAGAGCAAAAGGTAAGTGGAATCACACAAGATTGGACCTTAATGTTAATCAAACCCAAACCCATCATTTCATAGACTGAGACTTAGAAAAAGAATCACTCCCAATACCCCATCCACCCAAAACTCTACAGGCCAACATTGTGGTTAAAAGCTCAGACTATGGAGCCAAACTGCCTGTGTGACCTTGGGCAAGTCACTTAACCTCTCTGTGCCTAAATCTCCTAGTCTGTCAAACAAGAGCAATTATAATACCTGTTACAAGGATTAAATGAGATACTGCATGCAAACAGCTCAGAACAGTACTAAACACAGAGTAAATGTTTACGAAACAGTAGCTATTATTGTTACTATTTTTAAAAAGGATCGACATGGCTCAGGCTAAATTCCATTAACATTGAAATTCCTATATTAGAAATTCATTTTAAGCCAGTGAGAAGGCTCCAATCTTGTCCTGGCAGCTACTCTTCATTCACCTGAAGTCTGGAGTCAATGGGAGTGCTGCTAAGTCAAAACTTGTGTATTTATTATTCTGGTAGATGTCGCACTAGGACACTCATTGCTGTGGCTCTGGTGGTGTGTCAGACCTGACTCCTCTCAGCCCCAGTGGGGAAGACGGATGCCCATGAATAAGCTGGGGCACCACAGCAGGTGCCCCAGAGAGGCACTGAGTGCAACAAGAGGAGAGACATATCCTGTCCTCCATGGAGGGATCTCAGAGAGCCTCGTGGAAAACTGAGCAGGTCCTTAAGGATGGGCAGAACTCAACAGATTGAGAAGGGCATGCAAGGAAGCATAAACAAAATATGTACAGGTCAAGTCAAGGAGTCACGGAGTGGAGCAGAACAAGCCTTGACTTGGGGGTTAGAGAATCTGCATTTCAGTTCTAGCTGTATGACCTCAGAGAAGTTAGTAAATAGACTAAGGCTCATTTCCTCAGATGTAAAATGAAGACAGTATCTTGCACGTATGGTGTTTGTATGATACTCATGGACACATTCGTTGTAACATACAAGGAATTATGCAAATATAAGGAGGATTACTCTAGAGTCAGCCTTACACTCTCATTAATCACATTCTAGAACGTCGCCACTAGTTCCCAAAAGGACTTTCGTTCAATCAAGTTCTCCAAAAATCTCCAATAGAGAAAGATTCTACAAATCATATTCAAATAAACCACTAATCAAAAGTAAAGATTTTGAGATCTCATAAGTTGAGGAAGCATTCCCCAAAGAGAAGGGACAGCTAGGAGTAGGTTCCTTCCAGATTTTGCCTGAGAAAAGACAAAGGAAGATGGGCCCTTTCACTTAATGACGGAAATCCTAAAAAAACTTTGGAGATCTGCTAGCTAAGGCTTTCAGAAGGAACAACTGTGGTGGATCCTGATCTACCAAGCAGGGCCCTCTGCCCTAAAATGTTATCATCGTGTGACCACAATCACCATAGGGCTCAGAGAACCAATAGAATCACAGGCTGTATTATCAACCAACTCTACAGTGAATTTGATATCTGTCAGAGTTATTCCTATAAGAATGTAAAACCCACAAGACCAAAAAAAAAAAAAAAAAAAGGCCTATAGTAAACCTGAAGCTGGATCCCAATTTACCTGAAAGTGTAGTTCCCAGGGACGAGCTTACTTAATTTTAATATGGCCGTATCTTCAGAAATCTTCTCTTCTCTCAGAGGCCCCTTAAGTTCTTCCCAATGGTACTGCACGATTTTATCATCATCAGTGCTTTCTTGACCACAAAGAAACATCAGTTACAACATGAGAGCACTGGGTCTCAGCATTTATCCAGTTTACACAAACCAGGACAACTACCCAGAGACTTGAAGCTAGGAAAATGTCATGAAATTACAGACTCTCTCTCCAGAGTGTTTCTTCCCTAGGAATATTGGGTCATTCTGCCTCTCTATGAATACGCCACTGCGTAGTTTTCCAAGGACGCAACACAGGCAACCTCTGGTTAAAATGCTACTGTATAAAAAAAGGAAAATCAAAAATTCTTAAACATGTGAGAAGATACTCGACCTCACTTAAAATAAAAGAAATGCAAATAAAAACTACACTTGAGAAACCATTTTTTTAACCTATGAGATTGGTAAATACCAAAGTTTCATAACACATTATCTGGGTAAAAGTGTGGAGAAAGAGGCTCACTCATAAGTCGTGGTGGAAGTGTGAGTTGATGCAACCTCCATAAGAGCAATTTGGTAAAATTTATCTTTGCCCCTGCAATTCCTCTTCTAGGAATATATCCTACAGATATACTTGCAGGTATGTTAAATGTCATGCTTACAAGATTATTCATGGTAACATCATTTGTAATAGTAAAAGACCAAAAATAATCTAAATGGTCACCAAGGGAGATTGATTGAAAACAAGTATACATTCATACAATGAAATTATACATCCATATAATGGAAGGCCATGTAATCATTAAAAGAGAAAAGAATGAAGAAGAATTTCATGTACTGATTCAAGAAAAATTCTCCAACATATAGAAACAAGCATTGTACACAATAGTGTGTATCCAGTGTTATCGTAAAGACTGCATATGTATTTTCTTATATATGCATGAATTATCACTGGAAAGATACATAAAATAATACTATTGATCGTCTGTAGGAAAACTAGATAGCTGGGAGACAGGGATGGTAGCGATTCTTTTCACAGTATACCTTTATGTATTATTTAACTTTGACCTATTCAAAAATACAAAATAAGGGGCCAGCCTGGCGGCGCAGCAGTTAAGTATGCACGTTCCGCTTCTCGGCAGCCCAGGGTTTGCTGGTTCGGATCCCGGTTGCGGACATGGCACCGCGTGGCAAAAGCCATGCTGTGGTAGGCATCCCACGTATAAAGTAGAAAAGAAGATTGGCATGGATGTTAGCTCAGGGCCAGTCTTCCTCAGCAAAAAGAGGAGGGTTGGCAGTAGTTAGCTCAGGGCTAGTCTTCCTTAAAAAAAAAAAAAAGCTACAAAAATACAAAATAAAATGGCTCTATGAGAACCATTTCTAGTACTCTCACAAGTGCTTCTTACTGTTCTCTTTCCTTCCTCTTGGCCTGCTATTCTTCTAGCCTCCTCTTCTTGCCAGAACCATCTACATGAAATGTTTAACCTTGCTAGAGATCCCTCTGCTAAAGCAGTGACTGCCTCTGCCAAAACCCACTGTCAGTGCCGAGACAGTCAGGGTAACAGGGCCTCAACGGGTCTCAGAAGAAACCAGGCAAGTGCTGGTGAGATGGGAGGCTTGAAACCTCCTGCACACACATAGTCAGGATCCAAGGCAAAGACTCAGAAGTCCTCTCATGGCACCCATCAGGTGACACTATCCTGAAGGGTAAGATGTAATGAGCCCAGGCAGGGGTGTAGAGTACATTCTGCGAGTCTTTCCAGGAGAAGGCTGACACGAACCTTGTTAGGCAGTGAAGGCTGGGTGAGAGCTCCTCAGTCAAGACTCTCAGTTACTTATCTTGCTGTGATAGAAGGAGCTTTGTTTCCGTAACTGGGAATGGCAATTATATCTGAGCAAATTTGAAAAACACCAAATTTGAACTAAAATAATGCTAAATATGTGCATAAAGCCACTTGCTTTTTTAACCATCTCAGAGCAGAAATATTACTTCAAACAAGCCACATGGGGATTGTAAATCCAGCCTGTCTGATTTTTACTTCCTGATCAGTTGCTTCCGATGGTTGGTCTTCCTAGAACACGGTCAAGAAGACTGGCCTAAACAGAATGCAGACATAGCTGGCTCCAAATCTTCTACCAGAGTTTTCTACGAGAGCACACAGTGAATGCTCTTCTGGAACGTTACGGCTGGACAAGTACTCACGGCTGCCATCAATGACTGTAGAAGTGGTTGGCAGAGAGATCTCCTGGAACTGTGGTGACACAATGGCAACAGGCGGCCGATTCTTACGGGGCTCTGTAAGAAAATGACCCAGAAGAAATTGGAAGAGGGGCTTTATAAATTATAGGAGGAGCGGGCCACATCTGGGTGGATTATAAAGCAGCTTCTATTACATAAGTGACTGTTGAAGCATAGCCAAATGGGAAAGTCACAAGACCAGGTTGCCATTTTAACATAAGACACCTGAGAGTGTTTAAAGCCTCTTCCAAACCGGACTAGTCCTAAGACCATGGCCTGTGTGTTCTTTCAATGTTCATGTGCTATCTAGCTTACGAAAAGCACTATAGCAGCAAGTGATTGCTTTCAGGGCAAGCTGACTAGAGGTGGGCAACAAGCAAGCTTTGTGCAATAAAGGCCTCGGCAAACAAACTATCCCTTAACACAGACTGTGCTGAAAAGATAACAGGTGATTTCTCAACCGTCCTCGAGCTGACTGTGTGTGAGGTGACTAGGCCTGAGTGATGGGAAGGTCACGAACCACTCTGGTCCAACCCGACTGTGAGCTACATACCCAGCAGCCTTTTCTTTGAGAAATGATTGAATGGTCTTTATGCCAAACCCATTTTTAAGAAGGTAAAAGATTACCTTGACTACAAAGTTCAAGGAATGAAAAGAAAATGTATTACCAACAAAGACAGAAAACAGTACTAAGAATTTGTGCCAACGTATGTGCCACTTTCCAACTTACTCCAAATCCTCTGAAAATACGAAACAAGAAATCTTGCTATTATGCTGTAATCTACCAATGGTGGATCACTTAAAAGAAAGCCTGAATTTCATTTCCAAGGTGAAAGAGGACTGGCAGGGTTTAAATGAGGAATTCTGCGTGCAAAGGCCCACATTTCTGGAAAGAGATCAGAAAAGCCAGCCACTTGGCTGGTTTTCCTTTTACATGCTTCTCCTAGGGTCCTGGCTTTCTTGTGTCTCTTAAGTACAACACATGGTCCTCTCTCAGCATGACCCACTTGGAGAACCAGTTCTCAGGCAAATAGACTATTGCTCAGGCCATACTGCACTGTGGGCCATGTGACTAATATTTCCCCGCCAAGCCAAGTGTTCCAACTAGAACCAAAGTACATACTTTGCCACTCTAACCTTTTACTACATTGTGCTAGGAATTGCCCAATAAATATACTACAAAAAAAGAATGAGAATTAAAAAAGAATGACTGAAGTCAAATCTCCATCTCCTAGGCAATTCTGCTGAGGGAGTGATGGAGACAAGGCCAGGACTGAGAAACACATACCTGGTTTTACTGTCACATTCACATAGCCTTCCCCATGGGCATTTTGACCATCTACAATCACTTTGAATTCATACAGGCCTGGAGTGAGCTGCACAAGTGAGAGAAGATCTTTTAGACAATCACAAAGAACAGCGATTACATTTAAAATAACACATATATCTGAACTTTCCTATGCTGATGCTTGCACTCTCCTCTTCTTGCACTGTTTCCAAAATGGAGAAAGCAAACTTGCTGAAGAGATGAAACAATGAATTATAAACGAAAAAAACATAGCTTTTAATGTGAATCTTATTACTAGCTGACTCTCAAACAACAGAAGGGATTTCAATATCTCTGTACTCCCATTTTCTTTGCAGAAGAACTATTAAGGGCCCAATCATCCAACTTTACAGAATTATGAAATTAAAACAATCATCTCTGCAAAGAAAAACATTTTGTAAAAATATCAAATAGCTCCCAAATATCTAAATATTTTTCCCTCTTGATTTCCACTAACTGTATAAACATAACATAAAAGAAAAAAACACCCACAATCCCACTGTCCTAACACATCAATTTATCATATTTCT
The DNA here is from genome assembly GCF_037783145.1 of Equus przewalskii. Taxonomy (NCBI): domain Eukaryota; kingdom Metazoa; phylum Chordata; class Mammalia; order Perissodactyla; family Equidae; genus Equus; species Equus przewalskii. Next base: position 21,662,001 of record NC_091832.1, on the reverse strand, counting down.
CTTATTTCTTTCCAATCCTTGACCACATGCAAAAAATAGTTTTAAACAGTTCATTTGTTCAACAAACATTTATTGAGAACCAAGTACATATCAGTCATTGTCCTAGGCATAGAGTTTGGAGATGAGTAAGATAAGATCCCTACCTTTAAGGAACTCCTATTTCAATGGTATTCAGGGCCCAGGTAAAATCAAGGTGCGTATCAAACTTTTAATTTTTCTTCTTTCCATTCATTTAGCATGAACACTTTCCCCATTATAAGAGTCTTTTTAGTAGTCATTTTAATGGCTACAGACTAGTACATGAATAAATGTGCCATAATTCACATAAGCATTCCACGTTGTTGGATATTTGAGTCATTCCCAAATTTTTACTATTATAACTAATGCTGTGATGAACATCTTTCAGGCAAATGGGGTTTTTTCCTTCTGTGGAATTATCTTCTTTGGGTAAATGCTAACTGACTCCATGTAGCGTTTTTGACTACTTCCTTCTTCCTGCAATGCTCTCCTTCCCTGGATTTCACTTCTCTGCCCACTCCTCATTTCTTTCAGTTTCCTCTCTCTTTCATACCTTTAATGACAGTGTTCCCCAAGAGTCCAATCACAACTCGTTTATTTCTTCACTCTACACACGCTCTCTGGATGATCTCATCTACTACCATGGCTTCAACTGTCATCTATTTGAGGGTGGTGTGCAAATTTATCTCTCCACCCAAGACTTGTATACAGATCTCTGGGCCCTCACACCCCCAGCTATTTACTGGACACCTCCACTCAAGTGTTTCACAGGTACCTCAAACTCACTCTGTTCAAAAACGAATTAGTCATCTGCAAACCTCCCCCAACTCTCCTCTCTTTCTGTGCTCCTCCTTTTAGTGAATATCACCACAATCACATCAACATCCGTGCAGCTGCCTAAGCCAAAGGCTAGAATTATCCTAGACTTCTCTTCCCCAACACCTCCACCCAATTCATTGATCACCAAGTCAAATCAAGTCAACCTCCATTATATTTCTCAAATCCACTCACTTCTCTCCATTCACACTGCCCTCACCTTAGTTTTTAACCATTCATCACAGCACAGTTGTTAAAAGCATCCGCATCAGAGACAGAAAGTTCCAGGTCAAATCTACCATTTAATATCTTTGTGAACTTTCACCAAATCACTCTATTTTTCCAATTTTTAGTTTTGTCATTTGTAAAACAGATGTTAACATTACAGTTTGGGGTTGTTATGAAGATTAAATGAAATAATTGCATAAAACAACAGCACTGTGTCTGGCACATGATATGAGCTCAATAGGTGGTTTTTAAGTTTTATTTTATTCATTTAGTTTTTTTACTCAGACGATTATCATCTCATACCTACATTTTTCCACACGTTCCTCATTGGTCTGCAGTCAGGGTGATCCTTCTAAAGTGAAAATCTGAACACGTCTTTCTCCTGCTTAAAATCTTTCAAAGGCTCTATATTCCCTCCGGATAAGATTCAAAGTCCTAACTCTGCCATACGATGCTCTGTGCAATCTGGCCCTTGCATCTCTCTAACTTACTTGTGCTACTGCTCTTCTCATACCATAGGGTCTGGTCAAGTTGAACCACATATAATTCCCTTCTTCCCACATTTTCTCTCTAATATTTGGCCCAGTGGTCATATTACTTCCTCTGCTTAGGGTATTATCACTCTATCCTTTACCTGGTAAGTTAGTCATCTTTCACAACCTAACTAGGCAAACTGTAAGAAATCTACTCTAACTCCTCAGGGCTTCAAGACTCCCTGCACTGACCTAGTGTATCCTCTGTTATAACACCTGCTTCCGGTCAGTGTCACCTACTAGACTCTATTGTCCTTCAATATTAGGATTGTGATTAATTCACTGGTAAGCCCCCAATGCCTGCCACATAACTACTATACAATGAACTGTTGTTGAAAGAATGAATGAATGAATGAGATTGTTTGGCCAAAGAATATGAACACTTTTATGGCTCTTAATAACTAAACTGAATCCCAAAAAAGACTGAGCCAATTTACACAGTCATGTGGCCACAAATAACCTAGCTTATCTCCCAAATTCTAAAATCCTTATGTTACCCTTAAAAGCTGTTTAGGGTATATTTTCAGCTATCACCACCATGCTTATACAGTCTTCTCAACATAAATGAAAATCTGAGAATCATATACTAACAAATACTGGATGTCAGCCAGTCACACTTTTGGAGGATTCAGTTCCAAAAGATTGTTCCCGACTTAAGTGTGGACAAAAAATCCAACAGTATACATTTTGGGAAATGGTCAACACCTCTACCCCAGCCCTGAAAATGACAGGAGGCAAATTCACCTTGGATAGTTTGAGGATCTGGGAATGTTTCCCTTCCATTTCTCCACTGTAGTCTTTAGGATGAGTAATCAGCTGCCAGTCGTAGGTGTAGGTTTCTCCTATAAAAGGGCAGTTACAAAAATCATGAAAACACACACCTACACACAAAGAGGGCAGCCAGACAGCCTGCCAATAACAAACCTCTTCTAAATCTTGACAAGGCCTTTGTTTTTTAGATCTCACCCTAAAGCCTCTAGGGAAACCAAATGTTCTGTTGAAAGGGTGGATTCTGCTGACTCAGCCACAGTCAGGGCTTCTTCCACTCTCCCAGCGATGCTCATTCCTGCCCCATACCCACCCTTCTCAAGGCCAATCCCCCCTCAAAATACCAGGGATGCTCATGGCATCCCAGTGAAGATACATGTCCTACCAACCACTGCAGATGAACTCATTGGGAACAAAGGCCATTTTCTTGCAAAACTTCTGCAACAAAGCACGGCAATGACTTCTAAATAACATGGTTCAAAAATAGCTTTTTACAGAGTGTTCACAATGCTCGTCTCACTGAGGTCATCACACCCTGGTGAGTTAAAAGAGCTACTTCATTCCTGCTGAGCTAAATAACACACTGCAGAAGATGGTAGGGATGGCCCATTTAAAACAGGCCCCACTGAAATTAATTAAGATCAAATGAAGCATTAAATGGTCCTCATTTGTAGCTTAGACTGTATGACTGGGGAAGGCAAGGATAGAATCCCTCCCCAGTAAAAGTGGTTTTAATTTTGGGGGGAACAAAATGCATTTCTTGGCTAGGGAAGGGTAGGATTTGGTAGAAAGGCTTAGTTTAAGTGACTACTCAAAAGGAAAAAATAAAAGGAAAAAAAGAAACCTCAAACTTAGAAGAGAATGGTATTCTTTTTCTTGTTTCATGAGTTCAAAAGTTAAAGTTGACACATAGAATCTAATTCTTAGATAGCCTTCATCTTAAGGCCGATTTTATTTCATAAGCTTGAGATATAAGATCGAGTACTCTTCCTTCCTCCCCAAAATACTAGTTTTGTTATGGCCAGTTGTCAGCCCCAGGCAGCTCTCACCATTCTATCCATGGAAGGTAGGTTAGGTGAGGAGCAGGAAAGCAGCAGCAGCAGTAGGACTGGTGCTGAGATGACATTTCTTCCAACTATAGTTGGAAATTCTTTTCCACACAGAAAACAGACTCACACTAGCCTGGGAACTGACAATTTTATAATATCTAAGGCTAGCAACACAAATTTCAAAAAAGGACAATATTCCTAGGACAGAAAAGCTCAGGGGATGAATTATGCCTTACAGCCAGAAATTTGCCCAAAGGTAAGAACAACTGAGTATAGGTCTGTTAGACAGAATGCTAGTTTTAATGATTTAGGTTAGTGGTTTTCAAACTGTGCCTCTGAACCCAAGAGGGATCCTGAGAGCTGCTGTCACAGGATATGAGGGGGGATGGAGAGCAGGCAGAGCTGCTCCCGTCTCATGATCACCAAACTTTGAAAGTTTGAAACCATCCATCTCATGTATCTGATAAGGGCTGAAGAACTTGGGAAGAGGAGAGTTGAAGAGAATCTGTTTCTCAACTGATGTGTTTTGAAATACTGATCTACAAGGTGATATTAACTTACTGAAATATACATGCAAATAGGGATTAGAAAAGAAAATACAGTAGAGCCCAGCATATCTTTCACAAAAGAGTTGAAGCAATCACAACTCAAGGCAGTTCTTTCCTCACCTCCGTCTTCAAAGGCCAACGAATCCATTCACCTTAACTAACCACTAGAGGAGAAAAGGAAAAAGCTCTCTAGAGGAAGGTGGAATGAATTGACAAGAAAACCTCAATTTGAGGGCAGAAATATAGAACAGAGAGGGCATTTCAGTTCTGTTAAAGTACTTTTTGCATAAATATACTATTTGCTATTACGCCTAGAAATTAGGAATACTGTATTAGAAATGTGTGTACCTAAAATGGAAGGACTCCATTTAGAATAGAGTATGGCATTCTACTTGACTAACCTTATAATGAGAGTAACAGAAACCCAATGCAATCCTTTTGCATCAAAGTATGCTTCACTTCATGTCATAGATAGTCTTAAGGTACTAAACATATGTGCTTATAAGTTAAACTTTGGTATATTAACATATACTTCAAAGGTGACAGGGATGCTCATCTTACAAAAGTTTTCTTAAAAAATGAATTAATCATTCCCTATTTATATATTTTATAAATTTGAATTTTGTATATCACACTGGAATTGTCTTTTTTTTTTTAAGTTTTAAATCTATGTTAGCAGCGGTCTTGAATAACTTCTCTCTAAGTTCTGCATCTGCTATTTACTAGTTTGGGCAAAACAAACAGACAAACCTGTTTCAGCTTCTTCCTCTTCTAAATGAGTATAATACAACTTACATTTAATGAGCAGCAGCTGTGTGCTAGGCACTGACGTAGATGCCTTATATACCATTTCATTTTGCTCTTAAAGTAATCTTATGAAGTAGGAATTATTATCCTCATTTTACTGAGAAAGAAATGGAAACTCAGAGAAGTTAAATAATTTGCTTAAAATCATTCAGCTAATGACTGGCTGAGCTGGGATTTGAATCCAGGCTTGACAACAAAAGTCTATGATCTCAAACATTATAGTATATTGCCTCTTGTATCACATAAATATTTGTGCATGCACCTGCTATCTCCTATTCTCACAGGACTGTTGCAGTGAGTAAATGAGTTAAGGTATTTAAGTAGCATTATAAATTAAAACAGTAGTTCCCCAAATGTAAGGGAATGTTTTACCTTTCAGCGGTTCTTGGAGAACATATGCATTTAACTGAACTTCGTTCTTAGGCAGGGTTATCTGGACACTGTCTCCAGCAGAGACCACCAGTTCCTTTACAACTGAAACAAGGGAAATATACACGAGATAAGAAATTAGACCCAGGCCCTCTCACTCCCCTCCTTCCTTTTGTGGTCAAATTTCTTTTATGAACAATATTCAGCCACTGCCTTTATTTCCTCATTATTTATCCTCTCTAATCCCTGAAATTTGATTCTGCCCCCACTTTTCCATTGAAAAGAATCTTTGGGGGTCATCAGCGAACTGCTTCTTAGTAAATTAAATAGCTGTTTCTCACCCTCATCCTTCACCTCTGTGGCATCTCATTCTGCTGACTAGCTCCATCTTAAAACTCTTGGTTAGCATGACGCCATATTATTCTACTTTTCTTCCTTTCTCTTTGAGTTTTTCTCTACTGTATTTTAACTATGGTCTGTTCCTAAGCCCTCCTAAACTACTTTCCACAGAGTTCAATTCTATTTCAAGGATCACCTTTATGCTGATAAATAATTTGCTAATAAAATACATATATACAGTTCTTAGAAGGAAAGACAAGTGTCACGTCACAAGGCCAACCTTAATTTCTTTCCATTCCAGTTTCCATAACCATAGACTTAGATTACTCCAAGAATCTTAATTGGTCTTCCCTCTGCTAGCTCTCCCCACTCTAATCCATTCTGTCTTCCTAAAACACGCATCACCATTAATTTTTCTAAAATACCCACTTATCATGTTACTGTCCTACTTAAGACCCTGACTCCCACACCATGTTAAAGACCAAACTCCTAACCTGGCATTAGAGAACCACTATCATCTGATCACACCATCTCACCCTTCCTACCCAGTTCTGCCTCTAGTTATATTAATCTTCCCTCTTGTACCCCATAGAAGCCATGGTCTACTCTTGAGGACTTGGTAAAAGCTATTTCCTTCAATTGGAGTGTTTACCTGCCTTTCTTTATTCCAAATACAGTGCTTTGTTTCTAGCTTAAAGCCAGTCTTCTCTCCAAGAAATCTTCCCAGATCATTTCAGTTCAAACTGATCTACTTTAGCATTTTTGGAACACCCACATTAGCAAATAGCTATATACTATCTTTATACTATTCACTAGCTATCTCAGGTATATCAGAGTTTCTCAACCACGGCACCATTGACATTTTGGACCAGATTATTCTTTGTTGTAGGGGAACTGTTCTGCGTACAGTAAGACGTTTAGCAGTATCCCTGGCCTCTACCCACTAGATGCCAGTAGCACCCCTCCTCCATAGTTATAACAACCAAAAATGTTTGCAGGTTGTTGAGAACCACTGATTATATAAATCTTCTTTCTCTGACAATAATTGTTCATTTGGTATGAGACCTAGGGACTAGAAGAGCTTAAAGCAAACAACTGGCTGGTCCAGCCATAATTCAAGACTGGGAGGTGAGAAGGCTTCCTAGAAAAATATGAAATTTGAGATGTGTCTGTCTGCTTGGGAACATTGCACTTGGGGAGAAATGAAACCATCCTTTATGGAAGCTTCAGCATTTAGACACTCCAGGAAGTGGAATTAGAATTCTCTGAAGTGATTTTCAAAAGAAAGAAAGAAACTATGATACTCAGAGATTGTATAATGGACAAAAATACAGAGCAACTCAAACTCTTCACAATTACACCAAAACTTACAGAAATTCTGTCTGAATACAAAAATTACTTTGGTGCCTCAGGATTGAAGCCCTAAAATTTCATGTTATAGTACCACCAAAGGAGACTCTAGGAAATTAAAAGTTGGCAAAATTTTGTTTTCACTGGCTTTGCTTCACCCTGTTGACTTTTTCAGGGGATAAAGATCAACTTGGTTTCCTTGATTAACTATTTCCTCCTAACTCCTTAGAACAGCACCCGTGATGCGCAGAGTTGTTGTTAAGGCAACACTTTATGTATAACTCTCCTTCCTATGGGTTACTTTAAAAATAAAGATGCTGTGAAAATCAGAGAGATAAATACCTGACCTACAATCAGCCTTTCAGATCCAACAAACAGATCCAACTCTTTTTTCCCAGTAGCCTCCGTTGGCTTGATTCCTTGAACATTACTTATTTGAATCCTGTGCCTTTAAGTTCCAGGCACAGCGGAATCTGGCTCTGGGAAAATGAGCCTCACAAATTCCCATAGGCTGGAGCCTGTTGAGAAAAGAATTGAGAGCCCTAGGTCCTACGATTACAGGGACAGGGTTATTTTTTCTCTAACCTACAGTATTCAAAAGTCATGTCTCCCTCCTTTCTTTCCACTAAAAGAGAACACTTTGATCAAATGCTCTAGGTTCCCATCCTATCTCCCAGGGCAGAATCAAAGGGCCTCACCTGGGTATGGTGCTGAGGTGCTCTGGAAAGAGGCCTGGGGGCTGGGGGTAGCATAACTGTAGGAGGGAGCCACAGGCAGAGGGCTAGCAATGTGGATTTTCCCCGGGCTTTTTACTTGCTGAGTACTAGGCGTGGTGCCGGGATCCTCTGATGTCTCAGGTTGGACTGATACATTCTTTGACCGACCAGCAATCTCTGCAGTCAGGTCTATGGTTAAGGGATTGGAAATTGTGACTGCCATGTGGACCTAAAAAAATGCAAAAGTTCATTTGAGTAGGCAAAAGTTACACAGCCAGTTTTTTAGGTTATGTCTCAAGAAATAATTGCATGCTAAATGTTTTTTTAAAAATGCAAAACTGTCAAAAATACTAAAGAAACTAATTTCACCACCCAAACTCATGTTAAAATGTTAATATAAATCTTCCCAATCTTTTTGTCTTTACAAAGAGTTTTGCTTAAAACAAAATAGTAATAATTATACTATGTATACTTTTATCGTCTTTTCTCACTTGACATTTATATTTAATCTTTCTACAAATACTTATTGAGCACTTATTATGGAACAGGTCTTGTGGATCCAAAATATTTTAAAAAAAACATAATCACTGGGCTCAACCACCAGTACACAATCTAGAGGGAGAGAACTGAAAACACAATAAGCCAAACGGTAAATATAACTATAAAAGTTATGATGAACCAAAGGAACACAATCTTAGGGTACTTAACTCCTCTCTTTTGGAGAGAGGGAGCAACTGAAGAAGGATTGTTTAAATAAATAAAGGCTTCCTGGAGGAAGAGAGTCTTGAGCTGAATTTTAAAGGGTAAACAAAGGGCTGAGAGGAAAGATGAATATAGGCACAAGAAATGAGGTTAACATGGCGTGTGTCGGGAACTGAGAGTCATAAGCAAAGTGAGAAGCAGGAAGTAATGGAATATGAGCTGGAAAGACAGTCAAGGGGCAGACTAAAGAACACATTATAGGGGCCGGCCCGGTGGCGCAGTGGTTAAGTTCGCATGTTCTGCTTCAGCGGCCCGGGATTTGCCGGTTCTGATCCCGGTGCGGACACGGTACCACTTGGCAAGCCATGCTGTGGCAGGCGTCCCATCTATAAGGTAGACAAAGATGGGCACTGATGTTAGTTCAGGGCCAGTCTTCCTCAGCGAAAAGAGGAGGATTGGCAGCTGATGCTAGCTCAGGGCTAATCTTCCTCAAAAAAAGAATACGTTATATGCTACTTTAAGGAACCAGGTAATTGCTAGCAATTAAAAGGTTGTATGCAGGAAGGGACAAGGTCAAGTTTCTGTCTTAAATGGATCATTCAGGTTGCTGCATAGTGTATGGGTTTGAAGAAATAAGACAACAGCAGGAATACCACTTAGGAGGGTATTCTATTTATCCAAACGAGAAATGATGCATGGCTAAACAAGGATAGCGGTATGGATTTTTTTAAAGAACTTAACTGAAGTGAAATTTACATAAAATAAATTGCACACATTTGAAGTGTATAGGTCAAAGAGTTTTGACAAATGTATACACCCATGTAACCACAATCAAGAGAGAGAACATTTCTATCAGCCCCAAAAGCTGGTTCACACTCCTTTGCAGTAAATTCCTGCCTCCACCCTCAGGCTTAGGCAACCACTGATTTGTTTTCTGTCACCATTAATTAGTTTGGGTTTTCTTATAAAAGGGTCATATACATAGCATTTTTGTTTCCGGCTTCTTTCACTCAACATAAAACATAAAAAATGCTTTTAAGATTCATCCATGCTATTGTGTGTATCAGTAGTTCATTCCTTTTTATTACCGAGTAGTATATCATTACAGAGATATACCAAAATTTATTTATCCATTCATCTATTGATGGAGATTTAAGTTGTTTTCAGTTTTCAGCTCTTATAAATAAAGCTGCTATAAGTGTTTGAATACAAATGTTTCTGTAAATATATGTTTCAATTTATCTTGGGTAAATACTTAGAAGGAGAATTGCTGGTTACACACAAGTGTATGTTTAACTTTATAAGAAACTGTGGACTGGGGGCTGGCCCCGTGGCCGAGTGGTTAAGTTCGCGCGCTCCGCTGCAGGCGGCCCAGTGTTTCGTTGGTTCGAATCCTGGGCGCGGACATGGCACTGCTCATCAGACCACGCTGAGGCAGCGTCCCACGTGCCACAACTAGAAGAACCCACAACGAAGAATACACAACTATGTACCGGGGGGGCTTTGGGGAGAAAAAGGAAAAAATAAAATCTTTGGAAAAAAAAAAAAAAGAAAGAAACTGTGGACTGTTTGGTCCAAAGTGGCTGCACCATTTTGCATTTCCACCAGCAATATATGAGAGTTCCAGTAGCTCCACAACTTCTTCAATACTTTGTATTCTTGGTCTTTTTACTTTTTATCATTCTGATGATATCTGACTGTGATTTAATTTGCATTTTCCTGATGACTAATGAGGCTGAACATCTTTTCATGTGTTTATTGGCCAGTCACTTATTTTCTTTGATGAAGTTTATTCAAATCTTTGTCGGTTTTTTTTACAACTTTATTCAGGTATAATTGACATATAATAAACTTAACATATTTAAAGTGTAGGATTTGATAAATTTTGACATATGTGTATACCTATGAAACTATCACCACAATCAAGACAATGAACATATCCATCAGTTCCAAAGATTCCTCATGTTCCTTTATAATCCTTTCTCCCCACCAACATCCTTAAGCAATCATTGCTCTGCTTCCTATCATCATAGTTTCATTGTTTGCATTTTCTAGAATTTTACATAAATTGAATCCAAAAAATTGTATGTAATTTTTTCTGGTCTGGCTTCTTTCACTCAGCAAAATTATTTTACTATTCATCCATGTTGCTGTGGATATCAATAGTTCTTTCCTTATGATTGCTGAGTAATATTCTATTGTACGAATATACCACAATTTGGACCTATGGGTTGATTCCAGTTTTTGGCTATGACAAATTGAGTTGCTAGAAATGTTCCTCTATAAGTCTTTGTATGGACGTATCCTTTTATTTCCCTTGGGTAAATATCTACAAGTAGAGAGCCTGGTCATATGGAAGATGTACTTTTAACTTTTTAAAAAACTGCTAGGCCATTTTGTAAAGTCCTGTGCCACTGTACAGTCCCACCACCAGTGTGAGCATTCCAGGTGTTCTCCAACCTTGCCAGAATTTGGTGTGGGAAGTCTTTTTAATTTGAGCCATTATCGAGGTGTGCAGTAGCATCTTATTGTGGTTTTAATTTGCATTTTCATAATGATTAATGATGTTGAGCATCTTTTCATGTACTTATTGTGCATTTGTATATCTTCTTTGGTGGGCTATCTGTTCAAATCCTTTGCTTTGTTATTAGTTTTCTAATTAAGTTACAAGAGCTCTTTATATATTCTAGAAACAAGTCCTTTGTTGGGTACTTTGCAAATATATGTGGCTTGCCTTCTCATTTTCCTTAATGGTGTCTTTTAAATAGCAAAAGTTTGTAATTTTGATGAGCTCCAATTTATCAACTTTTTCTTTTATGGCTCATGCTTTTAATGACTTATTTACTTACTGACAAGATCTCAAAAATGTTCTCCTGTGTTTTCTTCTACAAGTTTTATAGTTTTAACTCATAAATTTAGGTCTATGATCCATTCTGAGCTAACTTTTCTGTACGGTGTGAGGTAAGGGTCAAGGTTCATGTTCTTCCATATCACTAAACAACTGTTCCAGCACCATTTATTGAAAAGAGTTATCCTTTCCCCACTGAATTGCCTTGGTACATCAATTGACCATATTTGTATGGTTCTATTTCTGGACTCTATTCTGTTTCACTGATGTAGTCTATCTTTATGCCAATACCACTGCTTTAATGCAGCTTTATAATAAGTCTTAAAAGTTAGATAGTTTAAGTCCTCCAACGTGGTTGTTCATTTTCAAAATCATTTTGATCGTTCTAAGTCCCAATCCATGAACATGGCTGTATTGGTTTCCTAGGGCTGCCATGACGAACTACCACAAACTCGGTGGCTTAAAACAACAGAAATTTGTTCTCTCACAGCACTGGGGCCAGCAGTCCACAATCAAAGCACTGGCACAGGCCCTCTGAAGGCTTTCGAGGAGAATCCTCTTAGAGCTCCCAGAGGCTCTTAGCATCCTTGGCTTGTGGCAACATAACTCCAATCTCTGTCTCCATCTTCATATGGCATTCTTCCTTGTGTCTCTAAATCTCCCTCTCCTTCTTCTTGTAAAGACACCAGCAATTGGATTTAGGGCCCACCCTAAATACAGGATAATTTCATTTCAAGATCCTTAACTACATCGACAAAGATCCTCTCCCCAAATAAGGTCATATACTGAGGTTCCGGGGGGACACGATTTTGGAGGGGACACTATTCAATCCATTTTAATGGAATATCTCTCCATTTACTTAGTTCTTTAATTTCTCTCAGCAGTGTTTTATAGTTTTCAATATATAGCTCAGTATATGTGCAAATATTTTGTTAAATTTATCCCTAAGTATTTCATGTTTTTGGGTGCTATAATACAGTTTTTAAAACTGCAATTCCCAATTATTCATTGCTAATATATAAACACAATTGATCTTTGAATATTGATCTTATATCCTGCAAGCTTGCCAAATTCACTTAACCAGTTGCTTTTATGTGCATAGATTCCTTTAATTTTTAAGCACTTTTTTTTTTGGCAGGGAAAGTTTCACCCTGAGTTAATATCTGTTGCCAATCCTTCCTCTTTCTTTTTCCTTCTCCCCAAAGCCCCAAACATGATTGTATATCCTAGTTGTAAGTCCTTCTAGTTCTTCTATGTGAGCTGCCACCACAGCATGGCAACTGACAGACAACTGGTGTGGTTCTGCGACCAGAAAATGAACCTGGGCCACCAAAGTGGACAGCATAGAACTTCAACCACTAGGCCATCAGGTCTGGCTCTTGAGCACATTTTTAATAGCTGCATTGAAGTCTTTGCTAAATCTGACAGCTGAGTCCACTCAGAATTCAGTTCTATTGATCACTTTTTTTCTCTCAGTGTGGGTCACATTTTCTTGATTCTTTTTTGCGTGTCTCATAACATCTGGTTGAAAACTGGAAATTTTAAATAATATATTGCAGGAACTCTGGATTCTGTTTTATTTTTCTGATGGGCTGCTGGTTATTTTTAGTAACTTCCCTGTACTTAAACTACAGAATCTGACGCCCCCACAGTATGTTGCCATTGATATCTCTGCTCAGTTTTTTTTTATTCCAGTTTTTATTTTAGCCCGGCTTCCTAGGCATCACACCTGTATCTGCATAGTTTGGCAGTCAGCCAATAATTTGGCCAGCGGTCACTCAAATACTTCGAGCCCATAAAGCTTCACCTCTGCCAATCCATCCGTGTGTTGCTTGGGGAACTGCATTCAAAGTAGCAGCCAATCCTCAAGTCTCCCTTGACTTTTACTTTTTACCAGGCTCTCTTGGGTCTCTCTTGCATGTGCAGGTAGTTTCTCAGTCATCTGTAGAGCTTATCTCAGCCCTTCTATGGCTTTCTTATTTTCAGGATCTTCCTATTAAGTTTCCAGCAGGTCCACCACTTACCCCAACTGGCATTGCAACCTCGGGCTAGAAAAGCTGTGGATTCTCTCTATTAATTCCCAATCAAGTTTGCCACTTTTAGTTGTACGTTTTCACCCTCTGCCCCAAATTAAGTCCAACCCCTCTGGCAGAAAAGTTACTAGTTTTCATGTCCAGCCACACACTGGTAAAACTACATTTCTTGTCACCTGAGCTGCGGTGATGGAGGTAGGGACAGATGGCTAGGCCCCAGGAAGCAGACTACAGACTCCCACTGTACTTGCTCAAAGCATTACCAGCTTTTCAAGAATAAATGCTTCTCACTTTGCCTCTGCCTCCATTATATTTCTAATGGCCTGAAATATTTGGTTTCGACAATGTTGTCCAGTTTTATACTTGTTTTTTACAATGAGAAAATTATGTACCCCTTTATAATACCATAAGTGGAAGTTCTCTTCTTTCCATTTTCCCATTTTTAAAATTGCTTACATTTCTCTTTTGAAATTCCTTAACTGTTCACTCACTAAAACCATTTCCCTTTAATTTCCTTTAGTTCTCTGAACATACTTTGAAGTCTTTGACTACTAACTCCAACATCTGAGTCAAGCTGGAGTCAGTTTCTATTGACTGCTTTTTTCTGAGTATGAGTACTCTTTCCTATTCCTTTGCATGTCTAGTAATTTTGTTTGAATACTGGACATTCTAGCTACCAGTTGTAGTAACTCTGGATTCTACTTTGTTTTCCTTGGGATTGTGATTGTTTGGGGGTTTTATTCCTAATAGGCAAGTAACTTATCTGGACTTAAACTTTAGACTTTGCTTCCCCTGCAATGTGCAGCAACTGATACCTCTGTGTAATTCTTGCAGCTACTTTTTTAGCCTGGTCCCCTGCAGGTCTTCTTGGGTAATCTAATAACTGGCCAAGAACTTGGCCACAGATTATACTCAGATTTGGGGCCTGCTCTCACTGTGCTTTCTTTACTTCTGGAGATCACTCCCCAATTTTTCAGCCCTAGACTCTGTCCTCTGACAGCTCAAGTCAATAAGACTTCAGATTTCTGCCACCTGAGATACACATGGTTGGGAACAGTGTAGTTGAGCGGTTCAGCCAGGGATTTTAGTAGATTTTATAGTCAGGTTATGAGTTTCACCCTCTTCTGTGATTTTCTTACTTTCAAAGGCACTTCCCCTCAAATATCTATATAATTTTTCTATTCTGAACTCTGTTCTTTGCCACCATAAGAAAGTAAGGCTGAGGTTTTTCTCTGCCACCTTCCTCTACTTTAGGGATTGATGAATACCCTCAGGCAAATTTTTCAAAGCTGCAAACTCACAATTTTTATCACTTTTAGTTGCTGTTTTTCAAAAGTAAACTCTCCTCTAGGTTCTGTCTGCTTTTGGATCCTTTCCAGTTTCTTTAAATACATTTTTTACATATTTTATAATTATTTTCTGTGGGAGGGTTCAGGAGAGCACTTTACTCTCCCACCATTACTGGAAATTCCCCCTATGGGACAGATTTTAAAATATTAAGGATCTAATATTTCTGAAGCTGAGCTGTATCTGGGGCTTGGGGAAAAGAAGCTAAGATGACTCCATGTTTCTAGCTTGAGTAAGGGACTAACTATAGTGGTATCAAAAAACTAAAGGAGCAGCTTTAAGAAAATAACAGGCAAGTTATGGTTTAGACATATTGAATCTGAAGTACCTCTGGGAAATTCAAATAGAGACCCACACTTGGAAGTAAGTTCCCAAAGATAGTAGTGAAGCCATGGGAGTAAATGAGCTTGCCCAAGAAGAGCATGTAAGTAAAGGAAACAGAGCCTTGAAAATAGAATACTTGGGAATACTAAGGGTTAAGATGTGAGCAGACAAAATGACCCACAAAACTGACTAAGAAGGAATGGTCAAATAGAAGGAAAAGAATCAGGAAAGTGTGCTATAACAAGAAAGAAAGGACAATTGCAACCAATATGAAATAATGCAGAGAGATCTAATCAGATAAGGACTCAAAAGAATACACTACACTCGGCAATTGTCAGGTTACAGGTGACCCTGGCAAGAGCAGCTTGGAAACCAAATTCCACAGGGCTGAGGATTAAATACAAGTGAATGAAAAAGCGAAAGCAAGTGTAGGCTACCTTAGAAATTTTGAGATGAAAAGGAAAAGAGAGCAATGTAAGAGTAACTAAAGATGCAAGGGGACAAGATCAAGGACATATATGGAAGGAATGAATTTGAACAATAAGCATCATATTCTCAGACTTCTGTCTGAGACGATGATAAAGCTTAGGCTATTGCACAAACATTTAGGAGAGCATCTGGGCCCTATCTGGGTAAGTGGATACCAGAGAAGGATTCCTAGAAGAAGTAAAGCCTGGGGCGAGTCTCAAAGAACATGTAGTAGTTAGGCAGGTAAATGCCAAAAGGTTTAAAAAAAGAAAAAGACACAAAACATGGTGGACTTTTGCTTCTGGTCAAGATGAAGTAATAGGGACCAGATTTTTATCCTCCCATCTGAAACAATTGAAAAAACAGACAAAATATATGAAACAACAACACTCAAGACACTGGACATTGGGTAATGAAAAAAAGCAATCCCTAAGAGAAAAAAAACTAGATGAATCCTAAGAGTGCCCCAACTTACTGTCTAGAGAAATTTCTAGGTCACAGCACAGGAAGAGAAAATCCAGGCAGAAACTGGCAGTACCCCTGAGTTGAAGAAATGTAACTAAAAGTATGGGAGAGAAGAGAGCTGCACAGAGACAGAATTCTGAAAATCTGCAGAGGATGCTCTAAAGTATTCAACTGAGTACTGATCATCTCATGCATGTGTGGAAACTACTCAAGGTCAGAGAAAGAACTACCCAAAGGATTACAAGGGACAGTACCCAGAGTTCACATGGGCTAGGAATAATACCTATTCCAAAAAGCCAGAATGGAAAACTTCATAATTCATGGGACATCAGTTAAGAGTACTAATAAAGGTCTTGCCTCAGCAGTGGGGAAAAATTAATGCCAGATTCAATGCAGCTCTGGGCCCACATAACAAAGCTTAAAAGTAAGACTCAAAAGGATTAAACTGTTTTCAAATAATTTAACTACATCCCAGAATAAAGCTCAAGAATACTTATAGTGATACAAAAGTATCCAGAACTCAACTAGGAAAATACCTGGTACCCAATCAAACATTACCAGACATGCAAAGACGCAAGAAAATAAATCCTGTAAGGAGGAAAAATATCAATTAATTAAAACTAATCCAGAAATAACATAGATGACAGAACTGGTAGATGAGGATATTAAAATAATTATTATGATTGTATTCCATATGCTCAAGAAGCTACAGGAAGATTGCATATATTAAGTAGAGACGTAGAAGATTGAAAAAAAAAAACCCAACTCAAGCTTCTGGAAGATGAATACTACAATATCTAAGATGAAAAATACCCTGTAGAGATTTAATGGCAGAGTAGACAACGCAGAAGAAAAGATTAGTTAACTTTAAGATATATCAATAGAAACTATTCAAAATAAAACACACAGAGAAAAAAGACTGAAAAGAAATGAACAGAGCATCAGCAAACTGTAGAACAAATTCAAGTGGCCAAATACGTTCCTAATTGGAGTTCTCAAAGGAAGAGGGGACAGAAAATTTTTGAAGAAATAATGGTCAATAATTTCCAAATTAGATGAAAACTATAAACCCACATTTGAACCCAGATTTGAGAAGTTCAACAAGCTCCAAACACAAGAAACATAAAGAAAACTACACCTATAAATAACATAATCAAATTGCTTAAAACAGTGATAAAGAGAAAATTTTAAAAGTAGCCAGAGAAAAAAGCCACATTATGTATAGAAGAACAAATATAAAAATTACAGCAGATTTCTCAACAGAAACAATGCAAGCTACCAGATGTTGCCACAATACCTTTAAAGAACTGAAAGCAAAGAAATAAAAAAACCCAAGCCTGCCGATTTAGATTTACTTAAACAGTGAAAGGGTTTTTTAAAGATAAAGGTGAAATACGGACTTTTCAGACCTACAAAAGTTGAAAGAATTCATCACTACAAACTTACACTACAAGAAATGATAAAGGAAGTCCTTCAAGACAAAGAAAGATCATATCAGACGGAAACCTGGATCTACACAAAGTAATGAAGAGCACTAAAAACAGCAACTGAGTATATATTTTTTCTTATTATTTAAATCTCATTAAGAGATAACTGACTCTTTAAAGCAAAAATAATAACAATATACTGTGGAGTTTACAACATATGTAGAAGTAAAATGTATGACAACAATAGCATAAAGGCCAGAAGAGAAAATGGAAGCATACTCTTGTAAGGTGCTTATACTATACACGAACCAGTAAAATATCATTTGAAGGTAGTCGTTGATAAGCTAAAGATGTATACTACAAACTTTATAGCAACCAGCAAAACTATATAACAAAGAATTATAATTATGCATTAATTTTTTTACTGCTGCTGTAAAAAATTACCACACACTTAGCAGCTTAAACCATACAAATTTATTATCTTACAGTTCTGTAGGATAGAAATCCAACTCAGATCTCAATGGGCTAAAATCAAGGGGCTGGCACAGCTCTGTTCCTTTTTGAATGCTGTAGGAGAGGATCCGTTTCCTTGCCTTTTCCAGTTTCTAGAGGCACCCAGCTTCCTTGGCTCATTGTCTCCTTCCTCCATTTTCAAAGCAAGCAATGTTACATCTCTCTCTGGCTTTCTTCCATAGTTACGTCTTCCTCTTCCACTTTTAAGGACTATTGTAATTAAATTGGGCCTGCCCAGAAAATGCAGCATAATCTCCCTATTTTAAGGGCCGTTGTCTAACAACCTTAATCCCATCTGCAACCCTAATTCCTCTTTGCCACGTAACATAACCTATGCACAGGTTCCTGGGATGAGGGCATTGACATCCTTGGGAGGGGCCATCACTCTGCCCACCACAACTAATGAGTCAACATTAGGAGGTAAAATGGAAATAACAAATACTCAACTAATTCAAAGGAAAGCATAAAAATAAGGATAAAATGAACAAAGAACACATGAGACAAACAGCAAATAAATACTAAGTTGGTAGATTCGAATCCAATCACATCAAAAATGACATTAAATGGTCTAAACACTCCAATTAATTGGCAGCGATGGTCAGACTGGATAAAAAACAAAATCCAGCTATATGCAGTCTATAAAAAATCCACTTTAAACATAAAGACACAAATAGGTTAAAGGTAAAAGGATGTAAAAACATGTATTATGCTAATACTAACCAAAAGAAAGCCTGACAAAACAAATTTCAGGGCAAAGAATATTGCCAGAGATAAAGAAGATAAACTTATGATGACACAGGGGTCAATTCATCAAGAAGCAATAACAAACCTAAACACCTATGCATCTAATAATAGAACTTCAAAGTACCTGAAGCAAAAGCTAATCTAACAGTAAGGAGAAATAGATATATGTACAAACATAGTGTCATATTTCATCACCTCTCTAAAGAACTGATAGAAATTAATAGAAAATAAGTCAGGATATAGAAGGTCTGACCAACATTAATCAATTTGACATTTATAAAACACTCACCCAACAATAATAGGATACATATTCTTTTCAAGCGCACATTGAACATTTACCAGAGTAGACTATATTCTGAGCCATAAAGCAAGTCTCAATAAATTTAAAAGAATTCAAGTCATACAATGTTCACTGGCTAAAATGGCATCAAATTACCAATCAATAATAAAAGAATATCTGGAAAATCCCTCCAAATATTTGGAAACTACAGAGCATACTTCTAAATAACCCATGGGTCAAAGGAGAAGTCAAAAGGAAAATTTAAAAATATTTTGAACTGATTGAAACTGTAAATACAAAATATCAAAATTTGTTGGATGCAGCTAAAACAGTACATGGGGAAAATTTATAGCACTAAATGCCTATGTTAGAAAAGAAGGAAGTCTCAAATCAATGACTTTAGATTACACTTTAAGAAACTAGAAAAAGAAGAACAAAAGAATTCCAAATTAAGAAGGAGAAATCAAATAATAAAGAAATCAACAAACTAGAAAAACAACAGAGAAAAATGAATGAAACCAATGATTGTCTTTGAGGAAATCTAGCCAGTCTGATCAGGCGGAGAAAGAAGGAGAAGGAGGGAGGGAATGGAAGGAAGGAAAGTGGGAGGGAGAGACGAGGAGAGAACCCAAATTACCAATACCAGGAATGAGAGAGGTAACATGACTACACATTCTACAGATATTAAGGGGGCAATAAGGGAATATTGTGAACAACTTTATGACAATAAATTTGACTACTGGGATAAAATGCACAAATTCCTTGAAAGACACAATCTGCCAAAGATCACTCAAGAAGAGTTATTATAGATAAACTAAATAGCTATATATTTATTAAATAAATTGAATTTGTAGTTCAAAACTTTCCTAAAAGAACTCCAGGCCCAGATGGCTTCCAGGAAATTATACTGACCATTTAAGGAATAAATAGTACCAATTCTATGCAAACTCTTCCAGGAAATTAAAGAAAAGTAAAAATTTCTCAACTCATTCTATAAGGCCAGCATTACTCTGACGTCAAAGTCCAAAGATATTACAAGAAAAGAAAATGACAGGCTAATATTCCTTCATGAACACAGTTGCAAAAAAAATAACAGAGCTTATATATATATATATATAAATAAATAAATATATAAAAAGGATAATACATCATAACTAAGTGGGGTTTATCCCAGGAATGCAAAGTTGGTTTAACACTCAAAATCAATCAAGTTATCCACTATATTAACACACTAAAAAAACAAACAAACGTCATATGATCATCTCTATAGACATACAAAAAGCATTTGATAAAATCCAACATGTATTCTGACACAAATTCACATCAAACTAGGAAAAGAAAGGAACTTCCTCCATCTGATAAAAGCTATCTTCAAAAGACCTACAGCTAACTCATACTTAATGGTGAAAGACTCATTTCCCCCTAAGATCAAGAATATGATAGGGATGCACACTTGCACCACTTGTATTCAACATTGTATTAGAGGTTCTAGCCAGAGCAATAGGCAAGAAAAAGAAATAAAAGACATCCAGATTGGACAAGAGGAAGTAAAATGGTCTTTATTTACAGACGATGTGATTACATATATGGAAAAATCCTACGAAATCTACAAAAAAGCTACCAGAATGAATAAGTGAGTTTGGCAAGGTTTCAGGATACAAGATCAACATACAAAAAAACAACTGTATTTCTATACACTACCAACAAACAGAAATTGAATTTTTAAAAATATCAATATATAATAGCATCAAAAATATGAAATACTTATGGATAAATCTGACAGAAGATATGCAAAATCTGTACCCTGAAAACTACAACATATTGCTGAGAGAAATTAAAGACAAAAATGAAAAGACATACTGTGTTCATGGATCAGTAGACTCACTATTATTATTAGGCTATCAATTTTCTCCAAATTGATCTATAGCCCCAATATAATCTCAATCAAAATCCCAGAAGGCTTTTTAAAAAGAAATTGACAAGTTGATTCTAAAATTTATATGGAAATATAAAGGGCCTAGAGCAGCCAAAACAATTTTGATGACAAAGAACAAAGTTGTAAGATTTACATCTGATTTAAAGACTTATTACAAAGTTATAGTCACCACAACAGTGTGGTATTGATATCAATATAAACAAATAAATCAACAGAACCAGAGCCCAGAAATAGATTCATAAACATATGGTTGACTGCTATTCAAAAAAGGTGAAAAGCAATTCAGTGGAGAAAGGATGGAAAAAATGTGTGCTACCACAACTGAATATTCATGTGCCGAAAACCAAAACTAAATCATCAATTAAAAGGAACCAGCTACTGACACATGCTCAACAAGGAAGAACTTAAAAACACGCTAAGTAAAAGGAGCTAGACACAAAAGACTGCATATTGCATGCAAAGTCCAGAAAAGGCAAATTATACAGACAGCAGAGTAGGGGATACCTGGAGCTGGGGGTGGGAGTGGGGACGGCACAGGGGAACTTTGGGGCAAATGGGGATAAGGGTATTTTGGTGGGTGATAGAAATGTTAACAAACTGGATTGTGGTGATGATGTACAATTCTATATGTTTACTAAAATCACTGAATTGTACACTTAAAAGCAGGGAGTGTTATAGTATAGAAATTATATCTCAATAAAGTTGTTAAAAAGATGAGTACATAATGTACGCCTCTGTTTATTTAAAAATTCCAGAAAATCTGTAATAACTTAAAGCAGATTAATGGTTGCCTGGGGATAAGGAAAGGAGCGGGAAAGACAGATTACAAAGGGACAGGAGGAAAATTTGGGGGTAAAGGACATGTCCCTTGTCTTTTTTGTGGTGACGGTTTTATGAGTATATACATAGGTCAAAGCTAATCAAGTTATACACTTTAAACGTGTACAGTTTATGATATGTCAATTAAACTTCAATAAAGCTGTTTTCAAAAAGTATGGTTTCCACAGAAAAGCAAACATTCAGTGTGGCTGGAGTGGAAAGTAGAAGAGAGTAACAAAAGAGCCATTCATGCAATCAAAAATGTATTTTTAGGGGCTGGCCCCATGGCGTAGTGGTTAAATCCGGCAGACTCTACTTCAGCAGCCCCGGTTCACAGGTTTGGATCCTGGGCGTGGACCTACACCACTCATCAAGACATGTTGAGGAGGTGATCAATATACAAAATAGAGGAAGACTGGCACAGATGTTAGCTCAGGGCTGATCTCCCTCAAGCAAAAAAAAAAAAAAGAGGAATATTGGCAATGGATGTTAGCTAAGAGCAAAGCTTCCTCACCAAAAAAACAAAAAGTATTTTTATTGGCTGCACAATGTCCACTTTCCCCTTAATAAACAGACTGCTTCCGCTTTTTTATTAAATAAACAGTGTCTCATCATTGTTTGCAAAGCTCTTTCTTTATTTAGGAATTACTGCTTTAGAATAGACTCCCAAAAGCAGAAGAGTACAAATATTTTTAAGCAAGGCAAGCAGATTTGTATTTTTAAAGAAACAGCTAGTTTATTATTTATTATTATTTATTTTTAAGGAAACAAAAAGATGATACGGAGCAAATTATTTTACTTCAGAAACTATGAAGTAATACTGAAAAAAAAATTTTTTTTTTGAGGAAGATTAGCCCTGAGCCTACTGCCAATCCTCCTCTTTTTGCTGAGGAAGACTGGCCCTGAGCTAACATCCATGCCCATCTTCCTCTACTTGATACGTGGGACGCCTACCACAGCATAGCTTTTTGCCAAGTGGTGCCATGTCTGCACCCAGGATCTGAACCAGCGAACCCCGGGCTGCTGAAGCGGAACGTACGCACTTAACTGCTGCGCCACCCAGCCGGCCCCAATACTGAAAATTTTTAGGGAATGATATAGGGTTGGGGAGACTTGGGTGGAATTCCCTTGGGCAATTTTTTTGGGCACTTGACAAAAATCATAAAAACTAACCCATTCTGCACAAACCATAAGTCATACAATCATGCCCCCAGTGCATACACCTGTTTCTTCTTCAAAGAAGTTTAGGTGAAATGATGAAAGGTTTCTATTCACATGCTCTTTCTCCATCTCTCCATTTCTCTCTCCCTCCTTTTCCTTCTCCCTGCTTCTTCCTCCCCACCCCTAGTCTGGGACTACCGGCTCCAAATCAACCAAGCCAGCCCCAGTGATTAATACCATAACTCAAGAAGACCAAAACCCCTCCATCATGAACTATTCCATTTTGAGTAGGAGCCTGCAGGGCACACACAGGACATTCACACTTATCCAAGTTATCTCATCACAGTCCAGGTAGGGGCCCTCCTTGGGAAGACACCTGCTACTCTGATGTTTACTTAAGAGCAAAGGACAATTCACAAAAATTCAGATTTCAACACATTTTGATTTGAGACACAACTGTATTAAAATAAGACAAAAACTACCATTGTCACTAACAAAATCCTACTAGAGGAAAGAGTGTCCTCCTGGGGTAGCAAAACCAGTAGGGTTTAAAGACACATCCCAAAGCGCTTCTCAGCAACTAAAGCTGACGTTGGAGAACACGGCAGGGTTTATCTCTGCAGTCAGTTACAAAGTTATGTCTTCTCAGAGTCTCCTGGGAGAAACTAAGACCACCAACGAAGGGAGAAAGGGGGAGGGATGACAGGAGTGTTAGAACTAAGAGATGGCTGTTTTTGAGACATTTTTCCCATGGTTCAAGTTCTGTCAATTAGCAAGGACCTGTTAAAGGATTCACACCAAAACCCTCATCACCTCATTTCATAAATTAACTTACAAAGTAGCCAATAAACACATCTTCAAATTCATTTCACAGAATAAAAACCAGACAAGAAGATAAAAGAACCAGGATTCTTAGGAGATTAGAGAAGAAAATGAGCAGTTATGGTGAAAAAAAAAATAAGCAAAAAGTGTTATGGTGAAAATAAAATAAGGAAAAAGTATTATGGTTCAGGCACTAATACTTCTGAAAAGGGAAAAGTACAATAGTAGGGATTTCTGCACACTCACACACAAGGAAATAGGCTGCCCAGTTTTTCTCTGGACACAATCAGCCACTCAGGTAAAATCAGAATGGCGGTGGGGGGGAGTTGGTAGGGGGGTGGGGTTCGGGGGAGTGCTCAGTGAACACATATGTACACAGAGAGCACTGGAAGGGCCTAGAACACTGAGGGGTGAGAAACCCACACATATTACCCAGGTCAGAGGGCTGGAAGGGGGCCTGGGGCTAAAAAATTTTCCATGTCTGCTGCTCAGATAACTGAGAATGACAGTCTAGGGAAAACAAGGCCCTGAAGGATTCCAAACTTGTCAGAAAATAATAGCCAGAAGAATAAAGGAACCCGAGGCAAAAATCTCACAAGCCTAAAAGATTAAAGGAAAGATTTAAAAGCAAAACCCAAAAGCAAGCAACCAAGCAAAAAAACCTGAAAACAAAACCAAAACAAAACAAAAATCCAGATGAAGAGAAACAGAAGTGCTTGGTTCTGTGCTTGGTTACGCAAGGCTCTTCTCTGTTACTGCCCACATCCCACGCCTTTATCCTCTGGTAAGAGGTAAGCTCCGGCCTTATGTAGAGCCAGCACAAGCGTTTTCCTTGGTGAAAAAAGGCAGCAGAGAGGTGTCCAAGGGCTTGGCTCACTTATCCTCTCAGTCATTTGTTCCACAGATAACCATTGGCTTGTAGGGGTTGAAATGCTGTGATGATTGACTGGAAATGGGGACATGGTGATGGCAGAAACAGGAGCACTTCAGTTTTCCTGAAGTCAAACCTTACATGTGGGGATACCTATTTGGACCTTCATTTCCTGGGCTCAAAGAGAACACTCCTTCTCCTTTCACAAAGCAGGACTGGCAGCAATTAACTGCCAGTGGCTGAACTGCTTGTACTGCAAACATTCCAGGACCCAATCAACAACCCTTCATGCTCCTCCTGCCAATAATTCAGAGGTTCACGGCATAGAAAGGATGCATTACACAAACCAAGCAGTACAAACTTCTTCCTTAAGTTGAGAAAGGGGAATAAACTGGTGACACTCCTATCCACGTTTGGAATTGCAAAAGGTCTACAATACCTGCTCTTGGATACAATATATGTATGTTTCCAAAAGAACGAAAAATGCTACTGACAAGCCAATGCCTTTGCAGCTCTACAGGCATTTCAGGCAAGACAAAAGGAATTTATGATATAATTTCTTCCCACTTTGGATGCAGAGTTGCTTGACCTACCTTAGCGAAAAGAGCACAAACTAGAAACTAGTGCTGCTAGCCAGTCATCCCCAATTAGGAGGAGAAGATCAGCAGTGTATACATTTCTCTTCCTTTCCCTAGTGCATTAAGCAGAAGCTTGAACTCCAAGTCTTCTCCTAAAAGAAATACCTACCAGTTTATTCTGAATGCACAAGGTGATCCCACCACCCTTCCAGAGCTATCCATGGCCTTCAGGATAACTATTAAGCTCCTAAGCATGGCATATAAGGTCAAATATAACTTGTCTGGATCTGAAGACTTCACTTTGCCCCGTTCTTTAGCAATGCTTGCAGTTCTCAACATGCGATGCCAAACTATGTAATGCCTCTGTGGAACACTGCACAAAGGCCCACTCTCACTCTTGGGGCTCATAGTCCAAGTTCAAAATTCCTCCCCCCATGTCTACCCACTCTTCATGTTAGACCATAAAGCTTGAGATCCTGTTCACTGGCAGCAATTTATTGCCACTGCCCACTGCTGCTAAACAAGAAGGAAAAGAACTCCCCAGCCATACAACCTCAGGATCTTCCTTCCAGCGTACACCTTAATTCTATAAGGGTCAAGTTCGAATTTTCACCATCTTCCAGGAGACTGCCTAAATCTACCATATTTCTAATCTTACTGGCCTGTGTCTAATTTTATTGATCATAATTATCCTGTAGTGTGCCAGAGCCAGCTCATATGAGCTGACAATGCCTCTCTCCCCCAACTCTGTGTTCAGTGACTTCATGCTGGTAGTTTGAAATTGGTCATGGTGGTATTTACACCATGGAAATTGGCAAAGTCTGTAAGTCAAGGCTTGTTTTTGTTTTCTGGGGGAAAACCAGTTGTTTAACATTTACCACACTACAACTGTTACCCCTATAGTGATCTATATACACTTCCTCTCCTGTGAGACCCAACCTCCTTTTCTTTCTCTCAAACATTCCACCGAACTGTCTGGAATTTCTACTTCATGATCAAAAAGTCACCTATACACTCAGTCATTTCATCTTTTGTTCCCTATACCTTCTGTAGGACAGGCTACATAATTTGCAAGGTCTGGTGCAAAACGAAAATGCAGAGTCCCTTGTTAAAAAATTACTAAGAATTTCAAGACAATGACAGCCGAGCGTTAACCAGCGCCTTTCTAAGTGTGGGGACTTGTACAACTAACTGCACGGGTCACATGCCCATAGAGTGGTCCCTGATCACCTATTCTTAATTGCAAGCCTGCCCTCCCCTGAGGATACTGTTTCCCACGTATCCTTGCAGTATGATGGCTACTTATTCCCCCATACTTCAGGATTGAAGGTGGGCTGCTATTTTATTTGCTCCCCTTCCCAAAGCCCTTTGTAAACAGTTACTCTTCTTTGTGAAAACCTCTTCTCCTTTGCCATCTTGCTGTACTACACTTCAGTCCTTATGAGAGCTGTCATCTCCCAACTTACTCAATACTCCTCCTACTTAGCTGATGGCTTTGATGTCTGGCTCTCAAAATTCCTCTTTACTCCAAGTCCTTGCCTAAAGAGTAAGAGGATTAAGAGGACAAACACTGGATAGAATCAGACTTTCTGGGTTCAAGACTTGGTACTACTATATACTAGCTATGTTGCCTTGGCCATGTTCCTTAATCTTTCTTTTCCTGAGTTTCCTCGTTTATAAAATAGAGGTGGTAATAGTACTTCATAGGATTTGTTGTATGGATTAAAAGTTAATACACATCAAGGATTCAGAATGGTACCTAGAACATAGTAAGTGCTCACTCAGTAAACATTAGCTATTGCTGCTGTCACCGTCATCATCATTATTAAAGTCTATCTCAATGTCTACAGGGATAACTCAATACGTTCTTTGAGCTCCTTGTTGCCAATAAATTTCTTCTCCACTCTACCTCAGCAACTCTTTTCCACAGGTACACCCTAGATCCTGCAATCACCAGAACTTCTCCACTTCCAACATCTTAAATTCAAATATCCCATACTCTGACTACCATCTCCTGTCCTTCCAGGACTCACATTTACCTCTGCCCTTCTATCTGCTTCTCATCATTGAAACCTCTGAATGCCAAACTCCTCGATCGTATCTCTGTCAGCCCCTCCCATCTTTGCCTCTTTTCCTTTCCTCTTATGCTCTCTCTTTCATCCACTTTCTTGACAACAACCTTAATTTCCATGCCCCACTTTCCTTCTATAAAAGATTGGCAAAGTCCCAATCTTAGATGAATCAAACTATCAGCCTTTTCTTGACAGGTGGCTGAGAGCTACTGAGGAGAATCTTACAACTATAAAGATCAGTACCACTCATAAATTCATGGTCTCCATCTTCAATGCTACCCAGCAATCTTTCTATTTCATCACCTAGTTTGCTTTCTCCTACCCTCCACAATGGCCGTTTCAGACCTTTAACATTCTCTCCAAACCTCTGATTTTCCTCCCTACTACCCACCTATCCCCACTCTACCTACCTCTGCTTCTCTGCTCTGTAAATGATCTATCCCACTTCAGAAAAAAACAGGAATGAGATTAGAACACCACAACTTCCTTCTACCAAACCTAAAAATCCACCTTGGCTACACCTATATCCACCCATTTCTTCCTTTCTATCACAATGAAGGAGTGGTCTCTCCTCCTGCTTAAGGGTAATCTTGTGCTCCGTGCTCTGGACTCCACCTGACCTATAATGCAGGGGTTCACAAAGTGCTCCCAGACCAGCAGCATCAGGACTCTCCAGGAGTTTGTTACAAATGCAAATTCTCAGGCCCCACTCTAGACCTACTGAATCAAAAACTCTGGACTTGGGGCCCAGCACTCTATTTTTAACAAGGCCTCCAGCTGATTCTGATGCGTGTTAAAGTCTGAGAACCACAGCTCTAAAGGATTATTTGTTGCTTATCTCCTTTCCTGGATCTTCAACCCCCTTCTTCAGTGCAATGGTTCCCTTGCCTGAAGTGCCTCTTATTTGATTGCTCCGTGTACATCCTTGCCCTTCTCCAGTATATTCACCACACAGCAACACAGCTGATCATATCATTCCCTGCTTAATACAAAGACCAATATTTTAAGAAGGCCTCAGGCTCTGCACACCTCTCAAGCCTCTTCTTTCACTAGCTCTCTTGCTTGGTTTACCAAACAAGACAAGTCTCTCTCAACTGCTTGATCTTGCCATGCTCTAGGGCACCTAACAAGCTTTGAAACCATTACTCTCTCTGCCTGAAATACTCTTTGCTTGTTTCTTTTCCTAACTCCTACTTCTGCTTCAAGTCTCAGCTTCAACTTTCCTTACTTGGGGTAGTCTAATTTTACCCTTAGTCTTGACTAGGTGCCTGTTAGATACTCTTACAGCTCTCTGCACTTATCCTCTCATAACCTGCACCAAACTTATAATGATTTATTATAAATGTAATGTCTGTTTTTCTTGCCAGAGTGTAAGCTCTGTTAGGGCAGAAATAATGTTCATCTTATTTACTATAATATTCCAGTGCCTAGCTTAGTGTAGTACCTTGCACATAGTAAACGTGCAATAAATATCTGCTGACTGACTGAGCCTTTGCATACACTATGCCTCTGTCCAGAATGTTCTGTATTACCTTTAACCCTGTAGTGAAATCCTAAACATCCTTCAAGAAACAAGCTACACATCGCTGTAAAGTCTTCCCTGCACATACACACCACCTGCCTGCCTAAGTGGATCACTTTCTCTTTTGTATTCCTACTGTGTTGTCTACACAAATCTCCTAGTGCAATAAATATACACTACTGTAAATACCTATGTTCATGTCTGAATCTAGACTATAAACTCCCTGAGGGCACGGATCTCTTCTCTCTTGTTCATCTTTGTATCTCTAGTGCTTAGAAAAGTACCTGACAATGATAATAGGTGTCCATAAATGTTTTGGGGCATATTAAACCTAAGACCGTATCTCTAATACTGCACTAAAAGATTTCTTCTTAATATTAAATCTGGGTTCCAATTCTAGGTTTGAATTAACTGCATGAGCAAACCGTTTAACCTCTTTGGGCCTCAGTTTCCTCACTAGTAAAATGGGGCTAATAATACCTATGTGGAAATATTGCTATGAAAATTAAACAAAATCACATAGTACAACGATTAGCACACACAGCGCCTGGCATGTCGTAGCCTCCCCACTCTGGCTTCAACTTGATAGAGACAACTAGAACAAAAGAAATACAAAAATAAGTCACAGCAATCAAGAGAGACTGAGCATAGAGTGAGTCATTCCTTTTAATCATTTGCCCAGGAAAATCAACAATGAAGACACATAATAAGCAGAATAAACTCTATTGCTGGCATCTCCCTTGGCATACAAAGCTTGGTGAGAATTCACCCCAGAGAGCGCTTGGCTAATGGCCACATCCGGCTACCCAGCCTGGCAAGTCAGGTCTTAATCTGTGGTTCCAGACATGGTTACTACAGTCTGGAATAGAAACTATCTCATAAGGAATGTGTTTACAGGCAAGAGATGGGGGAGGAGGAGGAGAACTTGACTGCAACCACATCAATCAAGTGTTTTGCAATCTGGCAGAAAACACTGCAGAATCGTTGGTGGAGACTAACACCCACACAATTGCACTTACCTGTAGCCAAAAACCAGCTTAGACTAGATAATGAACAGCTTTCTGTTTTCACCAAAACAAAGGTCAGACTTGCATGGAGTGAACACCTCTAAGGTCAAGTTACCCTTGTACGTCTGGGCAGTACCCATGAAGATGACACGTGGCAGCTTTTTGCATACACTCCTCAGTCTATGAGTGCTGCCCACAAGCATCAGTTTCATTGCTCACATGTGCCAAATGTGAGAGCAGATTTAACAGTTTCTCTGCTCCTTATTCATAATTTGCTTACCTCTGTAGAGCCATTGGTATTCCTATCATCTAGTTCCTTGGAGTCATTCATTTCAGAATGCTGTGTCACTAACGGTGTAACTACTTCTTCCCTGGGACTACTTCTCTTCAGAAGCTTCCTGATTAAGCTTTGCTGGTCACTGGAAGATACAGCAGGTCTGAGTGTAGCTCTGTGTGGGTTCTGTCTCCTCCAAGATGCCCTGCTCCAATCTAGCCCCAGAATATGTGGTACACCATCTTCATGTGGAAAGCCCAAATCATCTTCGGTTTGGGTTTTTTTTAAAAACACCAGCATGGAATTGGAAGAGTCTGTCCTAAAAGCCCGGCAGCTCTGGGGCCTGCTGCAGTCTGCCTGCATGCACATCCCTTCTAACCACCAAAAGGCATGGCAGGCAGAGTCTTGGCAGCAGGCAGCCCAACACGATTGGAGGGAGGGGGTTCCTTCAAGAAGCTGGAGGTGAATTTCTCCCCCAGATCTCAGGCCAACTCCAAATTGTGTCTTCGCCTGCTGGCACCTGCTTTCACTGGCATCTAAAAACAAAGAATGAAAACATGTTAAGATGAAATAAAAACAGAGAGTACTGCTTTGTAAAGAGTGCTAAACACCAACGTTTGAGGCTATTTTGAAGACTGGTTTTTAAGAGAGTGGGAAACCTGTCTAGTAAGTGGAACAGAAGAAGGAAAAGAATATTTTTCGGCTCAGGATATTTTAGCATGTGGAAGTACTACTCCAGTTCATCAGTGGTTCCCCTTCTCAATGAGTCCCTTCTACAGAGACCTTTTACACAGAACTCCAGTACATGAAACAGGAAAAAAGGAAAACAAAGGAGCTATGCCGGTGGAAGCATATGGAAGGATGAGGGGCTGGGGAAAGTCCTGCTATTCGACTTCCTACTCACCTCCAAGGTATTTCTCAGGGCCAGTGTGAGGACTATGGGAACAGCAGAGCAGGTTGCTGAACAAGCTGGAATATTTTCCCCACTGAACTGGCAGCAATATAAACTGAGGAAGCGTTCACTCTCAGAGTCATGTAAGTGCAGGGCTGGCTCACCCAACCTTGAGAGTGAGTGCCTCCTTAAATTTTGTGCCCGAGGTGCCTCTTTCTTCACCCTAGCCCAGGATCTCGGGCTATAACACAAAATATATTTTAGAATGACATATAGAAAATATGCAGTAGAAGCAAAGTACTGAAGAGATGGATAATTATGTCTGCATGTACACATAACTGGAAAAGGGCCATGACTAACTAAAGCAACAACCTGATAAACAGCCAAAGCCAACCTGATTCCCAGGAAACACTTACCACATGTCCAACAGACTAAATGTGGACCCCGGGCAACTGGGAGATAGGAGATTAGGGCAGGCTCTGGATTATTGATATTGAGTTGAGCAAGCACTATGGAAGCCAATCTGCCAATGTTACTTAAAAGAAAAGAGATACACTGGCACCAATCTAACACCAGTCAAGGCAATTTAAAATGCCAGAAGAAACAGAACTTCCCTAAGAATAGATGAAGAAATAGTAACTGAAAAAAATGAAGCCAACAAGAGCTACAAAAATACCCTCATTTCCTCATCCTCCTTCCAAGACAGTAACCAACGGTATGAATCTTAGAAACAGCTACTTGAGTGTACAGACTTTGTTGAAATTAATAAATTGTTACATCAGTAACTACTGTCAGTTACTTTTATGGCAACTTTCCATCATTCTTCTCAGAATTCTCTCATATTTAACATAGGAAAGTGGGACAAGGAGGGAGAACCAAGCAGAACAGTGCAGTTTTGCTGAATTGAGGAAAGAGAATTCAGGGTGACTGTGATAGCTAGAATTTTGGAACAAACTACCAAAAAGGAGAAAGCTACACAGAGAAAAAGCTCCAGACATCTGGACAATGATCCCCTTCAGTCTTAGAGGTCGACACACAAGGGAAATTAGAAAGTATTTTGAACTGAACAAAAATGAGAACACAACATATTAAAATTTGTGGGGTGCAGTTAAAGCAATGTTTAGAGGGACATTTATAGCTTTAAATGCTTATTTTAGAAAAGAAGAAAAGTCTAAAATCAATGATCTAGAGAGACATACAGGGAGAATGCCATGTGATGGCAGAGGCAGAGATTGGAGTGATACAGCTGCAAGCCAAGGAATGCCAAGAACTGACAGTGACTATCAGAAGCTAGGAAGAGTCAAGTTAGGATTCTACCCAGGGTCTCAGAAGGAACCACCCCTGCCAAAACCTGGACATTGGACTTCTAGCCTTCAGAACTATTGGCTTATGCGGGATTCTCTGCCCTTGCCTGAGAGGACAGTTTAGGAAACAGATGGCTCCAAGACTACCAACAGCCTAGATTCCAGGGATCACTGACATTTTGGGGTGTGGCTGTGGCCTTTACCCAGATTGAACGGAGGCACCTGGATGCTATTCAGTGGACATGTATATGGATGTGATGCTGGAAAACTATGGGAATCTGGTGTCTGTGGGCTTCTCTCTTTCAAACTAAAATTAATTGCCCAGCTGGAGCAAAGGACAGAGCCCTGGATGAAAGTGCAAGAAGTTCCACCAGCTACGTGTGCAGTCTAGGAGTACTGGTTTGAAACAAAGATGTCAGCCCTAAAGCAAAATACTTCTGAAGGATCTGCTCTGTAAGAGCAAACCAAAAGCATCATGATTGATATAGGCCCTGACTGGGAAGATGGAGCTCCACAGAGTACTGTAATGTGGGAAAGTCTTCAGACATAATTCCTCCTTTACTAGTCACCAGAGAAATCATACTGGTGAGATATTCCATAAATGTAAAGAATGTCGGATAGCCTTTATGAGCAGCTCATCTCTTTTAAATCATCATAAAATTCACATAAGCAAGGAAACTTATAGATGTATTGAATGTGAGAAATTCCTCAAGAAGCACTCAATTATTAATCATTAGATAATTCATTCTGGAGAGAAACCCCAGAAATGCAACAAACTTGGAAAAGCTTTCAGAAAGAATTCTATCCTTTTAAGTCATCAGAGAATTCACGCTGGTCAGAAACCCTACAAATGTAAAGACTGTGGGAAAGTCTTTGCTCAGTAGGCAACCCTTACTCATCATGAGAGAACACATAGGGGACAAAAGCCTTTTAAACGTAATGAATATGAGAAGGCTTTCAGAGATAACTCGACTGTGTTGGAACATCAGAAAATCCATACACACATATTGGTATAATGAATGTGGAAAAGGCTTTAGGAAGAGCTCGACTCTTATTAGCTGTCAAAGAATACACACAGGAGAGAAACCCTATCATTGTAGTAAATGTAGAAAATCTTTCAAGTATACATCCTTTGCTGGACATCATCAAACTCATAGTGGATATAAACCCCATTGGTGTAACGACTGTAGGAAAGCCTTTAGGAAGAGCTCAGTCCTTATCGAACAACAGAAAATTCATATTGGACAAAAACTCTATCATGTAAGAAATGTGGGAAAGCCTCCAGCACAGCTCAGGCCTTACTGAGCATCAGAGAATCCATACTGGAGAAAAACCTTATGAATGTAATGAATGTAGGAAGACTTTTCCCCCAAAGTTCAGCCCTTAAACAACATAAGAAAATTCATAACAAAGAAAGGGTCATCAAATGTAGTTAGTGCAGTAAATCATACAGAAGCAGTTTATTCTTTGACATTCGATAAATCACACATTTAACAAAAATATTCTGTGCACCTCTATCTTGGGGAACTTCTCACTTGTGAGGATTTCATTTAGAATAGTATGTACTGCTGAAATATATGAAGAACATAAATGTCTGTCAATACAAAAATAGTTACTCTAGAATACTATGTAGCAACCGAAAACAAGGAGGCAGAGTTCCATGTACAGACATAGAAATATCCTCATGATACTTCGTTAAGTTAAAAAAGCAAGCAGCAGAAAATCTACATATTATGGTCTTGTTTTATTTTTTAAATGAAGCTTTTTTGTTTGTACATATATATTATATGCATTCAAAAAGATCTGGAAAAATAAAGGCCAAACTTTTAACATAAAAAAAAAAATCTATGACCTATGCTTTCATCATAAACGCTAGAAAAAGAAGAGTACATTATATCCAAAATAAGTAGAGAAAGGAAAAAATAAAGACAAGGGTGACCAATGAAACAGAAAACAAACAAAAAACAATAAAGAAAATCAATGAAACCAAAATCTGGTTGTTTGAAAGATCAATAAAACTGACAAAGCTCTAGTCAGATTGATGACAGAAAAAAACAGAGAAGTCACAAATTAACAATATCAGGAATGAAAGAAGGGATATCACTACTGATTCAGTAAGCCACAGGCGGCAAACTATGGCCCTAGGGCCAACTCCAAAAGTTATTTACAGCTTTCTTGAAAATAGAAGTTTTCCAGAACATAGTCACACTCACTTGTTTATGTATTGTCTACGGCTGCGTTTGCGCTACAACGGCGGAGTTAAGTAGCTGCAACGGAGTTCCTGAGACCGGCAAAACCTAGACATTCACTATCTAGCCCTTTAAGAAAGTTTGCCAACCCTTGGTCTAAGAGAACGTACTTTTGTTTGAGTTACTATTAACTATAATTAGAGCGTAAATTCAGATGTTAACTTATTGACAAGTTGCAGATGATTTTGATCTTTATAGAGATGCAAATTATTTCTGTCTGATATAAAAAGGCACCCTTTCTTCCCACCTGGCTATTACCCTTATCTCCTTATTCATTCACCTATTCAACAAATATTACTGAGCATTTGTTTCACACTAGGCATTACTTTGATGGAGCTTATAAATTAGATGAGGGAGACAGAGATTAAACAGACAATAAATGTAGGACTGCAAACTAATGTAAGAGCTCTGAGGTCTTTCCTTCAGCCTTTCTAGAATAAAGGTAGCTAAATTTGGAATTTATTGAACAGATATATTATCACATATGTGGCATGATATCAATGATATTCACCGTATGTTATTTGAAATAAAAAACTATTGGAAATAACTTACACATCCCTCAATAGAGAACTTGTTAAATGAATTAAGGAAGACCTACAGAGTTGTTGGGATGAATAAGGTCACTCTGTATAGTCCTGATGTGGAATGATATCCAGGATACATGACGTGGAAAAAGAAAGAGGCAGAGCAGTGTGTATAGTTTCTACAATTTTTGTGTGTGTGGGGGGGGGGTGGAAATATGTTTATGTATACATATGCACAGACTGTTTGGGGAAGCATATTCAAGAAATTGGCATGGTTGCATTTAGGAGGGGAAACTAGGTAGCTAAGAGACTGAAGTAAGAGACTTGTTTGTTCACTAAATACCCTTTATACCTTTTGAATTTGTACAATGTACATGTATTATCTTTTTATCTTTTGAAAAATAAACTTTAAAAATTTAAATAAAATTTTCAATGGCTTCCCAAGGCTCTTAGAATGAAGACCAAAATCCTTAACATAACCTAAAATGATCTTGTATGATCTGGACCCTGCCTACCTTTCTGGCCCACCTTGTATCATGTTCTTCCTCCTTCATTACTTCCAACCCACCAGCCTTCTTTCACTCCTCAAATGGACCATGCTCTCTCCCCTAACTGGACTTCGCACATGCTGCCCAACCTATTGGAACTCTCTTGCCTCCCTTCTTTATCCAGTTAACTCCATATATGAAGGTTCAGTTAAAACATCATTTCCTCAGAGAAGCCTCCATGCTAAATCACGTCTCTCTAATTGCACACTCTCTGGGCTCTGTTGCCCCTTTCCTTCAAAGCAATTACAGCACTTATAAAGTTACATTTCTTTGTGTGATAATCTATTCAGTGTCTTTTCCCCCCACTATACTGTAAGTTCCAGTATGACAGGACTATGTCTGGGGTGTTTTTTTTCTTCTCACTACTGTATCTCCAATTCTGGCATAAAAAAAATTTTTTTTTGAGGAAGATTAGTCCTGAGCTAACATCCGCTGCCAATCTTCCTCCTTTTGCTGAGGAAGATTGGCCCTGAGCTAACATCCATGCCCATCTTCTTCTATTTTATATGTGGGATGCCTGCCACAGCATGGCTTGATAAGCAGTGTGTAAGTCCATGCCCAGGATCCGAACCAGCTAACCCCAGGCAGCCGAAGGGGAGTGCATGAACTTAACTGCTATGCTACCAGGCCAGCCCCTCAAAAAATCTTTTATGAATGAATGCACAAATAAGTGCATGTATGCATATGCATGAATAAAGTACTGAAAGAATGAATGAACAGATGAACTGTCAGGAAACCAGGTGGCCAGGTATCAGGTGGGTCATACTGAAGGCAACCAGGCTGATGATAGTACGTCGAAAAGAGATGAGGCCCAAATGCCACGATAAGTGAGGTGGGGGGGTGAATGATGGTTGGTAGATGAGTAATGATTAGGGGTAGGAAGTGGTATAAATCTCAAAGAGCGAAGCTTTTACATGAAAGTGGAGGAGTAATGTTCAAGAAGTGACAGTGAGGAGTGATAAGGACATCAGCTCCACCTCCAAACTCAGAGAGAGGTACATGGGATATGGGAGAATGAGCAACCATTGCCTGCAGGCTAGAGGGAAAACACTGTCTTTCTCCAAGAGAAAGCCAGGTCTCAGAACATTCTCTCTATCTAATGTCTTGACTAACAAGTTTGAGTATAGAGAAGGTTTAATAACTCAATGAATTCTTGTCACAGTTAAAAAGTTGGGAAAGAGGGGTGATAAGTGCGAGTGAGTTGAAAAGCACAAAGTTATACAGGAATGTCAAATCAGACTCACACAAATGATAATGGTTAAGGCACTTTATAGCAAGAAAAAAGGAGAGAATGGAAATGATGAGGAACTGATGACAGGATGGCTGCCTATCCATCCTTGGTACAAAATGGTGAAAGCTTTAAGGCAAGTCACAGAGACGTTTTACCAATGGAATTTTGGGTAAACAGATTTGGACTCAGAAGAAATGGTCAAGGGGATTTATGGGGATTACAAAGAAGAAAGGAAGATAGCAAAAAAAATTCTAATTCTCTGGTTGTTGCTAGCACCTCTGGTAAAATCCAGATCTTTGAAAGAGGAGGAGATAAGAGCAGGAGTGAGGGGCCAGCCCTGTGGTGTAGTAGTTAAGTTCGGGCACTCCGCTTCAGCAGCCTAGGATTCGAGGGTTTGGATCCCAGGCGTGGACCTACATACTACTCATCAAGCCACGCTGTGGCAGCGTCCCACGTACAGAATAGGGAAGATTGGCAGGAATGTTAGCTCAGGGACAATATTCCTCAAGCAAAAAGAGGAAGATTGGTGACAGATGTTAGCTCAAGGCCAATCTTCCTCACAAAAAAAATTTTAAAAGCAGGGGGGAAAGCTTCAACACTGGTTTGTCCTGCAAAGGCGTTCTTCTGCTTCCATGGCTCCCTGAAGAATATCACAAAAGCTACACAACTCTCTGGTAGTATGAAAGAGAAATGTTTCATAACCCAAACATTCCCCCTGCTTTGTGAGGTGACTGGGAAGCCTCAGTTAGAGATCTCATCCATTACTCTGCGCTGCAGAGAACATGTTCAATGAGGGAAGGAACAATCTGGGGGTTCATACAGGATGTTCCAAATCTTCCCTGCTTCATTGTACCTCTTGATTGCTATATTCTTAAAATTATTACTAAAGCTTAGTAATGGGTAAGATCTCTGATTCATGTGAGTATTATCTGACAATCTGATCCTTTGTCTTAGCTCACAGGAATAGAGCCTGGGAGAGGACAGATGATCAGAAGCACTTATATCTTTGACAGTGACCAGGAATAAAAGAAATGTGAGATCTGGGGGAGGTTAGCTGGCTACAGCATTGCTAAGAGAATTAATCTTAATAGTTCCCAATAAGGGGAGGAGGCTGACTTATCAGTTGAAATGTTTAGTTAGTGGAATTTTAACTGAGTTATTTTATTTTATTAAATGCTATTTAATGTTGCTCTATTACGTGTTCAATAATTTAAAATATGGGGGGGAAACAGGTCTTTTTCATCCATTCAGTGGATCACAGTTCTTCCTCTTAGATGGTTAAAAGATGGTTAACCATTTTGAATGGTTAAAAGATATGGGTTCCAGTTTCAGCTCTAGGTCCACCATTTACTAGTAATCCAAACTTTGAAAAGTAATTTAACCTCTCTTAGATTCAATTTTCATTGTTGTTACTCTTGGGAAAAGAGTTCATCAGAGGAGGAAGCAGGGAAGCATTGGTAGAGTCAATATTGGATTCTAGAAGTAACTTGGATAAAAGGTAAGATGAAAATAAGCTCCAATTTTAGATCAGTTCCTCTCCTGCCCACGCCGCCATAGCCTGGCTCTGCTCCCAGGGCCTAAGCAAAAGCAATACTAAATCCTTACAAAAAAGGGCTTACAGTTGGTAGAACATTAGACTGAAAACCTTTTGGGAAAGTCTGGAACTCACTTTGGTAGGAGCACGTAGAAAGCTTGCCCAGGGTGAGACCAGGGAAGCAGAGCCAATCCTTTGCTTTCTAAAGCCACGGCAAAGTAGAGGATATAGGGCTCCCACAAGCATTTCCTGGAGGATCCCCAGAACAGGAGGCTCTGGAGCTAGCAATGCTTACTTATCACTACCACCTCTTAAAAGACAGAATTCTAATAAATCTGGCACAAAATCTAGACCAGGTTTCATGATTCCAAGCAGCAGAGTGGAAAAGTCTATAGAATATATGAATTATTAGCCAGAAGAAAATTCATCGAATACTTTTAGAAAGCTATGAACAACTCTGGAAATATTTAGAGACAGTGCTGTTGCCTCTGGCATTCTTAAATCTCAGGTAACAAGCTTGACTTCTCCAGCTAACTTGGAAACTGTGCTGGCTGGCAAGCAAGAAGAAAGCAGAGACAGAACGCCCGCTATCTTAGGAACTATATTGTTAAGGTCACTAGGAATTCACACTTTAACCAAATTCATCAAATTGTATCCCAGTGGAAGGGCTGAGACGGCGGGAATGGGAGTAGAGAGAATGTCCCACCAGTACTATTTTTTAAAAAAGAGTAGTTGGTAAATTCTTCTTTTGCAGGCGGGGGAACCAAGTTTCTGTAGAAAATAATACATGGTTAGGTTTTATAGGCAAAATTTGCACTTACTTTTAACATTCATTGAAACCAGAATTCTTTTCTTGAAATCTCACGATTGTATAATATGGTCAAGAATCCATTCAAAGGTTTCCTTTGATAATTATACCTGTAATGAACTATTGTCAAGCAGTAAGGCAGAAGCCTTAAATTTGGTGCTGAAGTCAGAGATTGAACTATGGCTCCACACCTTCTGTCTTCCTGCAGCTATCATCAAAAGTATGCCTTCTCTCAGAAGCAGTGGGTCCCAGCCAAGATGGCTACCACGTGAAAATGAGACAAGCAGGCATATCATCAATCCCAAAACAACTCACAGGAACCGTTCGAAAACAAACCACCTCAGGGGGCACGTTCCACCCTACTTTTGACTGTCAGCATGTCTGTCACCTGCACACCCACTAATAAACAAATAAAAAAGTGGTTCCATGTTACTCTCCATCCCAGTTCTCTCCTGCGGGGGTTAGAATATTCACAAAGCAAGGCAGAGGAGGTAACCAAAGCCTCTGAAGGGCACAATCAGGCATTATGAAGTTTGGAAAAAGTCAGGGTAATAACCATTGCCCTCTTCCCTTTTCAAAAAGGGCCACCATTTCTTTCCTCAGCTGCACACAGGTTGGATTGAAACGTGGCAGCAGCCTCACAAAAGCAGTCCTTTGAAAAGAAAATAATTACTATCCATTGCCTTTCCTGTGTGCCTAGCTTTGTTAAGACACAGTTTGTTAAATGTTATGGTGTAGGTGATTTGCTCAAACTAAACTAACTGCTAAACAAGAATCAAAAGGCTTTGTGTCCATATGACTCATTTCCCTTGACTGTAATGTTTCCATTTTTCCCAAAGACCATTTTGATCAAAGACAAACTCCCCATGGAACCAGCTGCCCAACAGATACCTCTCAGCCACTATTCACATTAA
This sequence comes from Equus przewalskii, assembly GCF_037783145.1. NCBI lineage: Eukaryota > Metazoa > Chordata > Mammalia > Perissodactyla > Equidae > Equus > Equus przewalskii. Next base: position 21,622,243 of record NC_091832.1, on the reverse strand, counting down.
CTCTTGAGTGTGGGCTAGATGGAAAACAAGCTTCCAGGACCTCACAAAACCTGACACTTGCAGCACTTCTCTAGTTAAGAACACTCAGAAGAGTAAGTCCTCTCCTCTAAGACTGTCGCGAAAGAAGCCTCAGACGTACTGGATTGTGGCAAGTTGCTGAAGAAAAAAACAGTACCATAACATCTTACAGGAGGGCAATATTTACAGGCAAAAGAGGGGGAAAATGTTCTTTTAATCTACCTACTTAAGGTAGAATTACTATACTTTACTAGTTAAAGGAACTATGAAAACCACTCTCATTTAATCTTGGTTTAATGAAAAACTACATACAGTCTCCAAGGTGAGGTTCATAGAGAACCCTCAGAAAACTGAGTTAAAAATTTGTTTCCAAAAGAAAATTCCAAATTAAGATCGATACCCTTATTCTTGGATCATACATTATGATCAAGTGGTATTCATACCAAGGACACAGGAATGGTTCAACATCCGCAAATCAATCAACATGATATACTACATCAATAAACTGAGGAATAAAAACCACATGATCATCTCAATAGATGCAGAGAAAGCATTTGACAAGATCCAATAGCCATTTATGATAAAAACTCTGGACAACATGGGGATAGAAGGGAACTACCTCAACATAATAAAGGCCATGTATGACAAACCCACAGCCAACATCATACTCAGTGGGCAAAAACTGAGCACCATCCCCCTGAGAACAGGAATGAGACAAGGATGCCCTCTATCACCACTCTTATTTAACATAGTACTGGAGGTCCTGGCCAGAGCAATCAGGCAAGAAAAAGGAATAAAAGGAATCCAAATAGGAAGGGAAGAAGAGAAACTCTCGCTGTTTGCAGACGACGTGATCTTATATATAGAAAACCGCAAAGAATCCATTGGAAAACTTTTAGAAGCAATCAACAACTACAGCAAAGTTGCAGGGTATAAAATCAATTTACAAAAATCAGTAGCATTTCTATACTCTAATAATGAACTAACAGAAAAAGAACTCAAGAACACAATACCATTCACAATTGCAACAAAAAGAATAAAATACCTCACAGTGAGTTTAACTAAGGAAGTGAAAGACCTATACAATGAAAATTACAAGGCTTTTCTGAAAGAAATGGATGACGACATAAAGAGATGGAAAGACATTCCATGCACATGGATTGGAAGAATAAACATAGTTAAAATGGTCATACTACCTAAAGCAATCTACAGATTCAACACCATCCCAATCAGAATCCCAATGACATTCTTTACGGAAATAGAACAAAGAATCCTAAAATTCATATGGGGCAACAAAAGACCTTGAATTGCTAAAGCAGTCCTGAGAAAAAAGAACACAACTGGAGGCATCACTATCCCTGACTTCAAAACATACTACAAAACTACAGTAATCAAAACAGCATGGTACTGGTACAAAAACAGGTGCACAGATCAATGGAACGGAATTGAAAGCCCAGAAATAAAACCACACATCTATGGACAGCTAATCTTCAACAAAGGAGCTGAGGGCACACAATGGAGAAAAGAAAGTCTTTTCAACAAATGGTGCTGGGAAAACTGGAAAGCCACATGTAAAAGAATGAAAATTGACCATTCCTTTTCACCATTCACCAAAATAAACTCAAAATGGATCAGAGACCTAAAGCTGAGACCTGAAACCATAAGGCTTCTAGAAGAAAATGTAGGCAATACACTCTTTGACATCAGTATTAAAAGGATCTTTTCGGACACCATGTCTTCTCAGACAAGGGAAACAATAGAAAGAATAAACAAATGGGACTTCATCAGACTAAAGAGCTTCTTCAAGGCAAGGGAAAACAGGATTGAAACAAAAAAACAACCCACTAACTGGGAAAAAATATTTGCAAGTAATACATCTGACAAAGGCTTAATATCCATAATATATTAAGACCTCACACAACTCAACAACAAAAAATTAAACAACCCAATCAAAAAATGGGCAGGAGACATGAACAGACATTTCTCCAAAGAAGACATACGGATGGCCAATAGGCATATGAAAAGATGTTCATCATGGCTGATGATCAGGGAAATGCAAATCAAAACTACACTAAGATATCATCTTACACCCATTAAAATGACAAAAATAACTAACACAAATAGTAACAAATGTTGGAGAGGTTGTGGAGAAAAAGGAACCCTCATACACTGCTGGTGGGAATGCAAACTGGTGCAGCCACTATGGAAAACAGTATGGAGATTCCTCAAAAAATTAAAAATAGAACTACCATATGATCTAGCTATCCCACTACTGGGTATCTAGCCAAAGAGCTTGAAGTCAACAATTCCAAAAGTCCCATGCACCCCAATGTTCATTGTAGCATTATTTACAATAGCCAAGACGTGGAAGCAACCTAAGTGCCCATCAACAGACGACTGGATAAAAAAGATGTGGTATATATATATACAATGGAATACTACTCAGCCGTAAAAAAGAACAAAATCGTCCCATTTGCAACAACATGGATGGACCTTGAGGGAATTATGTTAAGTGAAATAAGCCAGATAGAGAAGGACAATCTCTGAATGACTCCACTCATATGAGGAATTTAAACCTGTGGACAAAGAGAACAGATTAGTGGCTACCAGGGGAAAGGGGGGGTGGGAGATGGGCACAAAAGGTGAAGGGGTGCACCTACAACACGACTGACAGACAATAATGTACAACTGAAATTTCACAAGATTGTAACCTATCATTAACTCAATAATAAATAAATAAATAAATAAAAGATCAATACCCTTATTCTCTCTCATCTCATCTTCTGGCCCCCACCTTACAAGTCTTGTTAAGCTTTGGTCCCTGAAATAAGACTGCCTGGGTTTGAATCTCAATCTAGTTAACTTACTAGTTGAGTCAACGTGGGTCTTTAAATTTCTGGGTTTCTCCATTTGTAAAAATTGGAATGATGATAACAGTACTTAATTCACAGGGTTATTATAGATATAAAACAAGATAAGCTATGCAAAGTACTTAACTACTTAACATAATGCCTGGCATTGTAGTTAAAGCTCAGTAAATATTAGCTGCCATTACTTTTATTGTTGTTACTACACTTCATTTCAGCTCAGGTACCACTTATTCCAGAAAGTCTTCCTTGATGAAACCTTCACCCCAAAATTCCTCTCTTCTGCATATCCTACATATACCTCTATTGTAGTATTTCTGTCACTGGATCCTATTTGTTTGTCTACCTCACATACTCTGTCCTCTCTAAGTGCTGGGGTTGTATCTTGTATCTGTGTATCTGTAGGCCCAGCAAAATGATTGGCACATAATAAGCCTTCAAAGAATTATTTGTTAATTTTAAAAGTTTACCCAATATTTAAATAAATTTATGTTATTTTTTAAACTAACAAAATCTAGCAAAAGATGTCAGCTCCGATATGGAATTACTCGAGTTTTAGTCATTTGAGTCAGATCCTCAATGTTTATTAATTTCCTTAGCTAAAGGAGGAGAGAGACAGGAGAGAAAAACAAAGTTCTCAGTTCACTAAGAAATGAGAGCTTTTCAACTTAAATTAGGGAGAGCACTAGAATGGGAGGTATGATAAGAGATGAGCAAAAAGAGAAACTGAAGAAAAGCCAAGTGGATTAAGAAGAGAGAACTAAATCTAACATAACCAGCTAGGAAACAGCCTTTCCTGCTTAAACACTAAACTGAAAAATCCTTTCAAATCACAAAGCAATCTTTCCTCATAAAAGGAGCAACCAAATTTCAGTTCCCTGAGCTATCCATTTCAGACCACTCCACTTCACTCAAAGGCAAGATGGGCTTTCATAAGATGGAACTTTCTGAACAAAGCAACGGTGGAGAATAGCTTCCCAGTTCACCTAGGCAAATAGCCATCCATCACTGATGACACCTAGAGCCATCCATTTCCCTCCTCCTGAGCAATCATAAGAAGGAAAAGGAAAAAACACCTCAAAGTCTGGTCACCTAGGCGAAAAAATGGAAACCAGTCTATCACAATTGTAATGCCTTTAGCTGCTACCTGGTACTTATTAATCAAAAGTTTGTATTAATTGGGTACGATTGCTATTAAGTTTCAAAAGACCTATCTGTTAAGGTTTAGTCCAAAGCCATTTTGACAACCAGGTTATAAGTGAGAGTATTAATCGAAACACTGGTGTAGCTGAAAATAGCTCTCCTACCATAGAGTCACCAGCTCAGAAATGATCTAGTCATCAAGGGCTTTATAATATTTAAAGACAGATTGAAGGCAAATGATTAAACCATGTACTTTTTAAAAAAAACTGTAACTAGGGGGTTACAATGCTGCATATAATATACTCAGAATCTCCTGCTTTGCTTTTTCTCCCACCACCTTATGACTAAAAGACTCTGGATAATGCTGTCAGCAAGGAGAGCACGCCTCCAAGCCACAGCGTGAAGGAACCCACACCTCTCTATGTAACACTGTCTTTGTACTTCAAAAAGCACAGGTATCAAATGATAACAGATAAACTTGCGCCTGCATATAAAAGTCGTTCTAGAAAGACAGAAATTTTTTTTCTAAAGAGAAAAGCATATGGATATGATGTCACGAATCTAGCAATTCCCTGTATAGCCCCCTTGTAGATGCTATTGTTAAGAACCTACATTTGATTGCCATCTCTGACTGCAGGGCTGATAAATTATTTGCATTCACCATAACCATACCAACCTTCTTTGGAAACCCACACGACAAACCTTGAATCAGAGCACTGTTTTGTTGTTTGGGAAGGGTTGTTCTTCGTTTTGTTTTGTTTTTTGCTGGCTGGTTTTGTTTCTAAACAGAAGGTCATTTAGAGGGCTGCAGCAGAAATACATAAATTAAATAAAATAGCAGTAAACTTGGGAGGAAATAATATAGCAAACAAAGAAGTGTTATTTCAGCAGACATAGCCAGTAGAGGAAAAGTTTATGTCAATTTATCCATTAAAAACCTCTCTTTTTGGAGTATTATGTAAGCGTCATAAAAAAATTTTAAAAAAAACAAACCTGCAGTGGGCTGAACTGGGCCATGTGAGGGCTCAATACAACCAAGCTTCGGATACCGAAATATCTCGAACCACTTTTTGCTTATAGCAAATAAAATGCAGAGCTACAGATGCTTTCTCATCTGTGTGTAAATGAAAGCAAAACTGTGTGAGTAGCTAGTATTCTTAGAATTTTTGAGAGCCAGTTTATTTAAATGAAATCAAAGCCAATCTGTATCTGTGCAGAAATAATTTTCTCAGGGCTCTTACTCTCTAGGCTTTACAGAGCTGCACACGCTCTTCCCTCTGCACCTCCCTTTGATGTAAAGAAGTGAAAAGAGCTCTGCAGGTTAAAAATCACTTCAAATGAATCTGGGAGAAGGAAGCTCAAAGGGATTAGAATATCGCTTTTCTCACTAGCCTGCTATAGAACAGGGTTCAGCTCTTCCCTGCCTCATTCTTTGTGCTCCTAGAGCACATCTTGGAATTTCTCACGCTTCTTTATGTTTCCACATCTATCTCTGCCTCCATAGGTGAACTCTCTGATGGCAGGAACTGGGTTTTATTTAGCCAGCAACAGTGTTTGTTGACCTGAATCGTATGTATCTATAGTATGCACATAACCCCTAGATATTAATTATCATTAAGTGACTTGAATTAAGCATCCTAGAGAAGGTATTAAAAATGCAATAAGCATACTTTAAGGCACTAAATATAAGATAAGACATGCAAAGAGCCAGGGATCACAAATACTAGAAACATGTGCTCTAGTTAAGGTCATCTACATAATACAGACTGACATTCAGATAACTTGGAATTGTTTGGTTTATTTACTGCAGATGTGTGGCTTTTAACAGACTTCATTTTTATGACGTGCTTATATGTATCTTTCTCTCATGCCTCCATTTCAAGTTGACTATAATTCACACATTCTATTGACAGAAATAAAAATTGGGGCAAAATGGTCAAAATTCCTCACCACCAAATTATCTAGTATGGACTCTCTCTGGCCACAAAGAAACTGCCCTTTCCTTACCCTCATCTGTAAAACGGCACTATTTCTCTGCTGCGTCATAAGCAACATTAATTCCAGGCAGGGCAAAAAGGATATCCAAGTGTGTTTCAGTAATGTGTGTGTGTGTGTCACATACATACATACACATACAGACACACACTCCTGGAGGCACACAGGAAAACCCTTGAAAACACATCATACACAAAGGGCCTTCACTCTTCACCTCTTCCTCCTCACTAACAGAGGCAGCCATGCTGCCAAGGCAGCAACCCCCACGTGAAATATGAAAGAGTGGAGGCGAAACAGCTCAATCAAAACAGCTTGGGAAAGGTAAGGAAGGTATGCTTGTCAGCGAAAGTCTCCATGGAAAGGCCAGAAAACTCTTGCTTCTGCTGTGACCATCCTGGGCAAATAACCCTGCCCAAAGTCTGCTTACCCGAACTTAGAGGCCAAGCCCTCCCTTTCACCTTTCGCAGAAAGGGTAACAGGAAAATTCACCCCATTATTTGACAAGCACACTGTGAGAAATGTCAGGGTGCAGCGTGTAAGCATATTCTGGAGAGCAGAGCTGAGAGAGATTTTGAAAACCAAGCAGTTAGAGACTGACGAGGCAGAACGCACAGGTAGAAGAGAAGCTTGGCGCCACTTGAGCACTTGGGGCTGTTTTGCCTCAGGCCAAAAGCCACAGACTGACCAAGCAGGATGCAGATTACTCAACTTGCGGAAATGGAATCTGTCTCCAGCTTCTCTGTACAGGAGAAGAATGTATTCTGATTAAGACTCACTCATTCTACCCAGCCCACTTCCACAAGCCTCCAGCTGACTCAGGTTGCCCTCAGTTAAGAACAATATACACTGAGCTGTATGCAAAAAATCAGAGGAGCCATTTCTTAATAGGCAGGATGGCAGTTCTTTTAAAATTTTAAACCTGCATCTGAAATTAGAGTACAGAAGTAAAATCCAATCAATATAAACTCCCCATCTCCCAGGTCTGATAACACTACGTATTCCTCTCATTATCTAAAATTGAGAGAATCCATGAGCACACATTTATTTCAAACAAACTCAAATGTGTTGCTGGATTAGAATCAAAGCAAAATGTTACACCAGTTGGAAGAAAGAGAGCATTCCTAAAAATCCTGTCATTTGCTGAGAGAGTTTAAAAAGGGGAATTGGGGTAAGCCGCACCGGGCACCCATCTTTGGGGACAGAGTCTGCAGTTGGTGGAGTTTCAGATAGGCCTTGGCCAAAATTCTTCTCTGCTTTTGTTTCTCCTAGGACAGCATCTGTGATGGCTAACTCAAGATTCAGGGACACGCATAATTCCTTCTTATCTTAGGGTATTTTACAGTTTCCTTTTGTGATTGACCAGAGAAATTCAGGATTTATATAATTTGAGTCTTGCATGATGCTAAGCTGTGGAACTGCTCACCTGAGGGCCTGAGTAACAAACCTGATACCAAAAAGGCAGGAGCACCCTGATACAGAAAAGACTTTTAAGAGGTGACTGGCTGGGTATATCTAATACCCATGAAATCTCCAGAGGACACACACTTCCAAACTGGGGGCAAAGGCTGCAGCTGTAGTACTTTTTCCACCTCCAGATAACCACCTCATTGCTCATTCAGGGATACGGGTTATCGGTGGTGGAGAGAGTGGGCTGGATTAAAGGAAAGCTGGAGACAGACTGTATTGTAGACAGGGGCTTCACCTAAATAATTCTGAGCCGAAGTTATTCTTTTGAGCCCAGCTTCAGACATTAAATTGCCTAGTCTCCTACATTCCTGGGATTCTGCAAGGAAGACTGGGCCTCTGTTGTCAGTGAATTACCTTGGAACCCAAGGGAGACCTCAGCCTCTTTGAAGGGAATCTTAACACCAATAACATCATCCCTCTCAGAGAGAATTTCTGGTCCCTAGAATGGCAGAGGAAGCAATGGACCGTAAGATCCATGAAAGCAGAGATCATGTCTGTCTTAATCAATACTGCACGTCTGATACCTAGGATAGTAGGCACCCAATAAAGACATTTAGAAGGAAGGAAGGGACTAACTCTGTAAGCTACTTCTGCACAAAATCCAAAAGTGCTATTGAATCAGCCCCAGTCAAAACACTGTCCTGACCAAAAGACAGAACCTACCTGGCCTAGCAACAGGCCTTGCCAAGCATGGGCACACCATCAGTGTCGGGGGAACTGAATTGGGGCTGAGGGCCAGGTGGTGTCATGGCAGCAGAACAGAGTCCTCTTTCAGAGGAGAAATATCCTTGGCTGAAGGAGGAAACAAGCAGCCAGTCATGCTCCTTAGTGGCAGGTTACAATAATGGAAAAGGCACAATACAGCTCTCCCTGTCATGGGCTTCAACCAACCTCAGGGCTGTAAAGCTGTAAAGCTATATGAATGAAGGCCTACTTTTCCTGACAATGCAGAAACGCCAGCTGCCTATGTTATACTTTCAAAAATGTGGGGATTGAGGTCCCACTGGACAGAGATTTAAGAAGTCAGCAGCAGGGCTAGCCCGGTGGCACAGTGGTTAAGTTCGCACACTCCACTTTGGTGGCCTGGGGTTCACAGGTTCGATCCTGGGTGTGGACCTACACACCACTCATCAAGCCATACTGTGGTGGTGTCCCACACATAAAATGGAGGAAGACTAGCACCAATGTTAGCTCCAGCAAAAAGAGGAAGATTGGCAACAGATGTTGGCTCAGGGCCAATCTTCCTCACCAAAAGAAAACAAAAAGAAGCTAGCAGAGACCTCAAACCTACTGTTTACTGGGTCATCTTGGGATTAGTCAAGAGTTTAACCAAACAAGATTTTATGTTATCATATTATAATGACTATTGCTAATATCTGCTGAACTGTTATTTATGCACCTGGGAATAGGCTAAGAACTTTGCATGAATGTTTTATTTCATCCTCACAACAATCCCATGAGAGGTACTATTATTCCCATTTTGTAGATGAGGAACCTGAGGGAAGATGGGTTTCAGTAACACTACCCAGCACATAACAGAACCAGGACTCAAATTCATGCTTGTCTGACTCCCAAGTCCATGCTCATGCTCTTGGCCACTCTGCCGCCTGTCTTTTGCTCAGTTGAAGAATAGGTAGGTGGTCAAGACCATCTTACAACATCTCTCTAAAACTTATCTTGTACTGTCTGGAATCAAAAGTGGCCAAAGGACCTTAGCCACATGGGCTGACTTTGCTTAAGGAAGTTCTTGGATGAAGGATCAGAAAGAAAGTTCAAAAGGCAGGCCCTGAAAGCAACAGCTATGCTTTTTTTTTTTTCCTGAGGAAGATTAGCCTTGAGCTAACATCTGTTGCCAATCTTCCTCTATTTTATATGTGGGTCGTTGCCACAGCATGGCCAATGAGTGGTGTAGGTCCACGCCTGGGATCTGAACCTACAATCCTGGGCTGCTGAAGTGGAACACACCAAATTCAACCACTAGGCCATGGGGCCAGCCCCAAGAGCTATGCGTTTTGACCCAAACTCTTCAGTACTACTCACCTGAGAACAGATGTCCAAACACTAACTAGACACACAGTTCTTGCTCATGTTCCTGCCAATTCCACATAATGCCTTGAATTGGAAGCTGTTCCAATTAGTAAGATTTTTACACAATCTCCAAAATAAGCCAAAAGGCCTTGCTTTGGCCCTGCAATTGTTATTTTGTTTTTATAAACTCTTCTGCTATCTTATTATTTCCTCCCTTGAGGAATTCCTGAGGAGAGTCAATTTAAGACAGCTTTTAAATGGAACTGGATTTACTGCCCAATTACGCCATTTTTTTATCCCTCTTCACTGTGTCACACAAGTTAGGAAATAAGTTTGTGTTTGCAAAATGTTTCTAAAGACAAAAAGACAAGCAAAAAGACAAAACTTCAGTCTTCTCAAACAGAGAGAAGGACTTAGATGATTGTTTTACTGAAGAGTATTTAAGCAAGAGACAATTACTTCATTTCACTTGGAGCAGCCTAACTTTAGAGGGTTCTGATTGGTCTTACTTAGGTCAATTAAACTGTGATATAACAAGATCCCACAGACTTGCTCAATACTAGCTGAATTTTAGAATCAAGCAGCTTTCAGGGTTCGTGTTAACAGCCAGAAAACTTTACCTTCCCCCGGCTGCCATGTACTCAAGTCATTATCCTACAATCTGAGGAGACAGATTTAGGATTAATAATTTATTACCTTCCTGTACTGCAATGTAGTTAAGAATATAGGACAGTTTGGCAGGAGAAAGTTCCTGCTGAAGGCTCATCGCGGTGAGATGTATTCCATTAGTCATTCACCTTAAATTAGGTGCCCAGCAGATGCAAGAAGAACAGAGATATAACACCACCTAAAAAGTCTCCTGAAAGTGCTTTTCTCCTGAAGATAAGACTGATGCATGTTCAAAATATATTATTCTCTTAAAGGAAAAAGATCCCTTTTGGTCTGACTGGTGCAACAGGGGCTACAGCTCTCAGAGTACCACCAAAGGGTAGGAGCAAGGGAGGAAAAGAGTTCAGGTGCCTTCTGTCTGCCAGGGGCAAATGCAAGCAGTTACGAGAACAGAAAGAACGGCAACTAGCGGGGAAAAAGACCTCTTGCTAAGCCAGGAGCTGTCTTTGTCCCACCTGCAGTCTCTGTGGTGGTTGAGAGTGATAATTAATCTCTCCCACCCAGAGTTTGGGACTAATTAAAAAATAAAACATGGCAGTTAGCATAGATGGAGATCAAAATACCATCTTTATAATAAGTGATAAGGTGACTGGAGAACATAGCTTAGATGTACAATCTCAATCTAATACTTTCCTGTACTGAATTAAACTTACTCAGTTGGACAAACGCAGGCTGTCCTGACATGGGCAGGCCAGTTAGAGCATAGCGGGGAGAGAATGCATGCAAATCCTGAAGACCAGCCATTTCACACAACGGGATTCTTTCCCAATCTCACCAAACAGAAAAATCACTCTCCCATTCATTCAGAGAAAAAGTGGAAAAGAGAGCAAAAATTACCTTCCAAATATTGTTCCCTCCTGGGAAATGAAGTGCCCACTTAATGGGCCAAGATTGAAAAATAGAGTAGGAAAGAATGATTCTCCTTAATACGTATTCTCCAGAGTGGTGCTATTTCCAGTATTATCTTTTTTTCTTTTTAAAGCTAACAACTGTTGCCAATCTTCTTTTTTTGCCTGCTTTTTCCCCCCAAATCCCCCCAGTACATAGTTGTATATTTTAGTTGGGGGTCCTTCTAGTTGTGGCATGTGGGACGCTGCCTCAGCATGGCTTGATGAGCGGTGCCATGTCCGCACCCAGGATCCGAACCAGCGAAACCCTGGGCCGCCGAAGCAGGGCGCACGAGCTTAACCACTCGGCCATGGGGCCAGCCCCTCCAGTATTATCTTTAGGTTAACCTAACAAACCTTTATTGCCTCCTACCATGTGCTAGATGCTAGGTATGGAACTATGAGTAAGACAATTTCATGAAGCAGATACATAAGCAAGTAATCATAGTAGACTTCTGCTCCCAGCAATGGTGGAGTAACTGGTACTAGATTCACTATCTACCACACATAACTATAAAACTGGATAGAATATATGAAACAACGTTTTCAGTCAGGAGGTAACAGGCCGAGCAAGGCTGTAGTCCCTAAGAGAAGGGAGACTTGAAGCGAGCCCCACAATTGCCCAGTTCTCTGTTAAGGGACAACTTCCCAACCACGGCACACAGAGGGAACCCAAACAGAACAAGGGGGTCTCACTGAGCCCAAGAAGCAGAGATCTGAGTTTGGCTAGAATTTGAGCGGCGAGACACTGGAGAGGAAGGAGCTGTGAAAAGAGGGGGCCCCAGACGTCCACTTGGAGGGTCCCCTGGCAGTCTGTGGCTGACAGCTGGGATGTAAAGGCACAGGGCGAGACCACCTGAGGTTTATTCAATAGCAGATGCTACAGGGCTGAGAGGGAAACAGAATCACTAGAGGTCAAGCAGTGCTGGGGGTAGGAGGTAGGAGCATTTGGAATTCCAGCTCTACCAGAACGAAGAAATCACATTAACACCACAGACAAGCAGACACCAGAAAGGCCTCGACTGAAGACTAAGGACCACACTCTGGAGCAAAACCTACTCTGAATCTCTCCTCACAAAGCCCAAAGCCATATACGGTATAATACGATACAATAATAGGGAGAGACATAGACACCATGAGAAATTAAAGGACAAGTTCAAACCAGGGGCTTCGGGGAGAGCATCAGAAGGGAGCTCATGTTTACGTGAATCAGAATACAGAGGCAGAAACGGTAAGTGCACGTGCAGAGGAACGGAGCTCTCTGCGTGGAAACATGAGATGGCACTCTATCAACAGCGATTCGGATGTGGAGGAGAGAAAAGAGTACAGAATGACTCAGGGGTTTCTACCTCAGAATACAAGTGGAGGTGGTCTTTTCCCGGTTATAGGGAATAAAGGAGGAGGAAGAGGGGTAAAAGATCATGGGTTCAGTTTTGATATATTAAGTCAGAGGTAGTTGTGAGACATCCAGTTGGAGATGTGTGACATACAGTGGCTATGTGGTCTGGAGAGAAGAGAATGAACAGTTATAGATTTGGGAGTAGTGAGCACAGAGGTCACAACTACGGAAACGAATGAGATTGCCCAGGGAGAGTACAGAAGAGTCAGACAAGAAAGGGTAGAAACAGAACCTTAAGAACAAAACATTTAAGGGACAAGCTGAGAAGGGAATGTGGGAAGAATAATTTGAAAGCTCAATGCATTGACGAGAAGGAGAACAAAGAAAAGCACGGTGTAACTTAAGGCAGCTGAGGAAAGGGCATCAAGAAAGCAGGAGTCAAAGGGGTCAAATGCAACAGAGACGTTAAGGAAGGTGAGAAGTAAAGGTGTCCAGTTAGGGAGGTCACTGGTCACCCTGGCAAAAGCCAAGGTTTAGGCAGAAGCCAGACCTTGCTGGGTTCAGAAGAGGACAGAGGTGGGACAATGGAGACAGCAACTGTGATCTGCTCTTTCAGAAAGCTTCGCAGACTGGGAAGACTAAGGCAGCAACCTGGCTAGAGCTCACTCACAGAGAACATGCCTGGCTCAACAAATATTTATTGAATGAATAAGTAAGTTTAAAAAAATGAATAAATGAATGATCTGTACCCATCTGGTTGTTTCACCAGTCCTTGTTTCTTGCCATGTCAGTTTGTCTATCTGCAAACTAGATATCTATTAGGCCCAAGTCAAGTTCCATTTCCTCCATGAAGCCTTCCTTGATTTTTCTAACTTTCAATAACCTCCTCTACTGTAATCAAAAAGACAATAACAAGCATTGGTGAGGACATGGAGAAATTAGAACCTTCATACATTGCTGGTGGAAATGTAAAATAGTGCAGCTGCTGCAGAAAACAAAAAGTTAAACAAAGAGTTACCATATGATTCAGCAATTCCACTCCTAGGTAAATAAATAAAACGTGGCATAGCCATACAGTGGAATATTATTCGGCCATGAAAAAGAATGAAGTACTGATTCATGCTACAACATGAATGAACCTTGAAAACATGCGAAGTGAAAGAAACCAGATATAAAAGGCCACATACTATATGAATCCATTTATAGGAAATGTCTGGAACAGGCAAATCCACAAAGTCAGAAAGTAGATTAGTGGTTTCCAGAAGTTAAGGGGAGGGAGGAATAGGGTGTAATTGCTAATAGGTATGGGGTTTCTTTGGGGAGGTAAGGAAAGTGTTCTGGAATTAAACAGTATTATATCTCAATTAAAAAATAATAATAACTTCCTTTTATCTCTTACTACAGAACTCCTAAATCCTACCCATTTATTTAGCACTACATCTACCGATTTGTATTGAGTGAAATGACTTTCTTCATTGAGAGAGAGGTTCCTTGAAGACAGACACCTCATCAATGTTCTCTGGACTATCTCATTAGCTTCCGAACAGATATTCTTACCTCTAGCCCTGCCCTCCCTCCCCTTTCCATCTACCTCCCATCCCCACCATTATCATTCTTCTATATTCCAGCAAAAATGACCTGGAAATTTACCAGTTTTTACTCTTCTACTTAAAATTCCCAATAGTTCCCAGTTCCCTAAGGCAATGATCTCCAAAGTAGAGTGTTTGCTTACAAGACGTGCACAAGACAAATCACTGGGGTATGAAAAGGAAATATTAAAACTATTTATATTTATTTTTTAGTTAATCCTTTAAAATTTTTGGTTTTGGTATCTGATATACATGAGGCATTAGTACAATGGTACTTGTTATATAAACAAACATATATTGGGATACATCCTCCATTTTTTTATGGATTAGACTGCATAATCAAGAAAATTTGTAGACCAGCTGCCTAAAAAGAGATAATGAATAAAGAGATAATAATGCCACTACTCAAAAAATATACAAATATTTAGTTGAATATCTTGTTTCAGACTTTCTACCATATAAAAATGTTTTTTTCTTCTCACAAAATTGGCACCATAGTGAATATGCATTTGTATATCCTGCTGTTACCACTTAACATAGGAGCATTTCCCCATGTATTTATTTTTCTAAAATATAAATTCTGAGGTTGGATAATATTCCACTATGTGGACACGCCATCATTTCCCCACCCTCCTGTTGTTGGGCGGTTGTAGCAATGTTTTACAACACAGAATAAATGAGCGTTGATGAAGGCTCTCATTCACAACTATCTAAATGTGTCCTTGAGATAAATTCCTAAAAGGGGTATTACTAAATCAAAGGACATGAACTTTTTTTTTTTTTTTTTTAAAGATTTTATTTTTTCCTTTTTCTCCCCAAAGCCCCCCGGTACATAGTTGTGTATTCTTCGTTGTGGGTCCTTCTAGTTGTGGCATGTGGGACGCTGCCTCAGCGTGGTTTGATGAGCAGTGCCATGTCCGCGCCCAGGATTCGAACTAACGAAACACTGGGCTGCCTGCAGCGGAGCGCGCGAACTTAACCACTCGGCCACGGGGCCAGCCCCAAGGACATGAACTTTTTAAAGATCTTGATATTTATGCCAAAAAGTTCTCTGTTCAAACTCCCCAGCACAATATGAAGGCAACCACGTTACCCCTTGGCAGCACTAGATGTTTTTACACTAATCTTCATCAATAAGATAGATTAAAAAGGATTTCTCATTTTAATCTGCAGTTCTCCGGTTAGTAATGAGAATTAATATTTTTTAAATGTTTATAAGTCATTTTAATTTCTTACATATGGTACTCTGTTTAGATCCTTTATTCATTTTTTTCTATTAGGATATGGTGTTTTTTGAAAAATCGATGCGAAAGAGTTCTGATAAATTAACATGTATAACAAATCCATCTGCCATGTGTTGCTTGCATGTTCCCTCAGTTTGAACACACGTGGTTCTTGGTTCTTCCATGGTAAAAGCTCCAAACTTTTCTAAAATGGAACTGGTACAATCTAATCCCCACTAGAACCACTCCTAACAATACCGCCTTTGTACCTTTATACTCAATCTGCTCGCTAGGTGCTGTTTCGAAGTCCCAAGGTCAAGGGATACTAAGACCGGCCCAATGAGCCCATAGTACTATGGTTAACTAAGTGTTAGATTGGAAAATACAGAAACGCTTCTTCCTGCCCTGTACTTGGAATCCCTCAAATAACAAGCTGCCTATCACGGTTCGAGGTAAAAAACTATCTTTCTGGGCCGGCTCCGTGGCCAACTGGTTAAGTTCGCATGCTCTGCTGCAGCGGCCCAGGGTTTGGATCCTCAGGGCACGTTGAGGCGGCATCCCACATCCCACAACTAGAAGGACCGGCAACTAAGATATACAACTGTGTACAGGGTGGGTTTGGGGAGATAAAACAGAAAAAAAAAAAAAGATTGGCAACGATTGTTAGCCCAGGTGCCAATCTTTAAAAAAAAAAAAAAAAACTATCTTTGGTCCTCCAAAAGATCACCTGTGTTTGGAAAGTAGAGCAGCAGAAGATAAAGAGCACGAGCACTGGAGTCAACAAACCTAGGTTCAGAATCCTGGCTCTGTCGGATTCTTGCTGTGTGACCTTGGCCAAGTCATTTTGCCTCTCTGGGCCTCAATTTCCTTATCTATAAAGTGAGAATAAAACTATCTGTTCTAGGGTTATCATGAGGATTAAATGAGATAAGAGATGTGATGTTTATAACCAGGGGTCTGGTATGTGGTAGGTCCACTTCAAAAAATGTGATTTTCCTTCTCTGATGGTACTAAATCAATTACTTATTTAATTCAAATGATCTTACATAAAATGTTGGCCTGAAATAGTTAGCTGTCCCAGCAAAGCATCATCTGGGTAAAAATCATTTAGGTCAGCTTTCTGTCAACTGCAATTTCCACTGCTATAATTATGCAGTCATCAACCACCAGTGCCAGACAACAAAAACCCCAAAGCTGATGTTACTGAAATTGCTAAATACAGTAATTACTTGATTCTCAAGATTGTGACCACCAATTCCTTTCAGAAATCTTTGTAATTATAGGAGCAGAAGGCTGATTAGTTATCTCAGACAGTGGTCCCTACAACAGAAAGCTTTTTGGTCACTGCCCAGAATGGCAGCATACTCAGAAGTCTTTCTCAAATTGCTGTTTTCTCATATTCCACACTCTGCAAGGAACAATGTCAACAAAAGAACTGAAAGAAACAAGACAGAAAGAAAGGATATTCTTTGAAATGTTGCCTTCTTGGCACTCTTTCCTGGCAAGAGGTTGTAGCCTGGTGAAATAATCTCTAGGAGGAAAGCACACTTTAGGAAATCTATCAGCATAACCCCTTTCTATGGAAAAAGCAAGAAACACGTTCTCCCTGTAAGTGTAGATTCCATTAGGAAAGAAAAGGAAGCAAAATACCATTTACTAAGCACCTATGTTCAGAGTGCTGTACTACACGCTTTAATTACATTCTCTCTCAAATCAAGCTATGAGGTAGGTCTTATTCTTCCTTATGGACAATAAGTAACTTGCTCGAGCTTTTATAGTTATTTAGTGAAAACATTCAGCTCCACAACCAAGGTCCATCCAACTTTGAAACCTGTTTCTTTTCATTACACCTTCATCAAATCTCAAAATGATCGTGCCAATTCTCCGCCATGAGAAAGAACCCAAATTTAATTTTGGTTCCAAAACAAATAAACCGAACAAAGTGCCCACCAAAAGGATGATCATTTCTGTTGATTAGCAGATTGCTTTTCTGCCTCTTACTGGTCTTTAAAATGAACCGAAGGACTCACAAAAAGCGCTCTTTTTAATCTTAAATCCATAAAGAAAATGGTACCTGTTGACAACCACAGAGCACTGAAGCAGAAGCAAGTATAAAACAGGTAGAGGCCTCTCAACCACTTCACGGACGTCTGCCAACAAAATCCTGATAAAATCCGGGAAGTAGCGCTTGGCTTGACTCCCAGCCTCTTCTCCATGGCCTTCCAGAAAGGCAGAACCAGTCCCCTAGAAAGACAGAAAGAGAACAAATTATATGCCAAGTAATTAATAATTGATTCCTGGAAATGTGGAATGCTAGAGAATGCAACAGATCAGGGGGAACAGAAATTTCAAGTTTGTCTTTCACTGCTCATCCCTGCCCATAAATCTTAAACCTGAGCTTTGACATACCCTATAATTATCAGGATAAAAACACAGCAAGGGATACGAAATGAATCTACTGTAAAACTGAAACACTTTATATTGCATTATTTTCTAATCTAACAGTAAATCGTCTATGTGGAAGAATGGAAAGAGCACTAACCTGAAAAAAAGATCTGAGTTTCAGTTCCAGCTCTGCTACTAATAGCTTTGTGACTTTGACCAAACACACTTTCTTATCTATGAAAAGAAGAGGTTGGACCGTCAGAGGTAAACTAATAACCTGAGCGTTCTGTCTAGCTACGTTTTTAAAACATTTTAACGTGATTGTCTTTAGGCAGGGCACGCACTCTCCAGTTTGCTACTGTCCCCACCACTATTATCTTAAAAATCTATCCAATATACATTTTAATGTCACCTCCCTGATCCCTAAAATCATTTGCAATTCCTGACTTGAATTGATATATACATTCAACAAATATTTACATAGCTCCTATTATGTGCTAGGCATTGTGCTGGCTACTCTAGAATCCAGGGGCTAGATGACTGATGTCCCTTCCAGAAGAAAAAGTAATTTTCCATCAGTTTCTTCTCTCTTACACAATTTCCCTATATTATATAAATCTTGGCTACATTATGAGGAGGGTGATTGAGTTCTGAAGAAGTAATTCAAAATCTTCTGTCCTAAATGTGCACCTGTCATCCACATCTGGCAAATGGCATAGGTTGACAAGCCCCACCCCTAGCCAGCATATAGGGAGTTTGGCATTGCATGGTTTGAGCATCAATGCCGAAAAATACCAGGAAATAGACACACACACAGCTGCAAAACTGAGGTGCAGCCCCCCAAGGAAAGGCTTTCATTTCATCTTTCTCACTCACTTCCATCCATTCCTATTTCCAGTTGTTTTGTAGTTGTATCTTAAGGAGCGGCGTCGGGGGATGGGGGTAGGAAGGACAGAAAGGAGGTGTGTGGGCCAGAGATATGTTCAAGAGATTACGAAATGAAGCCTAAATCACAAAGTATAGCCAGCAACTTCTCTAGCCTCCCAAGATGGAATGGCGTGCATGTGTATGTGTCTTACCCAACACGTTCCTGCCTACCACAAAAGGATTTTAAACTCAAGGTGACTCAACACCTGTCATCAATAGCGTGACAGGTGGGCGAGAGAAGCATAAAAGAAATGAATAGGTTTTGATAATGGAAGTAACAAACACTACTGGATCAGCAAGCTGATTAGAAGTGCGAAGGCTTACAAACCATGCATAAGAGAGAGGCAGGACTAATTTCCGGTGAACTCCCAACTAGTCATTCCTCTGAAACCTACAATTGCCTAAGGGCACAAATCACTGCTAGCGTCCAGTCCAAGGCTTGCTGACCAGAGGCAGGAACAACAACACATCACCAAGATCTAAACGGTTTGTTACAGAATCAAAGGGTAACAACCTAGGGAGAGAACACACACCCCCACAATACTTGACAAATGAAAATCTAGAAAAGCTTGCAATAGTTCTGGCATTTAGGGCGTTACAAGTACACCCGAAATAAAAGCTCTCTCTGTTGCCGCAGCTGTTCAGACAGAGCAGGGGGGAATGTTTACTTAATACTTCAGGTTGATGGGGGATGTATCATAGTTCAGTCTGTCAGCTGCATACGTGGAACTCCATTTATGTACACAGCGATAAGATATGTTTGAACGACAGAGCACGACTGAAACAGCCTATTCAGCCGGTATGAGTAATCAAGAATAAAGCTCTTTAAAGAAAAAAAGAATCAGATATTTGGGAAAGTTACAGAACAGACTGCCATGAATAGCTTTGCTTATATTTGCAGACACTGTTTTCTAAATAGCTGGAAAAATGAACAGATTGTTCTGGGGGTCGTCTTTCCGATTTGTTCCTAGCTTCCAGTCTGTTAATCATATAAGAAAACATAGGGAGAGTCAGCTAATGCTCTTCACTAACTGCAGCTATTGTCGGTTGGGCACAACCACCACGAGGTGAGAAAAGGCAAAGCTTTCCTGGAATTCTTCCTGAGGTTTTCTCTTTTGACTTCTTCCGTCGCACCTTTGTGCTCACTGCAGTCACCACAGGACCATCTGCGGGGCATAATTTTCGAAGTCCTGAATCAGGCAAGTTTCACATCACAATCAACACATAGTGCTCAGCCCCGCCCCCTTATTCTGCATCAACTTTCTATCTTGGTGGGGAAACCAAAAACCAGAGACAGCAGCTAAGGGAGAGGCTGCACTCGTCGAGGGAGAAGAAGGACAGCAGGGCCCCGAGCCCGGTCTGTCTGTCTGACTGTCAGGGAATGGAGGGAGCTGCAGGACCAGGCCCGGGCCCGAGAGAAGCGGGGTCCAGCCTTGGACTCGAGCTCCGCACCTGCAAAGTCAGAAGCAGCTGGCTGTCCTAGCCGGGCCAGGAGGGCCACCTCCGGCTCCCAACACCCGGCCAGCTCACCCCCAGAAATAACCCGTCCCGCTTGCCCCTCCCCTGAGCTCGTGGTCCTCGGCCTGGAAGCCAGCCGCCGCCGGCCACCTACCGGGGCTCAGGGCCACACAGTGGGGCCCCGGCTCTCGGCGGCCTCCGCCTCCTTCGGGTCCATGCGGTCGGGGCCCCAACTTTCGCTCCCCTCACCCGGAGGAGGAGTTAGAGGAAGAAGGTAGTGCGGACTCCCCACCCGGACAGCTCCCTCTCGCCTCAGCCTCCCTGGACAGCGACGGCGGCCGGAAACACCGCCTCCTCCCACCTCCCCGGGCTCAACCCGGAAACACACTTCCTGCTAAGCAAGGCCTCCTACTCTCGCCCCCCCACCCCCGGAAGCTCAATGCCAGCCGCGAGCCCGAGGGGAGGAGGGGCACTCCTGGGGGTTAGAACTACGCACGAGCAAAGGAACCTGGGCCCCCAGGCTGTCGCCTCCCGCTCTCCAGAGGCAGTCTGCACCTTCGCCTGCCCTGCGCGAGCCCCAGGCCTCAGACTCGGGCAATACCCACAAGAAAGATGGCCGCAACGGCAGCACCCCCCACGGTTTAGCGCCCTGCCGCGCCATTGGCCAGAGCCTGGAGTGAAGCCGCCACGGATTGGTCGAGATCGCTGCGGGGGTGGGGGTGGAGCTGCAGCAGCCTGGAGCCCGGAGTGGGCAACGCGGCGTGAGCAGCGGCCCCAGGCTCCTGGAGCATCGCTCTCGGAGAAGACTTCGCCGTTCGGGGCCGCAGCCTGGTGAGCTCAGCCCCCTTCAGGCCCTCCCCTACATCCCAGCCGGGACCTCTCCGAGCTGGCGCTGATCGATGCCGACAGACCCCGGGGACCCTATCGCGACTCCATCGCGCCATATCGCGACATCATCGTGCCCTGTCGAGACTCCATTTTGTCACAGCCCTTTTCAATATATAGCTCTATTTTTTTTATTTGCCCTGTCATCTTTGGGGGCTGTCTCATGTCGTGATTTTGCCGTGATCTCTCCGTGACATCACCGCGCCATCGTGAAGTGTGATCTCATCGCCGCCTTGTCGTGACTTCATCAATGTCGTGTTGTGACCTGGCTGCGGCGGGACAGGTGGTGACCGCCAGGAACCCTCCTCCCCTTCTCATCTCCCCATCTCAGCAGCCCCGCTTCGATTATCCGGCTTTTGAAGTCTCCGTTGTCCTGGGAGCTGCCCGGGACCCCTTCTTGCTTCTCCAGCCCCTGCCGACATCCACAGGCTGGTAGCGGTGCGGGGAGGGCTAGGAGAGGGAGCGCAAGGGGTTAATTCTGCTGCTGCTTCTGCTGCTGCTGCTGCTGCTGCGGCTTCTGCCCGAGGGAGGGAAAGGAGAGGAGGCAAGAAGCCTGCGGGGGCGACTGAGAGCCCTGGCTGGAGGGGTGGGGTCTCCAGAGGGCCCTCCAGGTCTTCCCTGGTCAGCGTCCTGCATCCTCACTTCTGCTCAAGCTTGTCTCCTGCTTATTCTGAAGATGGGAGAGGAAAGGAAACCTAGGATGCCCTTTTCCCTCATGTCAGCCTGAGTCCGGATAATCGAACTTCACCCATGTATGTCTCCATTCCTCCCTGTCTGTCCTCACCACTCCCTCCGTGTGTGCCTGGTGGAGGGAGATAAAACCCCACCTCTGGTGCCAGGGGACAGCTGAGCAGTGGGGCCAGCACCCTCCCACCCCCAGGAGATTGGTGAGGAGAGCTGTCCAGCAGAGGAGCAGCATGCATGGTCCTTCTTTCCCGCTTTCTGGAGGTGACCTTGGACCAGGGTCCCTTCTTCATCCCTAAGGATTTGAGGGTCCAGCCCCATAAAGAGGCTCCCCAAAGGAGGTCAGTCCTGAGGAGCCCATTCCTCCTGATCCCTCCTTCTGTGCCAATCCCTCCCTCCATCCTCCACTCCCACCCCCACCCCCACCCCTCCTCTGCAGAGGGATGCTCAGTCCCTCTTGTGTTCACAGTTGGGCAAGGCGGGCATCATGGCCTCGGATTGCGAGCCAGCTCTGAACCAGGCAGAGAGCCGAAACCCCACCCTGGAGCGCTACCTAGGAGCCCTCCGTGAGGCCAAGAATGACAGCGAGCAGTTTGCAGCCCTGCTGCTAGTAAGGAACTGACTGAAAATTGGGAGGTGGGAAGGGCTGGGTGGTTGGGCCCCCCAGGAATGGGGTCAACAAGTCCCCAAGGATATATAGGCAACCCTAGATGCACCAAAGAAGGCCTAAGATGCCTGTCTTTGGACTCTTTTTTGCTCCCCTGAGTATGGGGACAAAGGGGAGAGTGGGGGTGAATACGGCTTATGGTCCTAGGAGCGTTGGAGGAGGCTGCCTGGGTCTGCTCTCTGGGGCGTCCCAGAGCAGATGGGAGCTGACTCATAGGGTAACAGCAGCAGGTAGTAACTAGTGCAGAGTACTTGAGGGCTGGGGATGATTGTTCTGGGGGTGGAGAGAGTAGCAAGGCTGTAAGTGACCGGGAAAGGGTCCCAGGGGATCGCTGGGCCGGCAGTAGTTAGGCTGAGGGTAAGGGATGTGGTTTGGGGCTTCGCTGTATTGGAGGAACCCCAGCTGGGGACAGCAGAGCAGGAGCTGCAGTGCTGGGAAGGGGGGGTTAGGTTGGGGGGGGGGTGAAGGGAGGAGGGAGTACAGCCGCTGCTGTTTGCCATGGCAACAGGAAGAAGGCTCCAGAGTCAAGGGCTCACACTGCAGCAGAGGAGGTGTTTAGGGGAAATGTAAGGGGAAATGTTTTGACAAGCAGAGCGGCGAGACACAGGAGCCATTTCCCATGAGAAGGTGGCGGGAATGATCAGAGACTTCTCTAGAGGGAACAATTAGGAAGGGACCCTAAATCCTTGGAGGATTTTAAACACTGAATTCTAAGCCCCTTCCAACTCAGGTTGTGGGTGTCTAGATTAGACATCAAGAAGAACTTCCCGACTGACCAGGTGATGAAACAGCAGAATGAGTAGTTGAGGAGGACTAGACCCCTTCCACAGATATACTCGTAGATGAGGGGTCCCAGAGGTCACACCTATCTGTCTCTGGGGAAGAGGAAGGAGCAGGATGAAATGACCTCTGAGAGGCTTCCTGAGCCCAGAGTGAGTCCCATTACATAACCTAATCATGCGAATGGTCAGTGCACCGGGGTGCAGGGGACAGTCTTTGCCACCTCTTTCTTTCCTCCTGCTGACAGCACACACTCCCCCTAGGTGACCAAGGCAGTCAAAGCAGGTGACATCGATGCCAAAACTCGGCGGCGGATCTTCGATGCTGTAGGCTTCACCTTCCCCAATCGTCTTTTGACCAGCAAGGAGGCACCAGATGGCTGCCCTGACCACGTCCTCCGGGCCCTGGGCGTGGCCCTGCTGGCCTGCTTCTGCAGTGACCCTGAACTGGCCGCCCATCCCCAGGTCCTGAACAAGATCCCCATCCTTAGCACCTTCCTCACAGCCCGGGGGGACCCCGACGATGCTGCCCGCCGTTCCATGATCGATGACACCTACCAGTGCCTGACGGCTGTGGCAGGCACACCCCGTGGGCCACGACACCTCATTGCTGGTGGCACTGTGTCTGCCCTGTGTCAGGCATACCTGGGGCATGGCTATGGCTTTGACCAGGCCCTGGCACTCTTGGTGGGGCTGCTGGCTGCTGCCGAGACACAGTGCTGGAAGGAGGCAGAGCCCGACCTGCTGGCTGTGTTGCGGGGCCTCAGTGAAGATTTCCAGAAAGCTGAGGATGCCAGCAAGTTTGAGCTCTGCCAGTTGCTACCCCTCTTTCTGCCCCCTACAACCGTGCCCTCTGAATGCCTCCGGGATCTGCAGGCCGGGCTGGCACGCATCCTGGGCAGCAAGCTGAGCTCCTGGCAGCGCAACCCCGCACTGAAGCTGGCAGCCCGCCTGGCACACGCCTGCGGCTCCGACTGGATCCCGGCGGGCAGCTCCGGGAGCAAGTTCCTGGCCCTGCTGGTGAATCTGGCATGCGTGGAAGTGCGGCTGGCACTGGAGGAGACAGGCACGGAGGTGAAAGAGGATGTAGTGACCGCCTGCTATGCCCTCATGGAGTTGGGGATCCAGGAATGCACCCGCTGTGAGCAGTCACTGCTGAAGGAGCCACAGAAGGTACAGCTTGTGAGCATCATGAAGGAGGCCATCGGGGCTGTCATCCACTACCTGCAGCAGGTGAGGGTGCAGTGGCCTGCAGAGGGAGCCCAGTGCGGAGGGAGGCAGAAGGCAGGGGAAAGGGGGAAGTGAAACTCCTGCACTTTGGTGTAATGGGGAGACAGCAGTATAATGGGAAGATGAAGATGCACTACCACAGGCTGATCCTCCAGCACTCCAGGGAGTAGTGTGTGACCAAACCTCCCTCTCCCCCCCGTCCCCGAGCCTCCACACAAGCACCAAACCACACACCATATGTGCACTCACATCACGGTACACACACGCGCACACACAACACGGTAACCTCCCACTCACAACCCTCCCCCCTCCCCCTGGTACACACACACAAAATCGAAGCAGTCTGTTCTGCTCCATCTCTGTAGCATCATTTAACCCACATACACATACAAACTTGCAGCGGTGCAGGGGAAAGGAGCAGGGCTGACTGGTTCCCGGCCTCTGTAGAGGTTCTGCCAGCTCCTCCCCGGTCCAAACACACCGAGGGAGTGTTTACTTAGCCTTGGATCTGTGAGTTTCCGTCTAGCCTTGACATACTAGAGAGATGGGCAGAGAGGGGCATGTGACTTGTGTCCCAGCAAGTGCAGGGCTATGTCTTCTGAAGTCCAGTTCGATCAGCTGAGGGCATGCTCTGTGCCAAGCCCCTGTTGGGTGCGTCCCTACCATGTGCTAGGTGCTGGGCACAAAAAGCAGAATGAGGCTCAGTGCCTGTCTTTGAAGGGCTCGTGGGCCAGAATTCCCTTCTAGTTGTGTTATTCCTAGACTGGCCGGCATGCTGGCCAGGCACAGAGAGTTTCTGGTCCTGCTCCATCTCAAAGGGGTCCTATGGCAACAGGTGGGGCAGGAGAAGCAGAAGGAGCCCTTTGTGTTTGCATCCGTGCGCATCCTGGGTGCCTGGCTGGCCGAAGAGACCTCATCTCTGCGCAAGGAGGTTTGCCAGCTGCTGCCCTTCCTTGTCCGCTATGCCAAGACCCTCTACGAGGAGGCCGAGGAGACCAATGACCTCTCCCAGCAGGTGGCCACCCTGGCCATCTCCCCCACCACCTCAGGGCCCACCTGGCCAGGGGACGCTCTCCGGTGAGTTTGTAGTTACAGCCTGTCCAGCCAGACAGTTCTAAAGACACGTGTAGTACAGGGACACCTCCTCCCCCCAAGCTGGGCTGTGCTGGGCTTCCTGACTGGGGCATGAGATTGCCTTTAGGGTTATTTCTGTTTGTTTTCAGGGACTTGTTCCCACAAGACTCCCAGACTGCCAAGTGTCACTTGCCAACCCCAGATTTCTCTATCAAGACAGAACTCATGCCCAGTGAGCATCTGCTCCCTGCAAGGCATTTTGCTGTACCCTTTACCAAAACTATCTCATTTGGTCCACACAGAAAATCTATGACATGAGTCTCATCCACATCTTCAGGATGAGGAAGCTGAGACTCAAAGAAGTTCAAGTAACTTGCCCACACTCACACCATGTGGCAGAGCCCAGGTTGAGCCTAGGCTGTGCAA
Source organism: Equus przewalskii (assembly GCF_037783145.1). Lineage (NCBI taxonomy): Eukaryota > Metazoa > Chordata > Mammalia > Perissodactyla > Equidae > Equus > Equus przewalskii. Next base: position 21,596,503 of record NC_091832.1, on the reverse strand, counting down.
CTCTGAAGCTTGTGATTTTTCTGCAGTACCTCTGAGGTCGTGTCCTCCTCCTCCCCTGCTTCCATTTATCTTATGTGGGATGCCCCCAAAAAGAGAAGCCTTTTGCCTTCATCTCTCCCAACCCCTTATTCATCTGTTCCTTCCACACCCCCAGGCTCCTTCTGCCCGGCTGGTGCCACCTGACAGTCGAAGATGGGCCCCGGGAGATCCTGATCAAGGAGGGGGCCCCCTCACTTCTGTGCAAGTATTTCCTGCAGCAGTGGGAACTCACATCCCCTGGCCATGACACCTCAGTGCTGCCTGACAGCGTGGAGATTGGCCTGCAGACCTGCTGTCACATCTTTCTCAACCTCGTGGTCACTGCACCAGGACTGATCAAGTGAGGCTGGGGAGCAGGTCGGAAGAAGCAAGGGGGGCTGCTCAAACTTGCCCCAAATCGTTAGTCTCCTAGGCCCAGGGATTCCTGTTAGTGTGGGAATGAAAGGGTCTCAGAATAGACAGAACTACCCCACTAACGGATTTGGCTTACTTGGAACCCCTCTGGGTATATCTGCCTGCTCCAGACATACCCAGTCTCTGCTCCCCAGATGCCATGAATGGGGCCCGAGGTTAACTCTCTACCCTGCTGTCTAATTTGCCAAGCCTTGGTCTGGCTCTCCTAACCCCCCGCCTCCCCCATCTTTCCCTCCCTTTCTCCCCAGGCGAGATGCCTGCTTCACGTCTCTTATGAACACCCTGATGACTTCGCTGCCCGCACTGGTGCAACAGCAGGGGAGGCTGCTTCTGGCTGCCAATGTGGCCACCCTAGGCCTCCTCATGGCCCGGCTCCTTAGCACCTCTCCAGGTAAGCCCTGGGGACCCAGTCCTAAAGGATGGGGGCAGAAGAGCTGGGTGGACCTGCTGTGTTCGGGGCATAAGCCACCATTTTCAGAAAATGGATTTATAGAATTTTCCAATCAAGAGGAAATCTCTGAAGTATGTCTCCAGCCCCCACCTCACCCCACCCTTCTTTCCAAAATGATAACATTCTCTTCCTTCTGAAGACTTTTAAGGCAGGAGCTGGTGGGTGTAAGTACAGGCCTGTTCAGAGGCACAGGCATAGGCACCTGGAATTCCCAGCAGCTCAAGGAATCTGAATCCAGTGTTTTCAAGGTGGAGCCGCCCCCACCCAGGCCTTGAGTCAGAAACATGACTGCTTTCCATTGAGGTTTTTCTCTGCTTAGCACCTCACCTCCCTCGTGACACCCTTCAGTGCTCAGTGTTCCTCTGCACATACCTTCTCCCCTCACTGCCTCACTCTGGCTATGTGCAGGGGGAGGGGCGTCCCCTCCAGCCCTACCAGCCCTCTGTGTCTCCCACTTTGGCCGTGGGTGTCTGCTTGGGTCCCTCTGTCCCTGCCTGTTCCCTCTGCCCCATCTGTCAGGTTGGAGGAGCTGAGCAGATGCCTGGGAACAGGGTGTAACAAGCCCGTACCCTCAGCTGCCTCTGTGTTCTCTGGACGGGGATCCCAGCAGGGTACCCGGCAGTGGGATGGGAAGTACATCCCAGTGGACCAGGAGACCCCTGCCCTCTAGCCCCCATGCTCCTTCAGTCCCAGGCTGCATCTCCATAGGCCCTGAGTAGAGCCCCAATGCTAGTTTACCCACCAATGCCACCAGGTTAGACTAACAGCCTCCAAGAGAAGCATCTGCAGTGCAGGGGTGAACCCCTGCCCGGCAGGTGAGCAAAGCCCAGGTCAGCAGCCCGTGGGTCCCTCTGGTGCCCTCTTCTGGCCCAAGAATCAAATCGGTGCATCTCCTTAGCCTGTTGAGGAGCTCTAGGCCCAACAGACGCTCTTGTCACTTCTGACTACAGGAGGATCTGACCCTGAGGTTGAGTGTACCAAGATTATTACATTAATTCTAACAACAGATGTCTAAGATTAGCACTATTGGCCCCGTTTTACAAGTGAAGAAACGAGACCCAGAAAAGTGAATTACCCAAAGTTAAGCCGTGAAGTCAAAGGGAGGGTTTGAACCCAGGCAGGCTGATGCCAGGCTATGCTTCAGCTGCCCGAGTGTGCCCACCCAGGAAGGGAAAGTAAGGGTCTGGCAAAGCAGCTGGCCCATCTGGTTCATGCCCCGACTCCCTCCTTGCCTTCTAGCTCTTCAGGGGACACCAGCATCCCGGGGTTTCTTCGCAGCTGCCATCCTCTTCCTGTCGCAGTCCCACGTGGCTCGGGCGACGCCTGGCTCAGACCAGGCAGTGCTGGCCCTGTCCCCTGACTACGAGGGCATCTGGGCCGATCTGCAGGAGCTCTGGTTCCTGGGCATGCAGGCCTTCACAGGCTGCGTGCCACTGCTGCCCTGGCTGGCTCCTGCTGCCCTGCGCTCCCGCTGGCCGCAGGAGCTGCTCCAGCTACTAGGCAGCGTCAGCCCCAACTCAGTCAAGCCAGAGATGGTAGCCGCCTATCAGGGTGTCCTGGTTGAGTTGGCACGGGCCAACCGGCTGTGTCGGGAGGCCATGAGGCTGCAGGCGGGCGAGGAGACTGCCAGCCACTACCGTATGGCTGCCCTGGAGCAATGCCTGTCAGAGCCCTGAGGGGGTGTCCACTGGGGACAGACCCGGGGGCGGGTAGCGAGGGATGGAGGGAGGAGGCATCTTCCCTGAAGCCCCCAAACTGGACCTCCCCTCCCTAAAATTCCCCCCTAAACACCCCAGCTTTCTGGCTTTTCTGAGGGCAAGGGCATGGTGCCCACCCTTCAAGTGTAAGGAACTGCGTCCCGCCTCCTGGGCCTACTCAGGAGCAAGGATTGGCTTGGAAATCAATGTGGCTGTCCCCGCCAGGCCGGGGAAGGTTGGAGCAGCCCCCAGGGAGTGGGGCACTAGGTGTCGTTGTGTCCGATGTCTGGCTCCCTCACAGGAGGGAGGCCCTAGGGTGGGACAGGGCTGGCAGGAGCTGGCTGCCTCAGCCCATGTGCCCTGCCGGCCAGGGCGTGGGCTCCCCTAGGTTGTGGTGCCCCTCTGGCCTCCCAGGTCCACGTCCTTTAAAGTGGCCATTTGGTTATTGCCCTTGGCCCCCTTGGGCAGAGAATAGGCTCAGGCCATTGACATCGCAGTTCTTCCTATCAACGTCAGTGACCCAGGGTCTGAACTGTCCCATCCTTCCAGGGAAACCTGGGACAGACAGGCCTGGTGGGGGGTGGGGAAATCTTCCACCTGAGCTTCCTTGATGGGACCCAGGAGCCCTTAGGCCCTGGTCTCTAAGCTTTTGTGTCATGTTGCAGCAGAGTGACAGTGGGGGTTGGGGGGTTATTTATTTTGCCTGTCCTTATCCCTGCTTGGACACCTGAGCATCTGATCCCTGTCCTCCTGGTGCCATCTGGCCTGGCTGAAGCCAGGAACAGGAGGGACCCTTCCCCAGATCCGCATGTTTCCCTAGTGACTGCACCCCATTGCCATCGTGGTGCCTGGCTTTAACTCCCACCCTGCTATGATTCCTCTCTGCAGAGAGACGCGACTGGCGGCTCCAGCAGGGACTACCTTTCTCATGAACCCAGGGCCCCCCCCCAACCTGATCCCTTCCTGCCCCCCTACTCTCCCCCAGTTTGTTCTGTGATTGCCAAGTTCAAAGCTGTGCACATGTGGACACTCAATAAATGTTCATTGGTGACAAGATGGCTTCTGTGTGCTCTGTCCTGCACTTTCTCTTTCCCTTCCAGGCTCCAGCAGCTCACAACTACCATTTGCTGAACACATGCCCTGCTAGGCACACTTCACAAGTGTTATCTCATTCAGCTCGCCCCCAAGAATCCTGTGAAGCAGGCATTATCCTGATTTTACAGAAGAAACAGGATAAGGAGGTGATTGGCTCAGGGTGTTGCAACTAGTAAGTGCCAGAGCCAAGACTAGGCAGCCTCCACCAGGCTATCCAACTTCTCAGCCCACACCCTTCATTGCTAGAACACGGTTGCAAACTCAAATGTTAATGTGGCCAGGCCTAGTGGGGGTTCTGATGTTTACAAATGAAGTCCTGCCCCTCCATGTCACCAGGGTGTTGCCAAGTGGCACTGCCACATCCTCCCATTTCAAGAGGGAAGTCAGAAATCCTGATTTTTATGTGAAATCTGATTTTTTGAATGTTGATTTTTAAAAATTAAATCACTACTACCCCAACAGAACACCTGCAGACCAAATGTGGCTTTCAGGCAACCAGCTGTTCACCTCTGTTCTATGCCAAGTGAGAAGGAGAAGGGCCTGAGAGCTTCAGCAGGAGGCTGGAGCCGAGCACCCACTGTCTCACCAGCCTGAGCCAAGCTGTCAGATTGGAGCCAGACCAGCCCTAAGCCCACACTCTCTGCAGACTCTTCTCCACCTAGGCCCTCAAGTCTGCAACATTCACTGAGCACATCCTAAGTGCCTACCTGTGGTTGGCTATGCATAGACAGACAGGAACGTGTATTTATTGATATATTGAGAGTCACACTCTTGGCGTGGATTCCCTGAAATCCCTGAAAAATATAAAAAGACCCTGTCTTCAAGAAGCTTGAAATCTAGAGGGGAAACAAGGGAACAGACTGCTCCTAAAGATATAAGCAGTTGCTTCTATGGGGGTCACAACAAAGTGTGGCTGAAGCATGAGAGCCCCTCAGCCTGGCTGAATAAGTCCAGGAAAACTCAGGAAGTATTGGTCTGAGACCTGAGGGTGAGGAGGGGCTTGCCAGATAGACAAGCAGAGGAACAGCAGGTGTAAAGGCATGCAAACTTGAGAACTGCAATAGGTTATTAGTGCGACAGAGGGGTGGGAAGTGGGAGGTGGTGGAAGGTGAGGTTGGACCAGTGACCATGGACCAGATCTAACAAGTCCTGGTGTGCCATGCTAAGAAGCTTAGATGTGAGATCATGCCAAGACTGCAGATTTTGGAGCAGACTGAACGTGATCCAGCTTGCATTTTAGAAAGATGATTTTGGCTGCAAAAGGGACGACCAAGGAAGGGAGCTCAGAGAGGTGGTAGTAAGCCTTAGCTAAGCCAGTGGCAGTGAGGACGGAGAAAATATAGGTAGGAGTTAGTTAATAGGGCTTGGTGATTAATTGGACGTGAAGAGGAATAAAGAGCCAAGGATGACTTCGAGATTCCTGATCTGGGCCACTGAGTGGATAATGGGGCCATCCACTGTCATGGGGAACACCGGGAGAGAAACAGGTTCGTGCAAAGTATAAGCTCATTTTGGTAAATGGTGAATTTGTGCTGCTTGTGGAATACCCAGGGGGCAGTTGCTTCTGCCTTCTGGAGCTGGAAAGAGGTCTGGGTGAGTGACAGACTGGGGAGTTGTCAGAGGGTCCTTAGAGTCATGGGAGTAACTGAGACCGTCTAGGGAAGCGAAAAGAGAAGGGAAGGGCCCCAAAGTAAGTGGCGACCACACATGGTTCCTGCTCTCAAAGTACTCTCCCTCACGCAGTGGGGGAGCCAAACCCCACAGAAAGCCTCATAATACAAGGCAGACTGAGCTCTGTACTTCAATGAGAGATGATCAGAGAGTTCTGGGTTCCAGATCAGGGAGGGGGCTAGCCTAACTAGGGGAGACCAAGCTTGCTCCTGGTAATTCAGCCGAGAGGGAGGAAAGGGGGGCCTGAGCTGCAGTTGTGGGATCTAACCACGAGGTGGCGCCTCAGCATCTCCTCGTGCCAGATTTCCTCCAGCCTGCAAACACTCAGACCCAGAGCAGGAGGTTGTCAAAGGCTGGGAGGAGGGAGGCTGTGTCCACAATAAAGGAGGCAGGCCTGAGTTTTTTCTTAACATACAGTCCAAATGCAAGCTCACTTTTTGAAAAGATAGGGAAAGATTTGAGTCTGAGAGAAGAGTAATATGCCAAGTATGCCAAATGGGAGTCCATACGTGTTTGAACACGCACACCTATGTGTCAATATATATCCCGTGTTCCCACGTGTGTGTGTGTTTCCCATGAGTGTCTCTGTGCATGTTGTATGCCCCATGTGCCCAGGAGAATCTGCATGTGTTCCCCTGTGCACGTCCCAGGCCTCCACATGTATGCATGTATCCCAGAGAGTGGGCAACCAGCAGTGCCCACCTCCATGCCTCAGAAAGTGAGGAGTCCCTGGGCCCTGAAAGAGAAGAGACACAGAGTCTGCAGCCATAGGACCTTGAAGTTTTTAGGAGCCCCAAAGCAGCAGCAGATCATGGAGAACGTTCCTCTCCCCACTAGCCATAATCAAAGTCATTTGTCAAATGATCTCCTTAGATTATTCCTGGGTTCTATGTCTAGCTACCCAGGGTCACGTTCACATGGAGGCTTCCTAAAGAATCCCTCAATAGGCCGAAAGATTCATAAACTCATCCATTTATTCATTTATCATTTAATAAGCATTCACTGAGCACCTGCCACACACCAAGCCCAGTGCAGGACAGATTTTCTATTTCTCCTTTCTTCTTCTTGTGAAGTGGTTTATGAGGCAGGAAAGAAAAATTAGTTGCAGCTGTGAAGAGCCTGGAATGCTGGTTAGAGTGTTTAAACTTTTTTTCCCTGAAGATGGGCTATGGGGAGCCCCAGAAGAGTTTTCAGTAGGGGGTGACATGGGCCAGTCACTCTTGTGGCTGAATGGAATTGGAATTGGATCAGAAGAGATATGCATGAAGGCAGGAGGCCAGTTAAAGGATTGTTGCAATGGTCCAGCCAGTGGTTCTCACACTTTACTGTGCTTCTGAGTGACCTTACAGGCTTATTAAGACACAGATTGCTGGGACCCACCCCAAGAGTTATTGATTTAGTAGGTCTGAGGTGAGGTCCAAGAACTGGCGCTTCTAACAAGTTCCCAGATGTTGTAGGTGATGCTGGTCCCACGCTTTGAGAACTACTGGTCTGTGAGAAATAGTATAGTAGCTAAGGTGCTGACAGAGGGGTGGAGAGAGATGTTTAAGGGTTAGAAATGACAACAGTCTATGAAGATGAGCTTGCGGGGGTGAGGAGGAGGGCAAAGTCTGGGATGATTCTGGGGTTTTTTTTGGGGTGAGGAAGATTGGCCCTAAGCTAACATCTGTGTCAATCTTCCTCTATTTTTTATATGTGGGATGACACCATAGTACGGCTTGATGAGTGGTGTGTAGGTCTACGCCCAGGAACCAAACTCAGGACCGCTGAAACAGAGCACGCGAACTTAACCACTACACCACCAGGCTGGCCCCGACTCTGTTTTAATTTGAAGGATGGTGGTGCCATTTACAGAACTATAGGACACAAGAGGAGAAGCAGATTGGGGTTGGTGGCGGGGGTGGAGGTGTTGAGTTCACTTTGAGACCTGGAAAGTCTCAGATGGCTGCAACAAGATGTCTGGAGGGAATACTCAGCTGGCAATTGCATTTATGAGATTGGATTGATACAGACTGGAGATAACCAGTTTGGGAGATAACAGAGGACAGGTAGTCATTAAAGTCTTGAGAAAGGATGAACTGACTCACGAAGAGTGTAGATAGGAGGAAAAGGCAGAAGACTCAATCCTGAGAATGAATAATTGACATTGAGGATGTGGGTGAAAAGAGAGGAGACAGAAAAGAAGACTGAGAAGTGGTCAGAGCAGAAAGGAGGAAAACGAGCCAAGAAGGGAGTGTCTTGAACTGCAGGGAAGTAGGGTGAAGAAACCCAAGGAAGCCACCGGCCAGGCAGCCCATCCTGCCATTCTGGCCTTCTCACGCCTGCTGGAGAGAACACCGGATCCCCAGAGCTGGGCATGGGCAGCAACAGCCAGTGCCCGCCATGGTAACACACAAACACATAGCCTACGCATGTTGGTGTAACGAACGCACACCATCCGCCATGTGGGTCAGTTACACTCATATTCAGTCAACAGTCTCTGGGTGTGACAGGCCCACACTCAACCAGCCGAGGCCCTCGTGGCTTCAGAAACATCTTGAGCCCTTCTCAGGTGGAACTCATGCCCAACCCCCGTTCCAGACAACTCTCTGTCTGGCCAGTTTGTGTCTTCAACCTCCTTGAAGTTGGGACTTTGGCTTGGGATTAGGAATTACCAGCCTGCGAAAGCCTGAGTGAAGTGGGCACCCTCAAAGGGGTTTGATCCAGAAACATTGAGAGAGACTGTGATACCCCCCCAACACACACACATACACACACACACACACACACACACGCACGCGCGCGCGCGCGCGCCTGCGCGCACGCACACGTGAGCCAGTGGGCTTGAGTCTGCAGCTCCCAAACTTTGTCCACATTCACGTTCGCCCACCTCATAATGGTGCAGTGAGGTGTTTAGAGAACGGACTGATACCCGTTTTACAGACAAGAAAGCTGAGGCCGCATCAGAGCAGCGCTTTGCCCAAACGCAAAGATGCAACGGAGCTGAGACGCAAACCTCCGGCCTCTATGTCCCAGCCTTGAATCCTTCCCAGTGTCACCACAGCTGGGAGCTTCAAGCCTAGAAGGCGTCTGAGACCTGCTGAATTCACCGGCTGCTACCCCCCTGTGGGGGCGCGCCAAAGCCACGCCTCCCCTGGAGCGGTCGCTGGGGAGAAGAGAGAAAACGGCCACAGCATGTCTCTTTAATGCGCGTCCCCGGAGGCCCGGCGCGCCCCCGCCACTATAACCGGAGTGTTTGGAGCAGGCTGCGCTCAGAGGAAGAAGGGCGGGCGCTGGGCACCCGTCGACCGACTTTTCCAAGTGCGATCAGAGCCCGTCCGGCCCACGTCTTGCCCCCATGGACCCGCCCATGGGCGCCCACAGCTGAGGACCCGACGCCCGCTGGGCTCCGGGCTGGGTTGCACCCCGCCGCCGCAAAGTGCCCTCCGCCGGCAGTGCAGGCTCCCCGCGCCTCTGTCCGCAGGGCTCGCCGTCGAGCGAGGGCTCCGCCGCCGCCACGCCTCGCGCCCCACGCTGCCCGCCCCATGCTGGTGCACACTTACTCCGCCATGGTGAGTAGTCTCCGGGGCGGGGACACGGGGGCATACAGGGTCGGGGACTAGGGAGCCTGAGTGCTGGTCCTTGCGAACCTCCACCTCCAACGAAATCTCGGAGGGAGGGGGCCATAGGGACTCTTCCAGCTGAGAACGGTGCGCGCAGGAGACCGCAGTCCCCAGCCCGAGGCTCCCGCGCCCGCAGGTCACTCAGAAATAGATCTCGGGCCCCGGGAAGCGGGCAGGACGGCAGATGGACCCTCGCGAGCCGAGGAGGATCCTTTCGGGCTGGGGTCCTTTCAGCCGCCGGTGAGTCGCCTAACGCGCCCCTCTCCTTCCCCAGGAGCGCCCCGACGGGCTGGGCGCAGCGGCTGGCGGGGCCCGCCTGTCGTCTCTGCCCCAGGCGGCCTACGGGCCGGCGCCACCGCTCTGCCACGCGCCCGCCGCCGCCGCTGCCGCCGACTTCCAGCCGCCCTACTTCCCGCCGCCCTACCCGCAGCCGCCACTGCCCTACGGCCAGGCGTCCGACGCCGCCGCCGCCTTTCCCCACCTGGCCGGGGACCCGTACGGCGGTCTAGCGCCCCTGGCACAGCCACAGCCCCCACAGGCCGCCTGGGCCGCGCCCCGCGCCACCGCCCGCGCCCACGAGGAGCCGCCCGGCCTGCTGGCGCCGCCCGCCCGCGCCCTGGGCCTCGACCCGCGCCGTGACTACGCCGCCGCGGTGCCCCGGCTCCTGCACGGCCTGGCCGACGGTGCGCACGGCCTGGCGGACGCGCCCCTCGGCCTCCCCGGGCTGGCGGCGCCGCCCGGCCTGGAGGACCTGCAGGTGAGGCCCGAAGGGTCCGGGATAGGCCCGGATCGGCTGCGGTGATTTAGGACTCTGTCTGGAGGCGAAAGAGTGAGGAATGCGGGGACCCGACTTTTCTCCCAGCCTGCCGCTTCTCGCTCGCGACTCCGAGGATGCGTCCCACGTCCTGGGGTAGATGCTGCTTGGCCATTAACGCGGCCTGGCACTGAGTCCCTGCGCGGTGCCTGGATGGCGGCAACCCTCGGCGGAGTAAATGGACAGGGGCAGAACCACTTCTTTCCCTCTCCAGTGGGCCACGTAGGGCATCCATGCCCAGTCTCAGTCTGCCGGGGCAGCCGTGCCTGGAGCGGAGAGAGGCGGGGAAGTTGCCTGTCTAAGGTTCACAGTTCCCGTTCTGCACGGCACGGCGAGGTACCCAGGGCTCCTGGCTGGGCCGCAGATGCTGCCGAGGCAGGGCGAATCCTGCATCCGCCCGTCTCCGCCCCAGGCGACGGTGGTGCGCGTGGGGCGGAGCAGACAGAACAGGGACCAGTGACAGCAGGGGTTTGGGAAGGGACTAGAGACTAGTTCCACGGACGCCCTTACCACCGCCTCTCCTGTTTGCAGGCCATGGATGAGCCCGGAATGAGTCTCCTGGACCAGTCCGTGATCAAGAAAGGTAAGGAATGGCTGCATCTGCCAGGGCAGAACCGGGCGAGACGGTGCAGGCCCCGGACGCGCAGACCCATTTTCTTTCCCGGGGAGCGTGTGTTTTGTGCGTCGTCAGACTCGGTGGCCACGGGGTACTCTTTCCCGCCCAGCAGACGGGTAGCGGAGCCTGAGGGCCTGGCCAGAGCTTGGGTAGCTGCGCGCTTGGTGAGTCGGCCCCAGAGCCTGCAGCCGGGAGTGGGCTCGAGGTCATCCGCGCTCACTGGGCTGCCCGGGCCAGCCAAGCCACACAAACCCTACGGAGGGGAGGGCGCTCTTGTGGATCTGGAGTTAATTTGCAGAACGAGTTAAACCACTTCCCTGTTTCCTAAGAGGTGGGAACGGGGTGCTGTTCCCACGGATTTCATTAAATGATTTCCACATTACATAGCCTTACCATTTCCGAGCCTGGCAAGTGCTTGCGGCCCCTTCCTTCTCAGCAGAGCCTCGGCGGCCTCGTGTTTGCCTGGGGAATTTTCTCTCCGTGCAGGAGCCTCTTTCAGCCTTTAGGATTAAGGGAGCTGGTGTGTGAATGTCGTGTGTTAGGCGGTGTGCAGGAGGGTCAGGGTGGCCTGCTCCTGGGTGTTGGTGTCTACGTGAGTTCGAGGTCCTGTCTGTCTCCGTATGTTCCTTTCCTAGGTGTCTTTCTGGTATCTCTTGGCGTGTAGGTATGTCTCTGTTGCTGAGTGTGTGATGCGTGTCTGTTATGTTGGCATACATTTCTGTGGTTTGGGGGTCTCCATGTGTGTGTTAGGGGCTCCGTAGTGTCCCGGAATTTGTTCTTCGGTACCGAGGATCTCCTAGCATGTGAGGGTCGCTCCTTGTGTATTTTCGGGAGTGTTCTGTCTCTGCGTTAGTAAAAGCCAGGGGTTTGAGACCGACCCTCTAGTGTATTTTCGGGCCTGAGGACGAGTTCTGGCCATGCCAGGGAAAGGTGAGAAAGAGACAGAAAGACAGAAACAGAGATTCAGAGGGGTCCAGGCGCTTCACGGCTCCTTAGATTTGGGGCGGGTGCCCAGGAGGAATTGGAGGTGCAGACAAGCCCTGCGTGCCTGGGGCAGGCGCCGCTCCCGCGGGATTTGGCTCAAATTGTTTTTCAAAAGAGTGCATTCAAGCCCGGGCTGTTTGCCCTCCACGTGTTCTCGGGGGAGGCTGGGGCTGGGGCTGGGGCTGGGGGTCGGGCGCTGGATTTCCAGGAGCTGGGGCTGGGTTCCCAGGGGCTGACAATTAGCTGGACCGCCTGGAGAGTGTGTAGAGAAGAGAAGGGGACGGGCCTCCTGGAACTTAGGGAAGGAGTGCTCCAGGTATTGCAGCTGTGTCATCTGGAACTGGGGGTGTGGCGACGACGCTAGGAACCCGGGGGCCTGGACTGGGGGCGGAGGTGTGCGTGGGACCTTACTCTTTGCTGTTGGGCGCTGCCCTGGCTTAGTGGAACTTTTTGAACCCGTCGGAAGGAAGAGTTAGGTCTGCAGTTGGCAAGAGCCTATCGCTGGGCTGCGTCTACTCTTTGACAACGATCGATCGTGGTCGCAGCCCCCAGCTCCGGACTCCTGCACTGGCTCGGGGAGCTGGGGGACCTAGGCTCACTGACTCCCTGGAGGAGGCCAGCCCCCTGCATTTTGGGAAGAGGCTTGAGGACCTCTGCCCTGGGGCAGCGTAGAGGATCAGTTGGGGTTCTGAGTTCCTGAAACCCCAATCCCCAGGCCAGAGCCAGGACAGGAGACTGGCTTCGAGGAGGTCCTGGAATGGCCCGAGTTGGTTTCTCTCAAAGGGTATCAGCTTCCCTAAATCCCGGATCGTAGGTGTGCGCCCGGAATCCCCAAAGGCGGTCCCAAGAACACAGTGAGTGCAGCCGGGACTGTCCTGATGCGGGGCATCGCCGACCTGGGTGCGCACACCGGCCGGACGACAGTGTTGGCCTGTCGGTGGCCCAGCGCAGCGTGGTGGAGTGCCGGCGACCAGAGCCGGAGACTGCGTCCTGGGCGCTCCACCCCGACGTCGAGTCACAGCCCCGAGCGCTGCAGGGGGCTGGGGGTGCGCTCCCTGCAGAGGGAAGCACCTGGGTCTCGAACCGTGAGCCTTCTGCTGGTGCGGCGGGCCTTTGGGGAGGAGAGAGGGTCATACCGGCGCTTTCGAGCTTTGTAAACGCGGAGGCGGAGCTGGTTCCGGGAGGGCCAGTCCTAGGCGCGAGCGTGCGCAGGCGGCCGAGCGGAGCCGCTGTGGCTAAGCTGGTGGCGGTGGAGCTCTGCGCGCAGCGGGCAGTTTTCGCCTAGGCCCTGCGCTGTCGTTGAGGGACTCTGGTCAGGTCACCAGCCCCTTAGGGGCTGTAGATTAGCGCCCTTCTTCTCCCTCAGGCCCTTCCGACAGCATTGGGAGCCCCTGTCGTGTCCTGAAGACCTCCGGCACCCGCCGGGATCCTAGTCCGACGCGGGCCCTGGAATCATAGCCATTTTTGGCTAGCTGAAGCATCCGGTTCCTCCAGCTCCTCCCGGCCCTGGTGGTGGGGCCGGCTGTGTCGCGGGCAGCTGTTGGGGGTCCTGAGTACAAAATGAAGGCAGCCCCAGCTCTACCCCAGAAGAGGCCTTCCTACCGCAGGGTGCCGCCGGGGAGGGGAGCCCAGAGGCTCTGGGGCCCAGACCTTGGCTGTAAAATCTTCTCTGCTCCAAGCACTTGTCCTGGGGCGGGGAGGGGAAGCGAAGCCTCTGTCCAACCACACATTTGCAGATCAGCTGCTTCTTGCAGCCACGGTGTGGATCCGAGGATGGCAGATAGGGCCTGGCAGGAGGAGAAGCAGGGAGCTCTCCATTTTCTGCCCACATTTATCACCTCCAGTTTTGCTCCCTGTCCTAGAGGCACAGAAAGCAGGCAGGACTGGCAGGGGAGACAGACTTTGAAGGGAAAGTTTTCTAGCTGAGAAGAGTGGTGAGCAGGGTCTGTACAGATACGTCTAATTTTATTAGTTTTTCTTTTTGAAGAAAGAACAAGTTAGAAAAAGCAGAGTGGTTCTCACAGGGGTCCCATCGGCTGGAAGCAATGCTTCCCATCAACCAGGAAACACCTGTTTCGGGGAGCTCAGAGGAGGTGCCGTGATGTTGGGAGGATTCCTGGGGGAGAGACATTAGGACCCGGCTCAGTAGGTGCTCCATGGGTGTTTGTTGAATGAATGAGTGATGGGTTTTGAAGTCTGAGTGCATTGGGAGAGGGAGTGTAGAAAGGGCCAAGCTACACCCTGGGCACAGCATGTACAAATGCCCTCGACTGTACAAAAGCCAGACGGGTTAAAAAGGTTAAAAGTCTCTGTGGATTTCAAGTTAAACAGTCACAGCTGGAGGGGAGTGGTTTGGGGGTGAGAACTGAGTTGTTCCTCCTTCCCTCCAGGAAGGGGGGGGGGGTTTGCCGAGCTGGGGGTGGGAAATCCCTCTTTGCTGGGCTCTTGTCCAATCTCAGGGCATCTCCAGGGCAGGACCTGATGTAAATTGTCACCCTCTCCTCTGGGGAAGGAAGAGGGAGATGGGGACAGTCTGGGCTTCCAAGTGACTCTCCAAGCAGGGCCAGGCCTAGGGGGAGGTGAGTGAGGCAAGATTTAGATAAATGGTATATCTAAATGCAATATTTTAAAGTGGAAAATAATGCAAAAAATCCATGATAAACACAAATATCAAAATTTTACAAAAAGGCAGAATCCGACCCTGCACTCCCACAACCCTGTCTCACTTGCCTCCCAGGCCACTGCCTGCCCCAGAAAGGGATGGAAAAACCAGTGCCCTTGCAGATAAGAGTTTGGGCTGCACCCGAGGGCAGCACGGAGCAGGGGGTGAAGGGTAGGAGCTGTATGTAAAACAAACCCGCTGGCAGTTGGTGAGAGGGAAATTTAACCAGCAGGTCCTGCTACCTCTTCTGTCTGCCTTCCTCCTGCTGCTCCTCCCTCCCCCCAGGCTTTGGAGCAGTGGCACCCTAAGCGTGGTCTAAGGAACCACCAGCATCAGAACCCCTTGGGGGTGCCTGTTGAGGAATGAAGATTTCCTGGGCACCACCCCACATCTACTGAATGAGAATCCCGGGCACTTTCATTCTTTAATGGATTTATTGAAGTAAAATTTACATACCTAAAATTCACCCGTGGTAAGAGTATAATTCAATGACTTTTAGCACATTTATAGAGTTGTGTAACCATTACCACAAGCCATTTTAAGACATTTCTATCACCGCCCCCAAATTCCTTCATTCCCATTTGTAGTTAATTCCCATTCCCACCCCAAGCCTTAGGCAACCACTGATCTGCTTTCTGTCTATAAATTTGCATACTCTGGACATGTTATATAAATGGAATATATAAATATGCAGACTTTTGCATTTAGCTTCTTTTACTTAGCATAATGTTTTTGAGGTTCATCTGTGTTGTAGCACGTGTCAGTAGTTCATTTCTTTTTATTGCTGAGTAGTACTCCATTGTACGGATGAAACACATTTTGTTTATCCATCCATCAGTTGATGGACACTTGGGTTCTTTCCACTTTTTGGCTATTATGAATAATGCTGCTATGATCATTCACATACGTACATGTCTTTGTGTGGACATCTGTTTTCATTGCTCTTAGGTAGTAATTGGAATTGTAAGTTTGTGTTTAATTTTTTAAGAAACTGCCAAGCTCTTTTCTAAAGTGGCTGTTCTATTTTACATTCCCGCCAGCAATGCGTGAGTGTTCCAGTTTCTCCACAGCCTCACCTACACTATCTTTTTTATTATAGTCATCCTAATAGTATCTCAGTATAGTTTTAATTTGCATTTCCCTAATGACTAAGGATGTTGAGCATTTTTTCACGTGCTTATTAGCCATTCATATCTCATTTTCAGTGAAATGTCTATTCACATATTTTGACCTTTTTTTTTTGAAGATTTTATTTTTCCTTTTTCTCCTCAAAGCCCCCCAGTACATAGTTGTATATTTTTAGTTGTGGATCCTTCTAGTTGTGGCATGTGGGCCTCTGCCTCAACATGGCTTGATGCGCGATGCCATGTCCGCGCCCAGGATCCGAACCTGCGAAACCCTGGGCCGCCGCAGCGGAGCGCGTGAACTTAACCACTCAGCCGGCCCCTGACCATTTTCTAATTGGGTTGTTTATCTTAATGTTAAGTTAAAGAGTTCTTTATATATTCTGGAGTCACATCCCTAATCCCTTATATGATTTGCAAATATTTTCTTCAAGTTTATGGTTTGTCTTTTTATTTTCTTGATAGTCTTTTGAGGTGGAAAAGTTTTTAATTTTGATGAAGTCCAATTTGTCATTATTTTCTTTTCTGGGTCATGCTTTTGGCGTGGTATCTAGGAACTCTTTGCCCCAACCAAGGTCACAAAGACTTTCCTCCTACGATTTCTTCTAGAAGGAATTGCGACTTTAACCAGCTTTCCAGGAGAATCTGTTGCACACGCCCCAGATTCAGTGGTCAGACCGTATACTGCGTAGATGTGTGTGAGAGTCTCGTCTGACAGGTTGAATTACTAGGAGCTCTCGTGTCTGTAGAAGTGTGTATATGGGAATCACTTCTGCTGTGTCACCAGGGGGACACCATGAGTAGACCACTTCAGCTTCAGGAGTCACCGTGGTGTGGGAGACAAACATCAGTGTCCCTGCTTTGCAATCTGTGCCAGTCTAAGTCCCACCTCCATGACTGTCCCTTCCCCAGGCCACTTGCTTCCCTAACCTTGGGCTCCATCCCTCTTACCATTTTTGAGGGAAGAGGCTCTGAGGAAAAGGAAAAGGACACGTAGGGGAAGCAGCAAAGTCTATCATTCATGTCCACAAACACATGGCCACCTGTCAGGCATCCACGCTTAGCTGCACCTACGTTTGCATAAATCCGGCACACACTCTGTGTTTAAATATATCAACAGGAGCAAAAGCACTTGCAGATATCCATATGCATGCTGCCACATTCCTGCAGCACTAGAGGAGGGCAGAGACTATGCTGTGTGCATACCTGGGGCTCAGTATTTATTGAGTAAGTGTGCAAATGCACGGTCTCACCCTCATTGCTCTATGACAGGGCATACAGTGTTTGTGTACAGTCATTTTTGTGACACACGTGTGCTCACATATGTCCCTGTTTGCACATGCACGAACAGTCTCACGCCCCTCTCACAGCACCCGGCCCCAGGGGGCCCCAGGTTTTATTAGAAGTTGGATGGAGGAGGCTGCTGGAGGAGAGAATTTTCTGTTCCTCTGACTGCTCTCTGGCTAGAGGTTGTGAGAGGGAGGAGAGTCGCTCTGCCCTTCTTTTTATTTTATTAATTTGTAGTTTTATTTTTTAAATCAAGCGTGAGGTACAATTTACATACTGTTCAGTTTGCCCTTTGCAGATATGCATTTTTATGAATTTTGACAAATGTAAACATATAGTCATGTCACCACTCAAACAATCAAGATGTAGAATAGTTTTGTCAGCCCAAAGATTCTCCTCAAGGCAGAGGGACACAGGTGAAGAAGGAACCCATGCACAGGCCTGGGGGATGTTGGGGGGGAGGAAGGCAGCGCTCCCGTTGCATGTCCACTGTCAGTGTGTCTGTTGAGTGAGGACATCCTTGCTTCTCACTCTGGGAGAGGGCTGGGATGAGGGCAAGGGGAGTGAGGCAGGATCGTGCAAGAGCAGAATCAGAACCTGTTTCTAATTAAAATTTTGATATTTTGTCACCATGGATGTTTTTACATTAATTTTTATTTTTTTAATATTGCATTAAAATACTATTTATCTTGATGGCTGAGTTTTTTGGCACCTCTTTAAATTTTGCACCCAAGGTTTGCGCCTCACTTGCCTCACCCTAGTTTGGGGCCTGCTCTGGGGACAGGGAACTTGCCTGGGGTAGGGTGTGTGCTGCTCCCTTTCTCTAGATCCGCCCACCTCTCCCACTCACCCCATCCATGACCTTTTGAGCCCTCCCTGGTGCCCGAATGGGGGCCCAGGGAGGAAGGGCAGCTTGACTATCAGTTGCTAACAAAGGAATGAGGCTCCCCCATCGTCCCCTCACACACAACCTGGGCTGTGGGCCATCACTCTTTTCCTCGTTTCAGGTTTCAAGGGCCCTTGTGTCACTCATTTATTCCGCATTCACTGATGCCCACTTGGGCCAAAACCCTGCCCTCAAGGCACTCCTAGTTGGTGGGAGAGGCAGCCGTGGAAGCAGACATGAAAGTTCAGTGTGGTCAGGACAGGGATGGCGTGAGAGGGAGCTGAGGCCGAGGGACGGGAAGCTCTGTACCAGGGATGGTGCCAAAACCTGAACCGAGGCTTGGAAGGAGGGGGCCCTGAGAGAGACAGTGAGCTGTTCCACCAGCTCACACGCTGGTGGTCCCATATCTCAGGTGGTGCTTCACACATGTTCCATTTGGCCAGAACTGGGTTTTTAAATTTTTGAATCTGTTGCCAATGTTTAAAAACCCAGAGATTTCACATAGAAATCCAGAATCCTGGTCTCACCAGCCAAAAAAACAAACTGGGAGTTCTGGCAACGTTGGTGTGTCCTGCAGGGGAACACTCAGCCAAGTGGTGGCTTTACCTAGGGTGGCACGTCTCCCATACCTCGCTGGCTTATGTTACCTGTTGTGCTCCCCCTTTGAAGTCTAGAGCTGTGCTGTCCACTGCGGAACCACTAGCCACGTGTGGCTATTGGGCACTTGAAATGTGGCTAGTCCAAATTCAGATGGGCTGTAAGTGTAAAATAGCACTGGATTTTGAAGACTAAGTGCAAGAATGTAAAATGGTTCATTTTTGCTTTTTAAAATATTGATTACATGTCACTGATAAAATTTTAATATATTGGGGTCAATAAAATATATTAAAATTAACCTCACTTGTTTCTTTTTACTTTTTGTAAATGAGGTACTAGAAAATTTACATTTAATATGTGGCTCACAGTATATTTCTATTGGTCAGTGTGGGTTGAGAGCCTAAAGGACAAATGGAGGACCAAGCAGGAGAGGTAAGGCATCGGCTGGACCACGAAGGAGGGTGAAGGAGGGAATTGTGAGGGTTAAGGATATGAACTTTGGAGTCTGTGGTCAGAGTTCAACACCCACTTCTCCTCCTTATTGCTGTGCCATCTTAACCTCTTTGAACTTCTAGTTTCTTCACTCTGAAATGGGGATGGATAATAGCATCTGCTCCACAGAGCTGTTACTATTATTATTTTTGCTGAGGAAGATTCACCCTGAGCTAACATCTGTGGTCAGTCTTCCTCTATGTTGTATGTGGGTCACCGCCACAGCATGGCTTAATGAGTGCTGTAAGTCTGTGCCCTGCATCCAAAGCTGCAAAGCCCCACTGAAGCAGGGCACGCCGAACTTGACCACTACGCCATGGGGCGGCCCCCACAGAGCTGTTCATGGAAAGCACGTAGTAGATAGTTGAAGGATGGGCAGCATGATTCTGCCCAGCTATGGAGCTGGGATTTGGTTCTCAGGGAACTGACCAGGCACTGATGGGTTTTAGGCTGCAGAGTGATGCGTGTTTCAGAAAGATTCTTCTGGAGCAGGGCAGGAGACCTGAGCAGGGTCTGTATAGACATTCAAGCGGGAAGCTAGCGAGCATCTCTGTGCATGCAGAGAAGGAGCTGCATCCAGGACACATGGAGAAATGAAAGCTCCAGGACATGGTGATGGGTGGGATGTGGTGGGAGAGGGCGATGTGGAGGGCATCATGGAGGTTTCTGGCTGGGCGACTGGGTGGAGAGTGGGAATGCTGGAGGGGCTCTGCCAGCCCGGGGACAGGATCAGCCTTGCTTACCTCTGCATTAGCACAGTCCTGGCACACAGGTGCTCAGCAAATAGTGCCGAATGGCTGGAGGGCTGAGAGCACTGCCTTTGAGACCACAGTCCAGGGCTTACTACTGGTTCTAAGTCTACCACCTGTGTGATCTCAGGCTTCATCTCTTCATCTGTAAAATGGGAATAATAAATGTAGACCCCTAGTGGGTTGTTCTGAGGATTCAGTGAGGTTATCTGTGTAAGCACACAGTATAGTGAGTGCTCAGTAACTGTTGGTCCCAGACTCCCAGCTTGATCCCTGCCTGCCCCCCACACAAGGCCCACCTTCTCTACCATGCTCCCACTTCCTTGAAAGAAGAGAAGCCCAAGGGGAAGCAAGTGCCTCAATTATTCTCCCTTCCCCCTGATGCTAAGCAGGAAGATAGAGGTTAGACTGCAGGAAGAACTTTCTTTTAGAGCCAAGAGTATCCAAGAAGGTTTTATAAAATTAACTTCTCAGAGTCCCTTCCCCGCCTCCCATAGATATTCGTTGATAATTAGAGAGCATTTGGGAGAGAGGGTGCGCCTCTTTATTCCTGCTCTCCTTGAGCAACTCAGGGTGATGTGGCAGGAAGTGGGCCAAGGCTGGAGGCCTAATGGGGCCACAACCTCCTTGTCCCTGGGATGTGGGAGTCCAAAGCCTGCCGGCCTCTCACTGTCCTGGGGGTGGGAAAGAGATAGGGGTCACAGTGGCCGGGGGGATGTCAGGGACTCTTTGTGGTTGTGCAGATCTGCCTTGCCCTGCTACAGTGACCCAGGAATCCTGCCTCCAGCTCAGATCCATTTCCTCATTTCCATCTCCCTCCCTGATTGCACATGCCAAAACTCCAAGACTCTGCTGAAGTTGTCTGAGTTTTAACAGAGAACCAGCCTGGCTCAGTGAATCCCTCAGTGAACACAGGTTCAAGAGCCAGACAGCTCTGGGTTCAATTTCCACTGCCTATTAGCTGAGTAGACTTGGGTGAGTCACGTGAACCTTAGTGTGCCTCACTTTCTTCCTTTGTAAAGCAGGAGTTGCAGAGCCTCCCTCAGAAAGCTGCTGGCACATTTAGATGCAGCTCTGTGTGCACAGCATGTAGCAGGGTGCCCAGCACACAGCTGGCGCTTCATCAACGTGCTCATGCCACAGCTGGCTGGTGCCCGTGTGCTGTGTCCCTGGCTCAGTGTTGTCTCTCTCTCCCTGGCCCTTGCTTCTGCTCCGCAGTCCCCATCCCCTCCAAAGCCAGCAGCCTCTCAGCCCTCTCACTGGCCAAAGACAGCCTGGTTGGCGGCATCACGAACCCCAGTGAGGTCTTCTGCTCCGTGCCAGGCCGGCTCTCACTGCTCAGCTCGACGTCCAAGTACAAGGTGACGGTGGGGGAGGTCCAGCGGCGACTCTCTCCTCCTGAGTGCCTCAATGCTTCCCTCCTGGGTGGCGTCCTTCGCAGGTAGGAAGGCCAGCCCACAACTCCCTGCACAGTGCCTGGGCCAAAATCCATGGTCATTTCAGACCTTCTCAGGGGGTCAGAGAGGGGCCAGCCTCACCCCAGGCCACAGGGTCACGTCCACCTTGGTCTCCCTGGGGGATTGTGTATGCTCTGGGGAGAGGCCC
The DNA here is from genome assembly GCF_037783145.1 of Equus przewalskii. Classification (NCBI taxonomy): domain Eukaryota; kingdom Metazoa; phylum Chordata; class Mammalia; order Perissodactyla; family Equidae; genus Equus; species Equus przewalskii. The sequence continues at coordinate 21,575,718 of NC_091832.1, read as the reverse complement.
AGGTCCCCAGCAGCAACCACAAGTCTGTGGGCTTGGGGGTGGGTGGTGGAGAAAGAAGCCTGGGCACAGAGAAGGGATGGAGGACTCACCAACATTGGGCAGGATGGACAAGGCTGAGTCTGGGGAAGAGAGAGTGCCATCTTCACCCCCTCTTCCAGGAAAGGGACCCCAGGACCCACAGCCATTCCCTGTGGAGCAGAGGCCTCTCTGGTGTGTGTTTAGGGGTCCATGGTTTGTCTTCATAGGTATGTGTCTGTCTCTCTCTCTGCATGTCCTTGTGCCTGGGTAGGGTATTTGTGCTTCAAGGCTATGAGTTTTGATGTGTTCAGGATGGTGTGTGCATATGTGTGCATGTGTCTGTGGTGTAGGGGATGGCCAGGAATACATGTTTCCATGAGTGTGAGTTTCCTGTGTTACTTCTAGTGGATGTGTTGGCTGGAGTGTGTCCTACTCTGTGTGTGTTTGTGTGATTGCATGCACATCTGAAGCTGATGTACGTATGTTTACCTGTCTGTACTTCTGTGTAGGGGCTGCATTTGTGCAGGTGTGGGGGTATCTTCTTATTCCTGGTCTCTGAGCACAGCAGAGGGACTTGTGTGAGTCCATCAGTGTCTGTACACATGTCCCTGGGATCCTGACTTGATGTGAACATGTGTCTCTGTGTCCCTGTGTCCCTGGGTGTCTGTGTCTGCATATGTCTCTCTCTATTGGTGTGTGTGTGTCTTTATTCTTGGCCCTCAGTGTGTTTACCTGTGTGTGTGTATATTATCTATGTGTCCCAGAGTGACTGTGTGTGTACCTGTGTCTCCTGTGTATCTCTGCATATAGGTCTGCGTGTCTCTGGGTAGCTGTGTATGGCCCAACAGGTGTGCTAAAGTGGGAAAAAGGACCCCAAGATGCTGGCCTATTCTGCCCCACCCTGGGCTGTTCCTGCTGCGAGAGGATTAGGGAGAAATGAAGGGCTCCTGGAGCTGGGTACTAGGCCCCCCGCCCCCATCTTGGCTACAAAGCCAGTGAGGTTAGGAAGAGGTTGGAACCAGGCTGAAAGAGGCCCCAGAGCATCCCCAGAGCCAGACCCAAGTCTCAGCAGGGGTTGGTGGAGGCAGCAAGGCCCCATCGGGGTCACTTAGCCTACATGCTTCTCTCTTGTCTTCATAGTGTGTGTCTGTCTCTCTCTGTGCACGTCAAGGGCCAAGTCCAAGAACGGGGGCCGGTGCCTGCGGGAACGGCTGGAGAAGATCGGGCTCAACTTGCCGGCCGGCCGTCGCAAGGCTGCCAATGTGACGCTGCTGACTTCACTGGTGGAGGGTGAGTGAGGCCTGAGGGTGGGCATGCGTGTGAGCATGAGGGGACCTGTGTCATCCAGTGTGACTGTGTGGCTGTCTCTGATGCGGCAGGGTATGTTTAGTCACGTGTGTGTTCTCTGTGTGTCATGTCTAAGTAAGGAGTGTGTGTGATATGTGTGTAGAGTCTTTATGTGTATGTGCATGCACACGCGTGGATGCACCCACACAAAAGAGAGCATGTGTATGTGTGTGTATGCGGGGAGGAGTGGCCAGTGTTTGGATGTGGTAAAGGGATGAGCGGTGAAGGTTCCTTCCTTCCCTGGAGGTTGGTGATGCTGGGCTTGGTCATCTCCAGCTCAGGCTTTGGGATACATGGTGGACTCAGCTCCCACCCCTGAGCTCAGAGCCCATCCCTTGTGGCCTTGAGGGAGGGGAATGAGATTAGTGCTGGAGCTGGGCTGTGGCGGGGCATCAGAGGAAGGTATCTGTAGAAGCAGGACAGGGCAGGGCAGGATGGCCCCTGGCCAGGGGATCGGAGGGTCAAGGCTGTGCTCCGGGCTCAAACGTACACCTGTCTGTAGTGAAGGCTCATCTCTGACTCTCGTCCCCACCAGGAGAGGCTGTGCACCTGGCCCGAGACTTTGGCTACGTCTGTGAGACCGAGTTCCCAGCCAAGGCAGCTGCCGAGTACCTGTGCCGACAGCACTCTGACCCCGGGGAACTGCACAGCCGCAAGAGCATGCTGCTGGCCGCCAAGTGAGTGAGGATGCCATGTGTGGGCACTTTGGGGCACCATGCACAGGATGTCATGGGGTGCCACAACAGGCACGTGTAGGTGCAGTGCACATAGACACCAAGCATGGTCACAGTGGACACCACTCATGTGCACGTGTGATGTACAAATGGCACCACACACCGGCACACCCAGGCTCCATGCTGTGCATGCCACAGGGGCACAAATGGACACGTAACATATCTGGATTCTATGCATCAGCAAACACCGTGTCACAGAGAGGCTTACCTAGGCCTGTGTGGGTACCACACCCCATATACTGCCCCATGGCATGACCAGCCCCAGTCCTATCATGGGTCTGGGCTTCTGTGGTCTTGCAGAGCTCTCCCTGCCTGAGCCTTGCCCATCAGCCCTTCTGTTCTAGTGACTTCCATCGGAGCACCAATGCCCACACAGTCCCCTCTGCAAATCTCATTGGTGTCTCCCTCACCACCATTCACATACTGTCCCCTCAACCCTGGTCTCCTCATCTCACTTCTGGCCCCTCACCCCAGCGCTCCGTTGCTCCCTCAGCCTTCCTGCACATGCACGGCTCTCCTGCTCAGGAACCTTCAATAGCTCCCACTGCTACTGCATGGACTTTCAAACTAGGTTCTGTGGGGATGCCGCAGGGCCTGTTTAATGAGCTGGTATTCCATTAAGATTTAGTTTTTAGAAAGAGTCCCCTTTCAAGAAGAGACAGAGAGAGAGAAAAAGAGAGGGAAAGAGTGAAAAAAAATTTTGAAAACCACCAATCTGTGGGGCCAAGTCCAGACTCTGAGGGCCCACAATCTGGCCACACAAACCCCAACCACTTTAACTGACCTGCTTGCTCTCTCCTGTCCTCACGTCCTTGGGTTTGCTAGAACACCCTCCAGTCCCCTCACCCAATGCAGTCCTTCAAATCACAACTCCGCTCTCCCTCCTTTGAGGCTTCCTCAAGTCCCCTAGGCAGAGGTGAAATCACAGACTCAGGGGACTGCCATGACTCCTAGGACCTTTGAGGCTGCTCATATTGTCGCTGGAGAAACATATCCAGGGGGACTCATCACACTCATTAGTCAGCTCACTCATCAAGAACTTCCTGGGTCCCAGTCATGTCTAAGATGCTGGCTGGGTTCCATGGTGAGACAAAGCTTAGACATGAGTGATCCTCCTGCCTGAGCCACATGCAGGATGCACAAAGAAATGAATAACGGCCACAAACTGGAGCTGGATTCAAATCCCAGCTTAGTCACTTGGGCAGGTCATCTAACCTATCTGAAACCAGTTTACTCATCATACAATGGGGATGATAATAACGGTATAGATTTGTTGTGAGGATTGAGTGAGATGATGCATAGTATACTTGGTATAGCGTCTAGGCCTCAATTCATGTTCACTGTTAGCTATTAATTATTCAAGGTAGATTCTGGATTGTTCCCTAAAAATTTCAAAGACAGCCAGCCCTGGTGGTCTGGTGGTTAAGATTCACCGCTGTTACGACCACGGCCTGGTTTCATTTCCCGGTCAGGGAACCACACCATCCATCTGTCGATTGTCATACCGTGGCGGCTGCTGTTGTTGTGATCCTGAAAGTTATGCCACCTGTATTTCAAATACCAGCAGGGTCACCCATTAGTGGACAGGTTTCAGTAAAGCTTCCAGACTAGACCGACTAGGAAGAAGGACCTGGCCACCCACTTCCAAAAACATTGGCCATGAAAACCCTATGATTAGCAGTGGAGCATTGTCTGATAGAGCACTGGAAGGTGAGAAGATGGTACAAAAAGACCAGGCAGGGTTCTGCTCTGCTGTACACTGGGTCGCTAGGAGTTGGAATCGACTCGATGGCACTAACAACAAAAAATTTCAAAGACAAAGCTCTGTGAAGCATTGAGTGTGTGTGGTGGGGGTGAGAGGGGGAGAGAGGATCAAGGAAAGTTTCCAGGATAAGGCAATAGTTGAGCTGGAATTTGAATGTGGGCAGGATACCCACAGGAAGAGAGATTGTAGGGTATTGACATGTGCTGTTTACTAGTTGTGTGATATTGAGCAAGTCAGTTAAACTCTCTTAACCTTAGTTTCCTTTTCTGAAAAATGGGTATGATCATCATTTGCAGACTATTGGCAGGGTCAGCCATCATAAATATAATACATATAAAGTACCCAGCACGTGGTAGGTCCTTCTCTGGGCTCAGACCTTTGTTCTTTAACCTCTGACCCTCCTTCCCCCACCAGGCAGATCTGCAAGGAGTTTGCAGACTTGATGGCTCAGGACCGCTCACCACTGGGGAACAGCCGCCCAGCACTCATCCTGGAGCCCGGAGTGCAGAGTTGCCTGACACACTTTAGCCTCATCACCCATGGCTTCGGTGGGCCCGCCATCTGTGCTGCCCTCACTGCCTTCCAGAACTACTTACTGGAGTCACTCAAGGGGCTGGACAAGATGTTTCTAAGCAGTGCGGGCAGCGGGCATGGTGACACTAAGGCTTCAGAGAAGGATGCCAAGCATCGGAAATAACCGCTTCCCCCGCCCCATCCCTAAGGGGCTCCTGAGGCCCGAAATGAGGTCTTAGCTCCTGGGGATGGGCCTGAAAGGATTAAAAGGTGGGGTTGGAGTTAGGCCAGAAAGAGGACATTCATCCAGAAACCCCTGAGTTCGGGGTCTGGGTTGGAGAGGAGAGGTGGCCTCTCTGTGGTGGTTTGTTGATAAGGGCTCAGGCATCTGCCTCATGTGCAATTTTCTGACCCTTGATTGCTGAGAAGTGCTTAGACAGGAAATTGGCATGGGAAAGCTTGGTTCTTGGGGCTGAGCCCTGCCCATTAGGGTGCCTGGGTAGCAATGGGTGCTCCTAGGGGCCAAGGCCTTGCTGTTTTTACTGATGGCAGGAAGGAAAATGTTAACAAACCAGAGGTGCTACTGAGGAGATGTGCTCCTCATCCAGAATCTCCTACCCCCAGAAAAGGGCTGCTGGCAGGAAGCCCCAGTGGGCTCTTTGGACCCCTCCTAATCTTGGAAGGAAGTGGGCAGGAGGGGCCCTCAGGATCAAAGAAGATAAAGCACAAATTGGAGAACTTGAATCCAGGCTGCACTTCACTCCTGTTGCTGTCTGTCCTATTTATTTATGTATGTTGTAATTAAATTTGAAAGTTTAAAAATGTCCAGTGCAACTTATTTATCCCAATAAGCTGAGGACTCATTTCCCTCTTTTCTGCTCATGCACTGAGATGTCCAGCCGGACCAGAATAGAGAGGGTGTTTTTGCTCGCAAAGGGCTGTGGGTGGGCTGGGAGGGAAGAACGATGTGTCAGGGACCCTGAGGTTGTCGCTGGGATTTCGTATTTGCTGTTGTTCTCTTGACCCTGCAATCACTGTACCTCCCCACCTCTCAGATTGCTTTCTCATTCTCTTAATAAAACCTTTTCATTGGATATGAAGCCCTCTCTGTCCTTCTTCAGCCCAGGCCTGGATTTGCCTCCGAAGAGGGCAAGGTCACTGGGGAGAGGCAGAGCCTGGAATTAGGAGGAGGGGTTCGAGTGGGAAGGGGCCTCTAAGGGGAAATCATGGGAAGGAGCTGTGGGCACCTGTGTGTGTGGCAGGGGTTGGGGGGGGGGTACAGATGGTGGATCTCTCTGGTTTGTCATTGTGGCTGTTCTGTGTGGTGTGTGAAGGGAATCCTGGGTCAGTATGTATACCGTTTTGACTTGGTGGGCCTGTGTGTGAATGTGTCAGTGTGTGAATGCGTTAGGTCCATATTACCATGACCCCTGGTGGTGGGTCTGTATGTGTCAGTGTGCATGCAGGTGGCTACATGTGTCTGGCCAATGCTAATCCAGCTCTCTGTTCTTCTTGAGGATTTCTCTCTTCAGGCATCTTTTATTTCCTGCATCATCAGTCCCTGCCTCTACTGAATCGTCCACTAATCATTCCCCAAAGCACACGTTCTAGGATCTCTTACAAAACATAAATCCTTTCCCATTTATTTCCTTTGCAGTTTAAGTTTTTGAAAGATTGCTATCCCTATCTCCACTTCCTCACCCCCAATTCACTCTTCAGCTCACTTCAGTCTGGCTTCTATTCCAGTCTACTGAAATCCATTCAGCAAGGTCTTCAATGGCCACAGTATCAAATCCAAAGGCCTTTTTTCTAGACTTAGCAGCATTTGACATGGCTGACCACTTACTCTTTTCTGAAACACTCTCTTCTCTGTGGCTTCCAACTTCTGGTTTCCTCTGACCTCACTGGTTTCAACTCTGGTTCCCTCTCTACTTAATCTCTAACCGTGGGCCTTCCTTGGGGCCTTTGCCCTGAATTCCAGGCTTGGATGTACAACTGCCTGCCTGATCACTCCAGTGGATTGTCTAACACACATCTTCAATTTATGTCAAGTACTCAAATCTTGACCTCCTTCACACTTTCCTGCTCAGTAAATGGCACCACCCTCTACCCAGTTGCTCAAGCCAGAAACCGGGGAGTCATATTTGATCCCTGCTCTACACCCAATCCATCAGAAAGTCCATGATCTTCTTTCTTTCTCCTCTGCCACCACCCTAGTCCTCAGGACCACTGCAACTGTCTTGCAACTGGCCTCCCTGGTACAACTTCATACTAAGGCCCTGCAATGATCTGGACTTCGCCTACTTCTTCAACCTTATCTTAAACTATTCTCTTCATCATTCCCTTTGTTCTGGCCACACTGGTTTCTTTTCTGTTCCTCAATTTACCACTCTGTTTTATACCTCAGGGCCATTGCACTCACTGTTCTCTTTGCTTGGTATGCTCTTCCCCCGGTTCTTTGTAGGTGTGCTGTCAGAGACAGATATTGAGTGTTTTGCAGAAGGGAGCATGGGGTCTAGGCATCATCTCCCAGGGTAAAAGTCCAAAGATGTGATTCCTTTTCCCAAGAAGTTTCGCTGCCGCAACCCACCCATATGAAAGGAGGAATGGAGGAAAGGCTGGAAGCATGCTCTGCTTTAACCAAAGCCCTGGGTCTGGCAAGACACATTCAACTAAAATTATCTTAGACTATGGGAAGTTGAAGGGATTAAATGAAATAACAGATATACAGTATTTAAACAATGCCCACCACATAGTAAAAGGTTGTAAGTACCTCTAAGGTGAAAAAGGAAGAAACTAGGTTATCACAAACTTTTCAGTGCTGGATAAATTTCCCTAAATTAACCATGTAGTCCTGACCAATCCTATTTTAGAGATAAGAAAATCTTATCAACTCGCCCAAGGTCACAGAGCTGGTAAATGGGACGCAGGCAGATCTGTCTGATCCACCAATCCCTTCGTTTCCGCTGTACCACATGGCCCTCTGCAGAGAGGTTCAGGGGCCTGAGCCCAGAGAGGGGAAGCAGGTCCTCCCAGGCCTTTGGGCCCCAAGGCTCTGCTCCTCCAGTACATGGTCAGGGTTCTAACAGTGCAGAGGCAGCAGGACAGTGTGGAGACTATAAGTGGCAGAAGAAGCTTCTGATGAGGTCTCTGCATTTGATTCTTCCCAGTAAGGTTTTTTGGTTGTCTTTTTTCCCGTAGCAAAAAGTGTTTTAGCCACTGACTTGTTTGGTTTAGCCCTAAGCAAAAGTGGACGATGATTAAAGAAAAAGTATACACGGATGGTTTACACAGCTTCTTTTTTGCCAAGTAGCTGCAAACTGAAAGAGTATTTAGATTGGGTAAGCATCACGATTTTGGGAGTTTAAAGACTTTCACTTAAAAAAAGACTTTCTTGGGGCCAGCCCCATGGCTGAGTGGTTGGGGTTCGTGCACTCCGCTTCTGCAGCCCAGGGTTTCACTGGTTCAGATTCTGGGTGTGGACCTGGCACAGCTCATCAGGCCATGCTGAGGCAGCATCCCACATAGCACAACCAGAGGCACTCACAACTAGAATATACAACTATGTACTGGGGGGCTTTGGGGAGAAGAATTTAAAAAGAAAAGAAGATTGGCAACAGATGTTAGCTCAGGTGCCAATCTTTAAAAGACAAGACTTTCCTGTTTTCTTTTAAAGGATCATAGTGCTCAGGAGGAATAAGAAAAAGGAAGCCTTTGAAAAGCTTCCCTCCCTCAAACCTCATAAAGGAAGAGATGCAGGCCTTTCTCTTCCCAAACACAAACTCGTAACTCACACACAGGAGCTCAGCGAGTAGCAGACATCTAGAAAGGATCCCGGGAATGTCCCTCCTTCTCTTGACTGGGCATGGCTGTTGCTTTAGTCCAAGGGTCAAGGTGAAGAGACAGTGAAAGGACTCTGGGCTTCAGGCATTAGCCAGGATCCAGGCAGAGCAGGCTTAGCCACTGTTGCTCAGCGGCAACACCACTGAGAGCTTCCCAAGCTATTCCAGTGCCTCTTCCGTCTCTCTTAGAGGTTCTTTGTCAGCCTCACAGACCTCTTCTCCAGTCAGAGCTGAGCTTCCCTACCCTGAGGCAAACAGCTGCTCTCTCCTCCAACCTATCCCCTCTCACCCCAAGCCTGGAAAGGAATAAACTGTATTAATCACCTGAAAGCAGATGGGAACCCATCAGAAGACCATTCTGAGCAGTGTTTGGTAAGGAATGTTAAAGAATCGGTGCATTCCCAGCGTTTTTCAAACTTCAGGAAATCGATTTACAGGGACACAGGTGGCATTTAAAAAAATAAAATCTGATAGAAGAAAACAGATTAGAAAAATACCAGCGTGCACTGCATTGTGACTCGAGCACACTTATATACATATCTGTAAAAAGTTCCACAAAGCAATGCTTACTGTTTTCACAGTAAGTATATAAAGAGGGGTGACGTCATAAATCTATGCTGAGGCCACATAAATTCAGTTGGATCATGGGCTTTAGGAGATGTAGAAGAGGGAAAGGAAATTGGGGAGCTAGATCAGGGAGCCTAGCATGTCAAACTAAAAGAATTGGGCTTTATTCTATAAGCAATGGAAAAACATCATTGAGTTTTAACTGAGGAGAGGAATGAATGATCAAACGTGGTTTTAGAGTACAGAGAAGAACTGGACAGAGAACAGATTAAAAGTAGAAAGAAGTTAGGAGGCTGTTAAAATAGTCTAAGAAAGAAATGATGCAGGATAAACCAGAATAATGGGGACAGAGATTTTTATTAAGAGATTTAGGAAGTAAAAATGCCAGATCTTGGTGACTATGTAAAGGCAGGAGAAAAAGAAGAAATAAAAAATGATGCTCAGCTAAATGCAATGTGGTATCCTGAACTGTATCCTAGAACAGAAAAAGGACAATTAGTGGGAAAACTGGCGAAATCTGAATATAGCCTGGAGTTTAGTTAATACTAACGTACCAACCAATGCAGGTGTCTTAGTTTTGACAAATGTACCGTGGCTATGGACAACATTAATGTTAGGGGAAACTGGGTGAGGGGTATAAGGATACTCTGTATTATCTTCGCAACTTTGCTGTAAAACCAAATTTATTCCAAAATAAGTTTATTAAAAATAAATGATGCTGGGGGCAGCCCCGTGGCCGAGTGGTTCGGCGGCGCAGGATTTTGCCATTTTGGATCCTGGGCGCGGACATGGCACTTCACATCCGGCCATGCTGAGGCGGCATCCCACATAGCACAACCAGAAGAACCTACAGCTACAATATACAACTATGTACTGGGAGGCTTTCAGGAGAAGAAGAAGAAGAAGAAAAGACTGGTAACAGATATTAGCTCAGGTGCCAAGCTTAAATAAATAAATGATGCCTAAATTTCTGGCTTGGGCACTTGGGAGCCAAGTGGCTCTAATTCTCTAAGATAGAATGCTGCAGAGGAAGTTTAGAGGATGGCAGATGGTAAGGCTCAGCTTCAGACATGTTGAGTTTGATGTCCCTCTGGCTGGAGGGTAAGATACTGAAGAATAAGTTGATCTGGAACTCAGAAAAGAGATCTGGGTTAGAGAAAAGAGATTAGGAGTCAGGATGGGCTGGTAGGCTTGCCTGAGATTACCCTGAGGACACTTACATTCAAAGACAGAGAACCAGTTCATTTCTGGAGAGGCCTGGATGGAGAATAACAAGGTTACCATTGATAACATACTTACTGAGCACTTACTTGCCAGGCCGTTCTAAATGCTTTACTTTATCTCATGGAATCCTCAGAACCTCCCCCATGGAACAGGTACAATTATGACCATTTTATAGATGGAAAACCCCATGGTTTTCATGGGAAAACCATGAAGCAGGATTGCCTCTGCCTTAGTAGTGGTACTCACCTGAGGCAAGCATCAGAATCATCTGTGGAACTTTAGAATAGATGCCTTAGAGAGAGACTCAGGAATCTAGCTAAAAGCCCAAAGCCATGAATATTCATAGTGGTGTTGGAGGTTGAAGCAGCTGTGGTGATGTGACTCCTCCCCTCCCCCGTTTATTCTATGATTAGCTTTCTCCTTATGGTATAAAGCATTTACCACTGGTGTACGAAAAAGTGTATGACATTCAAATCTGATGTTAACTCAATACTGTTAATATGAATGTTCTAGAGAGGTAGTATCTTAGAAATGATACATTTCACTGCAGATAAACCAAAAACCTATCTGTATGTGATATTAAGAGTAGCAAAGAATTAGAATTAGATAAAGTAGGGCTTATCTTAAGACGAAATGGTGCTCGAAGTGTGGCTCCCAGACCAGCAGCAGCAGTAATTGGAAATGTCAGAAACACAAAATCTCAGGCCATACCCCAAACACGCAGAAACTATAGGAGTAGGAGCCAGCAAGCTGTGCTACAGTAAGTCCTGCAGCGGACTGGGAGGCATGCCAAAGTTGAGGACCACTGCTCCAAAGAAGTTTCAAATCTAGCGGTTCTCTATCATTACTGAAGATAAGAATACCTTGAGAAGCTTTAAAAAATATTCCTATGTTTAGGCCCCAAACCTACTTAGAATCCGGGAGTGAATGCAGCCTAATTATGTAGACTAAAAAAGAAAACTCCCCAGGTGATTCTCATACAGACATCTGGTAAAGAACCACTGTTTTAGTGGAACCAATCAAAAAATATCTATATTATTCACTCCCAAAAAGCTAGATTAGGAAGTTAAACAGATATCTGGCTAAGTGCCTAGAGTGCATCGATTTAACAGAATATTATACAACTGTCAACAAGAATAAAGTAGCTATATATGTACTGATATAAAACAAACTCCAATATAGTGTTAAATGAAATAAGCAATGTGTAGAACATTTAAAATATTTTTAAAAGGGGATGTCTAGGAAAAAAAAAATTAAATTAAAAAATTGGGGCCGGCCCCATGGCTGAGTGGCTAAGTTCGCACACTCTGCTTCAGTGGCCCAGGGTTTCGCTGGTTTGAATCCTGGGCGCGGACACAGCACCACTCGTTAAGCCATGCTGAGGCAGCATCCCACATGCCACAACTATAAGGACCCACAACTAAAAATACACAACTGTGTACTGGGGGGCTTTGGGAGAAAAAAGAAAAATAAAAAAAATTACATAAAATTAAAAGGGGACGTCTGCATGTGTGTAGGCATGCACATGCGCGCACACACTTTATACAGGAACAGCATGTCTCTTAAAGGATAAGAAATTAGTAGCTGAAGTTTCCTCTAGGAAGAGAAGCAGGTGATCAAATTATAGTGAGGGCAGAGACATTTTTACTATGTGTTTTTGTACTGTTTGCATTTTCTATTAAGTGCATGGTATTGGCCACTCAAATTAACTAACTGATTTAAAAAACTTTAAGCTTAGGGGCAAAAAGAACCACTGCTTTAGAGGGAATGAGTCATTAGCAAGCAAGATATATGAAAGAGCTAGATGGGAAGGAAGCAGGGCAGTGAAATGGAACGTGGGGCCGTCAGCTGTTAAAGGGCAATTAGAGCAGTGATGAAGGGAAAGGGACAAGAGGAAAGACAGTCTTGGAAAAAAGTCCAATGCAGACAATCCTCCCCCGATTCCTTCCTGAGGTGACGTTAGGCAGACTGAGACTCAAACCAGAGAGCTCAATTTGTCCATATGCAGCTTTATTCTGAATTAACCACCTATCAAGAGTGCAGGTCCAAAGAGTAGAAAAAAATAAAGGAGCCCATCCAAAAAAGTTCCCTGGCAAGTGTGAAGGAGGGCATGATGTTAGGAGCCATGTTTAGGAAAAGAAATGTTGTCCAGCTCGTGAATGCCATTTTTGTCAATGATTCGAACACTGAAGGCTGGCAGATTCAGGATGAAGCGTTTCTGGAGCTGCAGAGAGACAGGAGGGAAATCAGTCAACAAATATTTACTGAGCACTAACTATGGGCCAGATTCTGTTCTAGGCACTGGGCAGACCAGCAGATAAGAGCTTATATTCTATTTGGGGCAGCTGGTCCTAAGACACTGAGGAAAGCCCAAACTGCAGCTGACAGCTGACTGGAAGCTGGTGAGCATGAAGTGGGAGGCACAGCTGGGAGCTTTCTCTGGTCAGTCGGCGGATGAAAGAATGAGACAATCCAGTGCTCCAAGGCTTCATATTGCCCACAGTGCTACCTATCAGCCTGGGAAACACAGACTTCTCTTTTAAAACGTCTCAAGGTAATAAGGCAAATAAAGGAGTGACTGCCCTAGGAATAAGCTTTGGACAAAGCAATGTACTCTCAAGTCCCAACAGTTGCTCCAGTCACCCAACCACGTTATAAGAACTGGGTGTGAGTGTGCTTGTGTGTGTAGCTGGAGGGGCGGCGGGAAGGATGTGGGCAGAACTGCTCTTGGAACAACCCCTGCTTCTGTCTCCTCCAATCCAAGCTGACCCATCATTAAAGTAACACCTCTGCACTCTCCTAAGACTCTGCTTGAGAGGCTGTTCCACAGGAGCTGTGGCCTGCATCCATGGAAGCAGACAGCCCCACTAACCTGGGTAGACTGAGGAACAGAGCTGGAGGAAATCTTTGCTTCTGTGGCTATCCTTCCTGGACACCTCACTTAAAGTCTCCAGAAGAAAAAAGAAGGCACAAAGCTCTCTACTTCCTCCCTTAGGAGCACGTCCCAGAAACGTCCACCTCCCCAGGCTTAAGCCCCCCTCCCTTGCTATTTCCCATCTCTTTCTCAGCTGAGGGCTGGGGAGCAACAACCCATTCCATTCCAGAGTCCTCTGGCTGATGACTCCTATGTCCAGAAACAAGCTTCAAGATCAAGAAAAGGCGACAATAAGGAAATGTGGGTTTCTAAAATGATTGTCTTTAGGATCCCTGGGTAATAACGTCTCAAAGCACTTGATACTCCAGTGGCTTCTTCCTGACACTTGGGGCTGCCAGACTAATATGGTCTCTCAGCTGAACGGTTAAGTAAAGCACATGAGTTTAATCTGTTTCTGCTTTAGAAAGGGGATTTACAAACAAGAGGAAGAAGGGGGCACTGTGGACTGAAAATGACAGGCTTGTGTAAGAGGCAAACTGACATCACGTCCAATGCTCCCAGCTGCTCTCATTCTCCTACTCTCTCACTAGACCACGAATTCCAGTTTAGCCTTAGGCCCCAAGAACAGTTAAAGAATGAAAACAGGCCCGCTTTCTTTTCCTCTTCATTCTCCATTTACAGCCCAAAGCCTCAGACTCTTAGGAGCAGTACCAAAATGGGTGAGGTCCATGTTCCTGGCCTCATAAACTAACGACTACTCTCCTCGTCTGCCCAAAGCTCCCCAGTTGCGTTCTATGGCCTCCTGAGTTCTCAGGGGAGGCTTTCTCTCTAGGACTCATGCACTATTAAGGGAACAGACAGTATGGCAACTATGGGTGGCACAAGAATAGAGAAGGTATAAGGTCTAGGGCAGTAGTTCTTCAAGTATGGCCCACTTACCACCTGCAGCCAAATCACCTAGGACTGCTAGTGAAAATATTCCTAGGCTCTACACCAGGACGACTGAATCGGAATCTCGGGGGTGGGGTGTGGCAGGCATGAATCTGCCCTTTTTTCTTCACAAGTTCCCCAGATGATCCCTATACATGCTAAAATTTGAGAACCACTAGTCTGGATGAACCAAAATGTAAACAAATTACAAGACTGACATTGATGAGGAGGTGACCCATGAGAGAAAAAATAAGCTTGCTACCCACCAAACTCTATCCCTAGTAGCAACTTCACATCTGGTTAGTGGGTATTTATTACACCTTCTGGCAAGGATCAGAAAAAATCCAACCAAGGAACTGGAACAATTATTGGCAAAGAGAGAGACAAAACATTCCTTTCAGGATCCCAGGGGAGCTACTCACCTCCTCTAGACATTTCCTAAGAAGCTCCACTGCCCTCTCACGTGAGATAGCTGTAAGAGAACACAGAGGCCAAGTACTCAAGGTGCTGCCATTAAGTCCAACTCTCCACTGCAACTTCTGATTAAGTTTCAAAATTCTTCAGGTCAGTGTGTCACACAAACAAAAAAAGCAAAAATATGCCTAGCCTTCTAGCTTGCAAAAAACGTATTCCATATGCAGTTGAGGGTGCTCCAGATCCAATGCTCTGGCAGCCACAAGCCATTGCAAATTGATTTGCTACAGAGAAGGGTAAGCATGACGGAATTCTGCCTCCCATGGCCAGGGCCTGCCTCTAGAGGAGTCCAGCGGCCTGCCTCTTTTTCATAGCCCATCCCCCCCACAACCCCCGCTTTAGGCCAGGGCTTAAATCAGTTCCATCTGCCCTAGCCAGCTGCAAATCAGGGAAAGAGAGGACACGGCCAGAGTTTTAGTCTCACTTTCCCAGCTGGGTCTCAGTTTAACAATGGAAAGAGAATTCATAGGATGGAGCTGAGACTCGCATAAAATAGGAGCCAAAGGAAGAGTGTATGGGCATGGCAAACCGGGATGACATATTATGCAGTCAGGCTTCAGGGGTGGTTGGTGGTTATTTCGGTGGGCAAATCAGCTGTATTACTGACAGATGCCAAATTAAGCAACAGTCACTAGGAGGCCAGGCTAATTCTTTTCAGGATGTGGCCTGGAGCTCTGGTGTGGGTGAGGTTGAGCAAGAGGGCAGCACCAAAAAAGGAATGA
Source organism: Equus przewalskii (assembly GCF_037783145.1). Taxonomy (NCBI): domain Eukaryota; kingdom Metazoa; phylum Chordata; class Mammalia; order Perissodactyla; family Equidae; genus Equus; species Equus przewalskii. The sequence continues at coordinate 21,560,707 of NC_091832.1, read as the reverse complement.
ACAAGTCAGATTTTTACTATACTGACAGGGAAGAATGGAATGTAAGAAGTGGTTATCTGTGCTGCATCTATAGCCTGAAAAAGCTAAGAATCCTAAAAGCCTATTTGCTCACAGTGGCTGAAGTCAAGGTTGGAATTGGGGTCAGAAGATAGAATTTAGCACAAAAGCATCCCTGTCCAGAAGCTTTGCCAAGCTGACAGTTTATTGACAAGTAGAGAGTCCAACTTTTTCTTGCAGGAGGGGGCAGCTGTGAGGTGATAAGAACCAAGGGAAGGACCCAGGCTTGTGCCTTCCAAAGCTTTGACATTTAAACAAAGAAATCTTCAGTTGTCATGCTGGGGACCTGTTCATCCTCACAGGCTCAAAACAAACACACTACTTGGTTTACTTGCTCATTCTCCAGAGCTGAGATGCTAATAAGCATCTAAGCAGGGCAAAATGAGTAAAAAACCCGAACTTTTGTAACTGAAGAATTATAGTTTTACTCACTACTCCAATTCCCCTTTAAAACAAAACCCAGCTTTGGCCATAATACTCATTTTGTCTTGCAAAAGAGGGACTTTTTATCAGCTTTTCAATAACCGTACTGACCCATAGGAGAGAGTAGCTTCCAGAGGATACCTACATATGCTTCTTAGGATCTATCCTCTATTCAAGCCCTGGCCACCCAACTCCAAGGGGTAGTGCACAAGACCAGAAAGTAGCTGAGGACAGGGCTCTACTACTCCCTACCTCGAGTGCTGGAACTTACTTGGTGTGTAGTATCGGTCCAGGATACTGAGAGTCAGGAAGGCACCATAGCCATGGGCTGCGAAAGGGGCCTTGGCCAAGGCGGCTAGGTAGTCCATGTAGTAGAGAGCTGGACCCTCATGCTCATCGTAGCCAGCCAGGAGGAGGTTGACATGATATGGAGTCTACAAAAGAAAGACATGGCAAAGTGATGGTCAAGCAGTAACACCAACATCTCTTCCCATGGCAAATGGGAGCATCCCAATTCTTGATGAATAAGAAAATAGCTGCAGCTGAGTAAATCACAATGAAAGTAAAAATTCAGAGAAATCTAAAGGACCTAGAGTGTGGTAAGAGGTGAAGGGAGGTTGGTGTGTTTTCTTTGAATAGAAGAGCTTTTGGAGCACTTTAAGGTATATATAAGAGCTGCTCTCTGCTTAAAGCCTATGGACCAGAACTTGTTACAAAAGCATTTCAAAGGCAAAGCATGGGTGCTCTTATGTCTTTCCTAATTGCTGAAACCAATAAACACAATTCTGAGAGTGTCAGGCCACAGACTAAAGGAAGCAGCAGCTCCAACCACATCATCCAAAATAAAGAGACTCAGTCTGGGTACCTGGACCAAAATCTCAAGTGGTAAACTGTCTGCCTCACTCTTAAAGAAACAACTCTTGGGGTGGGGAAGGATAGTAGCTCTCAAATATTTAAGTCAAATAACTAAACTTTTAATGTAGACAGTAACAATGGAAGTCCACAGATACAAAGAAACATAGTAATGCTAGATGAACTGTAGATTTAGGTGAGATGCTAACATTTTTCTAATCTAACAAGGCTCCTCTAAGATAACTAAGAAGTCATTTTTATCAATGAGACAAAAAGTAGTTATAACTTAGATTTATAGATGTCCTTTCTTTGTATTACCTGCAAGTCTAAAAATGCAATTTCTACAAAGGACCTTGACCAAGTCTGCCTTGCTTTTCATCTCCAAATGGATGATTATTTTTTCTACAGCAGCTAGGCCATTTACCATGTTAAATTCAGTCTGTCTATAACCCAGGCATCAGTGGTGAGACTCCCACCTTACACGGCTTCCTTTTTCTCTGCAAAATTTGTTTTTCCTCTTGCATTTGCCTCAGTGGGTAGTGAGCAGCCCTTACCCATGGTTATGTGCCCATCCCTAAACTTATATATTCAATTAAATGCACATTAAATGAAACTGAATACACTTATGAACCCTATTATAGAGCATAAATAACAGCTAATGGTCCTAAAAGTGATATGTTACATTCTTTGAACACTGATTAACATGGCAGCCTGAAGAAACTCAGATTAGAGGAACATGTGAAAATATTACATATTTACTTGGAATTCCAAGCCAGCTGTGCTAAGTAACATCTCCTGAATATTACAGTGTAACCCCAACCTGCAAACAAGTTTCTGCTTTGGGGATAAGATGGTGGATAGACTCAGAGGAGTAAGAACTGACCAGCAGTAGTCAAGTCTTCTGAGAAAGTAATTACCTGCCTATCACATTTCCCAGTGGGTAGTGTGCTATACTCTGCCAGGACCTGGAATTCTCTGCTGCATTCCGTGACTCCGTTCTTAGTAAGCCAGACCTTAGGCAATATATTTAACCCCTATGAGCTTCTGTTTCCTTATGTGTAAAACTGGGTTAATTAATCCTTCCCCCACCTTCTAGGGAGTATGGTGAGAAAAAATATCAGAGGTGAGGTATCCCAAATTCTGGAAGAAAAGATGCCACCTAAATTCCTAGTATATGAGCTATACCCCAGTCTCCTTTTGATAGCTTACCACTTTAAACAACAACAAAACTACTGAAATTAACTAAAGACAAAAAACATATAACTAATAGCATTTTTTTGTGTGTGTGGAAACTATTGTAAAATCAGGCAGACATAGAATATCTTGGTGTTCTTACAGTTAAAATTAGGATAGCAAAAGGAGAGAGAGACAGAGAAATATAGCAAGGGGATTCTAAATGGTTTCCCTCCCCAAGAGATTTATAATACAGTCTCTTACGTATCAAAAAATAAGTTCTTCTTTTTGCTAAGAGGATAACTCTACTCTTCCTCATTCACCGCCAAAACACTCATTGTATGGTTAACCAAAACAAAATAACTATTGCAAGTTGCAGTGGTATATTAAGGATCCACCCAGATATCCAAAGAGGCCTAACCAGCAGAACCCAGACGTGTTCTGTCTCCAGTGAGGATCTTGCCCATACTATGAGATTAAACTGCGTTTAAAACAATTAATGTGATTTTAAAAGCCACCACCAAAAGATTTTACATAAAACTATGTTAACAGAATTCCAAAAGCAAACTGTATTTCTTAAGTCTATATAATATTTATTTATGCTCAGGCATCTGACACACACATTCATCAAAGTTAGTATTCAGGAGCTAAAACACGTGGTATAGAAGATAACTCACAAATTATTGTGTGACTTTGAATTACCAACTTTTGCATGTGTGAGATGCTTAAGCATAAATAAATGGTGTTATCTAGACTAATTAAATCAATACATCTGTGTAACAACTTGCAGTTTCTGAAATTCTTCTGACAATGCTCCATCAAAGATCTCTGGTTTACACTAGTTTTTTAAAATTTCAAATAAAGTTTGGTGTACTGTCATTCTCTCACTCCTCTAAGACTGACAGCTCAAAATGACAAAGCCATAGTTATGGCTTTCTTGACTGTTATATTCCCTCATATTCTTGACTCATTAGTGTTTTCCTAGAATGAGACAAATTCCAAGCCATTCAATTTTGTGCTTTTTTACAGCACACACACATGTGACTGCTTGTGGTGTGTTTAGGGAAATAGTATGTGTAAGGCACAATCCATCTATTCAAATATTTATACCAAACATCAGCTCCATGAAGGCAGGACTATACAAGGCTTGTTCAATGATGTACAAGTATATAGTATATTCTCAATAAATAAATAAATATTTGTTGAATGAATGAATAATAAGCATACCAGAAAGCATTACACGTCTTAATATATATATGGCTAATGCCTTGTATCACAAGAAGAAAGATTAAGAAAATCACTAAACAAATGTTAGAAAGAGGTAGGTTCTACTTCTGAGAACTGGTTCAAGTTTAAATCAATTGCCAGAATCTCTTTGAATGCACATATATTCTTGCTTTTTGCTAGACTCCTGGGTCCTTCTCTTTCTACCTCCTTTTAGACATGGGTTGCTAAGTAAGAAAAATTTAGGATATAGATCAGGCATTTAGAATTGAATGAAGGAGAGAACAATAAGCATAAATAAATATCTCAGGAAGAAAGAGCTGGGCTACACTGTAGAGTTAGATCTGAGTTTGAAATCTGGCTCTAGTACCAGATGTGTGGCTTTAGAAAAGTTAGTCACAACCTCTCTGAATTCTAATGTTCACATTGAAAACAGGGGATAATACCTACCACAAAAGGGCTACAGTGAAGATTCAAAGAGATGATGCATATAAATGGTACGCATAGTACCTAAAACATAGCGAAGGTTTGATAAATGCTAAAATTACTACCAGAAAAACAATCATCTACGAAGTTCATAGTGTCCATGAAATAAACAGGGCAAGTATTCAGGAGAAGCCCATCTACTCCTGGCACTGAAATACAAGATAAATTCCTCATCTATGTCTTCATAAAGGGATACAGAGAGATGTTTTTAAAAAGTGCCCAGTACACTGCCTGACACATGGTAGGAATACAGTGAATGACAGTTTACTCCTCTTTCCTTCCTTGACTCTTCAGGGGCTCTAAACGTGATGGAGTTCATTGTCAAAAACATTCACAAGCATTGACACTTAGAGCATATCTGCTTCACGGTCAACACACCCTAACCTATATTGAGATTGACATAGGCATTTTCTGGAAACCTGAAAAAACAAAAACAAATCCTACATCCAGATTTGGAGAGTAAATTGCTATTTATTAAGTACCTTCACGCTGTTTCCACCCTTACAAGTATGTTCCTCCTGAGTGCTAAGCCTCACTTTCGAACTACTTTTTCATCAGTTCTCTTCTTTCCCATGATCAGTATTACATGTGAGAATTTGCCAATGATTCTGGGGAAATGGGAACACTAATCAATCACGACAGAAATGCCAGAAATCCTCTATCTTTTACGAGTAATCCTTATTCTGTGCATGACATAATCGAGTCTGTGGTTATCTCCACTATTCCAATTGTTTAGATAGCAAGTCTAGGCGGTAAACAAAGTTATGAGGTCCCCAAGGTGAGGAACTGTATCTTTTATGTCTAGGCACCTTCCACAGCAAAGGCTAGGATGAATAGTATATATAATTTTGAATTAACCTAAACTTCCCAATGACCAGTAAATGAATCTAAACATTTAGCTGAGATACTCTGCCCAATGGCCTTGAGGATCACCATCAATGGTTTGTAGTGCAAATACGAACATGCTTAGGTTTAAAAGTTGTATCTAATTGAGATATATATATATATACATAAAATTTTAAACAAACCATCCTGGGAACTCAAAATGAATTTTAGCTTCTAAAATAAGGTACCGCCAAAATTTTGCCTCTTTTTACAACTGCGAAAAAAAAACCTAGGCAACGTGGTATCTTTTCCTCCCTTAAAAAATACATGATAGAAGCGTATTTTTTTTTTTTAAAGATTGGCACCTGAGCTAATATCTGTTGCTAATCTTTTTTTTCCTTCTTCTTCTTCTCCCCAAAGCCCCCCAGTACACAGTTGTGTTTTCCACTTGTGAGTGCCTCCAGCTGTGCTATGTTGGGACACCACCCCAGCACAGCCTGATGAGCGGTGCCAAGTTGGCACCCAGGAGCCAAACCAGTGAAACCCTGGACCGCCAAAGCGGAGGGCATGAACTCAATCACTTGGCCACGGGGCTGGCCCCAAAAGCCTATTTCTTAAGTGGAGAGCTTTAAGTCATTTTGATATTTCCTCATCTATACAGCAGGAATAGTAACAGTATCCACCATTACAGGACTGTAGCAAGGGTTAAATAAATAAATCTAAAGTGGTCAATGCAATGCCTGTCACATAGTAAAAATACAAATTAGCTATTATCACCATCATTTCACCACCACCACCATCATTTTTAGCATCTGACTACATTATTTACAGATCTGACTATATAAGAAGATCAGGAAGACATAACACAGAGAACCAATAAAATTATTCACCTGTTTTTAGTTGCTAAAAGGGATAAAATTTAACCAATAAGCACATTTCTTACGTACTTCTCCCTGGGATTGAAATGGACATCCAAAGTACCCCTGAGCCCTCCAGAACTGAGCTCAGTTCCTTTATACATTTGGGAGGAAGGGGTGTAAATGGCACACACAGGCAAACTTTCCTTAAGTTAGATGGAGTTGTTTCCTTCCTCCAACTTTTGTGCACAGAACTCCTTGAATATTCCCTCTCTCATGAAAAAGAAACACTGTAGTGATTAAGAAGAGTGTGAAATTCCATAAATTTTACAGCTAAAGAGAACAGTTGTGATAAATACACTGAAACAACAAAATCAGCGACGAGAGTCTGGGCGGTGACAAGCAGCGGTGTGACATCTGGCGGAAGCCAAAGTCACAGCAAGGGGGAGAGAGGTGGGCGTGAGGAAGCATCCTGCCGAGCGTGGACACAGAAAAGGAGAGGAATTGACAGTCTTCCTTTGGAGCCAGGCCAGCCTTTGCCACCTCTAATTGAATAGGACAACGTTGCTATGAGTGAGGTGCCGTGGAGAACAGTGCAGGTTCTTTTGTGACGTGCTGCAACCTGGAATGTTAAGCAGCGTGTGAAGCATACTTCCATTCCTGGAGGGTCAGTAATTTGGAAGGAGATGCAGAAACCACCAATGGGATAAAGGAGTTTGTCTAGTGATGACAGTGTTTTAACAAATAGACTTCTAAACACACTAAACAGAGAATGGGCTTTGAAGGGAACAGTGCTTACTATTTCTTTTAGCCTAGCCAGTGTCAAAGCAACCTAAAATTCCATCTTTGGCACTAAGTATTTCACACAAATGCAGTTTACAGAGTTAGAGGGGATCTAAAAGCTCCACTAGTTTATACAAAATCCCTTCTACAAATGTGGGAACTCAAGTTCAAAGAGGGGACAGTGACTCGCCTAATTAGCGTCAGAGTCAGGACCAGGCCTCCTGATTCCAAGTCTTGTGCACTTTTCTAGGAAACCATGCTGCCTCCACAAAATGGAAATTAGTGTGAAATATGATTCAATATGTAAATGCAAGTTTCACACTCGAATATTTCAAAATGTACTATTTTGCATACCGTACCTATTGTTCTCTATTTCCTCTATCACATCTTATATGACCAATAACACTTCAAGTTTTAAAAGGGCAGGTTTAATTAATTAATTTTTAATTAACAAATCAATTATTATTTTCTTACACTGGTGCTTTGAACTCTGAATCAGGAGCTTGTTTCCAATAACCAACAGAATTTACTAGCTATCCACTTTGGGTGGGTTTGGTGGTATAACTTTAAAATTTCAATGTCAATTTTGCTGTTTTAATTAAAGAAGGACTTTTGTACCTATATTGGAATTGCAATATTCACTATTTCAAACACTTAAAAAAAAAATCTCAAAGATTTCAGCAACTTCCAACTGTCCTCGTGACCGAAGTACCTTTTCCAGCTCTAAAAGATTATGGTTCTAGGATGGGGTGGTGGTTGGGGAAGAACTACCTAACCTTAATGTCTACGCAATACAGAAGCATTTGTGCCGTAACTTTAATCCTCTTTGATGCGGTCCTTTTTAAGGAAACCCATAAATCTCTTTTCTAATAACAATGGTGACTATGCCTTAAGTATAAATGTACAGAGTTCATAAAAAGCTTCAACCAAATCCCGAGAGAGTTCTCTGAGACTACAACACAGGATAATTATGAAATGGGTGGATACCCTAATCAACTTCACTTGTACATTTGGAATGTGAATATATTATAAATTCAATAAATGTTATTTGACATTTACTATGTGAGAAGCACTGTGCCAGGTGATGAAGATGGAAGCCTGGATCTGGAAGGCGCTCACAAGGTAGACAAGGGTAGGAAGGATTACAGATAGAGGAAATAGCATACATGCGAAGGTAAAGAAACGTAGGAACACGAAATGTTTGGGTACTGGTGAATATAGGACATGTATACCTAGTGAATTACATGATTTCAGCAGGAAGCAGAGAGGAAATGGGATGACAGGAACTGGGACGATACCGTCATTGGCTTCCTAAAGAGTATGAACTTCACTATGTAAACCATGGAGGACCAGTGAAAACCATTCCCATTCCCCTGCTGATTCAAGCCTTTTTCATGTCTCAGAACACTGCAGAAGCAGTAGGGATGCAGGGGGAGATACGGAATATGAGATGTATTTAGAAGGCAGAACTGATAGGAATTTACAACTAGTAGAATAGAAGATGAGGAGTTAAGAGGACTCTCAATAAGGGGAAATGTGGTAGAGTAAATGTAAAAAGCTCAATTTAGATCCAATGAGCTTAAGTTATGCTGTGCAAAGGCAGCTGGCAAGATAAAATAGTATACAGCCAAATTTATGAGACCAAATGAAGAGCCAGCCAGTTAGGAGGTTTTATTTACACACACGTTCCTATGCTCACATGTGGAAGACAGTGAAGAAAACAATTACAACAGGATACTATGGCAGAGGTATTCCTAGGTTGCCATGAGGGCACAAAGAGGTTGAGGGTAACGTATGTGAGTGGGAAGCACAGAGAAAGTTTTCCGAAAAATGCTGAACTGAGTCTCAAATGACAATTAAGAGTTACCCATCTGGAGACGTGCAAGTACATTCAGGGGAGAATGACCAGCAAAGTGGTGTAGGCCGCAACAGCAGAGATACAAGAGAGGAGACATGGCAGGCTAGGGGAAGTGCAAGTGATTCAGTATGAAGTGGACAATGTGAGTGAGAAAGGGGTCAGAGGCAGGTCTGGGGAGAGAGCAGGGGAAGCAGTGAAAGAAGAGAGATGAAGCAGAGAGGCTAATCTCTAAGACTATGAACTTTTCGTTTTCTTTATTTTATAGTATCTATAATAAATGCAAGAGACTGTGAACTTCTAAGTTTAAGAGAGCAGTTCTGGGGAGCTGAGAAGAAACTGGACTTTTTTTCTTTCATGATCACAAGCTGGGACAAGTCCTGTTATCCACTGTTGCTACAGAGAAAAAAAAAGAGAGATGAGTTGGAAGTTGAAACAGTTTCCTCTTAATCCTGTGACTGAAAAAAGTAGGAGTTTAAACTGATCAGACTCAGAATCCTACACTGACCTTTCCAAGAGGGAAGCTAAATTAAGCTGATTGCCTGACTTTCCTGATTCTCTCCTGTTTCAGAGACATTTCTCTTTCGTAACACTAAAAAACAAAGCAGCTCATGTTTATAAATTCTCAGACTAACTTGAGATATAAGGAAACAAATGTGCCTCAACACAAAGCAAACCTTTGATTTTCAGAAGCCCAAGACAAAATAAAAGAAACACTAACTCTGGAAATGAGACTAACTAACCAAGGTTTCTCTTTTTCTTTTCTTCACCTTAGGTCTCTGAAAGTGTATTTGGTATAACTGTTTGATGCTGGCAGATGCAAAATCATAATATAAAAATTGTCTTCATTTTCCTTTAATAATACTTAGCTCATGTTCAAATGTTTTTGCATAACACATTGGCAAAAATTCTTATAATGGTTGAGTGAACTTAAACTCAGGAATGTTACAGCATTTACAACCAACATTTTAAACTTTAAAAGCAAAACATCTTTAAAATTATTTGAAAGAACTATGATTTTAAATGCCATGAGTCATAAGATAGGCATGTGTTTTTGTTAAAAAAGCAATCAAAATCCGAGATCAACCGTGGCTTTATAACTTTACATTTGTGTTACCAGAGATAGCCACTTGGCCGTGGAGCCTCAAGTGCCCTATTTGAATGTGGGGGATACTACTGCTTGCCTGTCAGCTGTGAGGAATGAAAAGTGCTCATCTGTACTAAAGGTCCTTGGAGGGAGGCCTAGAAAATAGTAGGTGCCCGATAAAGGTCAAAAGAATCTGAATTTTAGAAGCAAAAAATTAAATATTGTGTATATTTCAATTTTTAGCAAAATTAGATTTTAAAGTTCCCCTTCAATAATCCCCAAATTTCTGTCAACTTTACCTCTCTAAAGCTATCACTAACCCCAAGTTTGAATGATTCTCCTATTAAAGTTGTAATCTTACTGTAATTAGAAGTTTAGAAATTTAATGAGTTGAAATGCAACATGGCACAGATGCCTTATTATACCAACTAGTTAACAGTATTTGTTTTCTACATTAATTTTACTTGCTAATCAAAAATACTGCTTTCTCCCAAATAACATCAAAATAAAATTGCTGATTGTGCAATGGTAAAACCAACAACACCATGTCTGCAACAAGGCCACTTGAATTCTTTTTTTCATGAGCTGGCAATTCCCAAGGAAAATTTAAGACTCCATAAACCTTTAAGTCAGTTCTCAAAAGATACAAGGGCAGAAGCCATGTATTGTATACCACCAAGGCTTATATTAAGTTGTACATGTTAAGCATGCCCATGAATATCTATGAATGTTGAACATCAGAGCTGATTCAACTCCCTGAGTTAAAAAGTAAGGTTTGCTGGAAAAGATTATTTAGGACCATATATGACATGTTTTCGGACGTGCACAGCAACTATACGTAGAGTATTAAGAAAATCCTGGGGAAAAGACTGGGAGCCCTCCTATTAGAAGACATTAGCAGCCTAGGTCTAACATAAGTTATTCCTACCTCTTTAATAGACCTGGAAACTCCTCAGTGGTCTCCCTGCTTCCTTCTTCTTTCCCCAAATGCTCCACCAAAGAGTAGCCAATGGTCTAACCAAATCTCATCTGATCATGCTTATCACCTCTTAGCCAATAAGAGAGCCCTGCTGCGTTTAGCATAAAGGTTTTCATCGGTCTTCATAACATGGACTACACCTCTCTGGTTTCAATTTCTTACCATTCCTCTAAAACCCTCAGCCATATTTAACAAACTAGCTCTATGTAGAAGAAAATCATATAAAATATTTATTTATATTTGTTTTTCAATCAGTAGAGCCCTAATTTGCATACAGTACCTCACTAGTTAAAACAGATGAAAAATTAGGAGTAGGAGGCTCAGAGAACTATTTGTCCCTGCCCTGAACATCATTAGGAAACCACAGTGCCTAACCTAACACATTCTCTCATGCACCTCCTTGATTTCATCTTTGCCTTAATGACAGCTAGTCCTTCAAGGCTCAGGTTAGGCCCTGTTCCCAGAGCACCTATCTATCCGAAGGGCTACTGTAGTACTTGACACTCTGCGGTGCAATTGACTGTTTACTTCTCTGTTTCCCCACCTGAAGGCACACTCTGAGCTTTCCACCTTTTCCTCAGCCCCAAGGACAATGCAGGCTGTAGATTTGCTGAATGAATGACTATCAGCACCTATGAAACTTCTCAGCTCTAGGAGGCATCAGAAAGGGAAATGTGGAATTCTGGTGGGTTATTTCAGTTTATAAAGATTTAGAGATTATTATTTCCTCTCCTTTCCCTTTTACTTTTCAAGCTAGTTAATCCTATTTGTTCTATTGTCTACACTCAAAAGTAACAATAAATCTGAATTTATTTTTTCCATTTTTAACTTTTCAAAAAATGTGTTATGCTTTCCTGCCCTTTTACCCTTGTTATTTTCTTAAACTCTTTTGTGAAATAACACATAAAAAACTGCACAAAATACACATATACAGCTTAATGAATAAAATGAATACACATGTTAACTACCTCCCAGGACAAGAAATAGAACAGTCAACTCTCCCTCCAAAGACTTCTCACCGACCTGCATTTTAGATTACTGATTTTTTGGGAGAGAATAAAGAAAACCTCATTGTCTCACTGAGTTTTTGGGATCAGCCACTGAATTCATATCCCTGCACAATCCTAGGCTGGGGCAGGTAAAAAGAGGTAAAAAGAGGCACCAAGAAGCCAAGGTATATGTGTATTTGTATCTGTGAGTGTGAGGGCATTCCCACCAGGCCAGGGCACTGGTTTAAAGTAATCTTAAAAGGTGTGATAAATCTTTACTTCTAATGGTAAACATTTTCAAAATAAAGCATGTTTTTACTAAGCAGACACAGTATTCTGCTGCTCCTGGCTTAAACCAAACCTTAACAGGAAATTACATAATTTTCAAGATGCAAGTTTCAAAACCCTACAAATTTAGACCATTTCCTATATTGGCTCCCCCTCATTGTAGGTAGGAAAGATGCTTTAAGTGAAAAGTTGGCATTAGGGGGTTGCACAATCCCAGCCACCCAACAGGATCATTCCATTCAACCAGAACTGGGGTTCTCTCTGCTCACAGCAGGCATCCAACAGGGTAGCACATATATGCTCTCTGAGTGAGAAAGCAACACCTTCTCACATACAGCCCCCTGGAGAGAGATGGGGAAGGGGAGGGGGGAGGACTTTACACCTGCAAACTCCTAACTCTATCAGCACTAGGGCTGGGAAAAACAGCACATATTTAAAAAAAAAGAAAAAAAGGTTTCCTGATAAAGCCAGTAACTTTCAAGAGCTATCTTCTTAAGCCATTTTTTCTTAGAAGACTAGTAAGTGTAATGATTCAACATCCAGGTCTTTGTCTTCCTTCAAGCCCTAATGACTGTATAAGCAAACTGCTTAAAAGGGCAGCTGTCAGAATTCTTATTCTTCTTGGTAGAAAAACACTATAAGCACAGAGTGTTGTCATATTAATTAAGGCATCTCAACTTCAAGGCACATCTGTCTCTGGGCCTTTGGATCATCAAAATGACCACCAAAAATAGAACAGGAGTATCTCCAATGGGGCAGACACAAGCCAGCCCCAATCCTAAGAGACTCCTGTGAGATGCAACTTGGGATGCACATGTGTTTTGCAGTACCACTGAATATCCATCTAAATGTAGGCATGTTTTCAGTTTTTACTTTATGTCTTACTTAGGCTAGGAGACAAAAGTAATTAATAGACATATAACTCTTGGCCCACAGTGAACATCCTGTTAGCTGACCAGGTCCAGTATGGAAGAAAACTGTTCTCCAGGTCCAGAAGAACTGCTACTTACACTGAAATTCCATGAGCTTCACGATGAACATCTCGATTTTTTTTTTTTTCAATTTCCCCATCACCAAAAAGAAGCCAGCTCTGTCTGTCAAGATGCCCAGGCTGTGTGGCAGTGGTGTCAAAGGCTGCCATTTGCTCCAAGGCACTGCCATCTGCAGCAGCACAACATTTTGTCTCCGGAAAATAAACACATCTGCCTTTGCCAGTGTCCTCCCACTGAGCCGCCCATCTGGAGCAGGTGAGCTGGAAGGCAAGCCTGGGCATGGGTGAGACGGGGGCAAGCAGGGGAGATGAGGCCTCAAGGGAGATGGCACACAGAGGAAGAAGGCAGTACTGTGTCATGTCACATCCTGCTAACCACATTTGCCAAAAAGCATGTGAAATTGCCCTTGTTAGTGGTATTTTAATCACACATAACAAATGGTCATATTTAGGGGACAAGACCTGCAAAGTCAAGGTTTCACCTGGACCATCTGTTCACAAGGTCACAGATACCAAGAGATGATGTCTTTGTGCTAGCCACCAAAGGCATGAGGACAACAACTCTAGTGGTCAGAATAGAAGGCTCAAAGTAACAGGATTCTTCTAGGAAAGGAACACACTAAACATGACTACTATTAATCAGACCAAACACGCATTTAGGCCACAGTGCTGGGACAAGTCATGGCCACTTCTGGAAATGACTAATATCTGAAATTCTTTCCTACATATTCTTTCCTTTTCACTGAAAAAATAAATTCAAATCTGTTTATAGTCTTGACACCAGATCTTTACATCATACTATTTGGGGGCCGGAAGAAACCATAAAAATGATTCAATCAAATCCTCTCTTTCTCCCAAGGCTTTTCAACGAGCTCACAGAAGAGCTGGTGCTAAACCTCTTGGAGCAGGGCTCTTGCAACTATCCCACTAGTTTTCAAACTTTGGTGAGAAGTGAACACTTTTTTCAAGTAAAATCTTAAATGGAATCCCCAACATAAAGTAGATAAAAGTCGAGTTGATCTATATAAAGCAGAGCTAAAGTTGTGCCACACTGGTCTTCTTTGGTGAGTCTCCTGAGGCAGCTTCATGGAACAAAGTTTAGAAAGTTCTACATTGGGTTGAATGATATTCTTCAAACTCATTATTTCTACTGTTTATTTGCTAAGCATTTACAAGTATAGCCGTATAAAAAGATAAATTACCAAAGGCTCACCAAGCACTCCAGAAAAGGTTCTATGAAAACACTTTGGCCAGTGAGTAGCAGTAGTAAAGCCTGAAGATTACACACCGTGGAGGCCAGCACTGTACTCTAAGCCTTGCCACAAACTCCACATTCCCCCAAGATATCAGATTTGGCTGGTTCATACCTCAGTCTCCACATATATAAAATGGAGACCTTGGTGGATTATCATAGATGATTTTAGGGCATTCAGATAGGCTACACCAAACATGCCACATAATTCATTTCAAGCAAGAAACAGCCCCATTACTTATCACTCTCCCTTCTATAGCCCACTAATCAAATCATAAGGAGAATTTTAAACAAGCATTGTGCAAACTATTCCTTTAAGACATTACAAAATTTTCAAAATAATCCTGTTAAAAATCCAAGTAGCAGCTCCTTAACAATGAAGTTACTTTTAAATTAGATACTTAGTATTTTCCAGGGAGGTATCATTCACTCACCAGCCCTGGAGGTCTAGGGCTTAAGATTCACTGCTATCGCTGCCATGGCCCGAGTTTGTTTCCCGGTCAGGGAACTACATCACCTGTCTGTTGATTGTCATACTGTGGCACCTGCATGTTGCTGTGATGCTGAAAGCTATGCCACCAGTATTCAAAACACCAGCAGGGTCATCCATGGTGGACAGGTTTCAGCAGAATTTCCAAACTAAGGCAAACCAGCAAGAAGGACCTGGCCACCCACTTCTGAAAAAACCGGCCATGAAAACCCTCTGAAATAGAGCATTGTCTGACACAGAGCTAGAAGGTGAGAGGATGGAGAGAAAAGACTGGGCAGGGTTCTGCTCCACTGTATACAGCGTCACTAGGAGTCAGAATTGACTCGACAGCACTAACAACAATCATTCACTCATTCAAAACATATTTCATTTGGTTAATTCTCAGTTTTCCTAATTTGCCACTCTGATCACTCCTTCTTTCTTCATAGATGAAGAAAGTGAGGCTCAGCAAACAGAAGTAATTTATTCAAGACTACCCAAATTAATACAAACCAGGGAAGAGACTGGAGCTCTGGACTCCAAAACCCATGCTCAAAGAAGCCTCATAAGTATTTGAAATTGGGGAGTCAAACCCATAGCAAAAGCCTAATAAGCCCTTTTCCAGCTCCTTGGAGTATAACCAGGAGCAAACCAACTTAAATGTACACATGGATTCACATAAAAACTAAAATGAAAGCTATTGATTTTTTCCCCAATCTGTGTCTTTTTTCATCTCCTCCTGCTCTTTAATCCTTACATGGAGAAGTAATATCCATTCATTAAGAATACTTCAATAAAATTCCCTTCCAGCGTATAAATGCACAATAACACTTCAGTGGTATATGTGGACCTAACTGGATGACATTTATTCAGTAAATATTTATTGTTATATCTTATCTATAAAATCCTATGTGGAGATCTTTTTTCCTTCTCCCCAAAGCTCCCCAGTACATAGTTGTATATTCTAGTTGCAGGTCCTCCCAGTTGTGTTATGTGGGATGCCACCTCAGCATGGCTTGATGAGGAGCGCTAGGTCCATGCCCAGGCTCCAAACGGGCGAAACCCTGGACCGCCAAAGCGGAGCGTGCAAACTTAACCACTGGGCTATGGGGCCAGGCCCCTATGTGGAGATCCTTACATTTTATTAGAACTGAATATTTTATGCTTCCCCAAATGCACAAACATACTTATACATTAGTCCAGTAACCAATAAAGGAGACAGTGAAAGAGTATAGTATTTGAAGTTAGAATCTTACCTCAGCCTTTTATAGATCAGCTATATATGTGCCTTTGGTAAGCTCAACCTCTCTATTAACCAGCCTTGGTATCCTTGTAAATAAAATGAGGATAACACTCATCTTACGGTGTCATAATAAGCACTAAATAACGTCCCATATATAACGTCACATATATAACTATCTAGAGTAGCACTGTCCAAGAGAACCTCCTATGATGATGAAAATGTTCCATATCTGCAATGTCCAATAACGGTAGCCATAAGCCATATGTGGTTATTGAGCACTTAAAATCTGGTTAATGTGACTGAGGAACCACATTTTTTTAAAGAAATAAAAGTTTATTTCTCATTCAAAGTCCAGGAGACTCTCACCCAGGAACTGAATTTTAAATTTGTTTTAATTTTAATTATTTTAAATTTAAATAGCCACATATGACAAGTGGCTACCATACTGGACTGGGTTGATCTGGAAAAAAGCTTAGCACATAACAGACAATCCACACAGGTTTACTTCTATTTTCCCTATCAATATCAGTAATTTTTTATACCCCACTCTTTACTAGCAAATCAGGTCAACTAAAATACCACAACAAAGAATCTCCCATAAGAAACTCACTTATAGCTATTAAATTGCTTCTTCAACCAGAAAGCAAAAACAGCATAAAAACAAAAGTGATTTATTAGTTATATGTGCCATACACTGTGCTAACAGCTTTGCATGATTACCTCATTTAATCTTTATAATAATTCTATGAAGTAGGTACTATTACTTTCTAGGTAGGGAAATTAAGCTGAGAATTTGTCCAAAGAATATAGCTGGCAAGTCAGCGAGCAAAGATTTAAACCCAGGCAGATTAAATCCAGAAACTGTGCTTAACCACTAGGCTAAACTGCCTGCATTTTAAAGAACCAGTTCACACAAGATTCATTATATACCCTGTCATAAATAAATGTCCTCTGAACCAAATACCACACACCCACATCCAGCAAACTGGAAATCAAACAATCTGAGATATAGACACACAATTATGCATGGTAACTGGTTGACCAAAAATAAGCCTCATGTGCCAACTGGTCTAACTGTGTAAATGTACTAAATCTAGTGGCTTTGCATTTATATTAGAAAGACTGAAAAACCACCACTACCCTTCTCTCCAGAATAAAGTGCCTAAAATATAAATTCATATTTCAGAACTAACAACCTATACTGATAGGAAGGTAGAGGAGTAGGGATTAGACCCAGAAGCACAAAGCAGAGGAAGTCAGTATCTACTAGAGCCCCATGTCACTGTCTAGAAGGGGTATTTATTTGTTAAGAATCAAATATTTCTGCCAGGAGATTAACCAGATTCACTGCATTTGCACGAAGCACAGTGCCATTCTTACTCAATTCTAAAAGAAGCTTAATTCACTTAATGTCTAGAGCATTTATGACAAAGTGTTTACTGTGCTCAAAGCCAGAATTCTTCTTCCAGTTCTGCCCGACAAGTCAGAGGAATACTTTACACAGCAAGCCACAGCATACTCTTTACTGAATACCACAGGAACTTCTGGGTGAAAGTAAAGGTCACATACGACCGACTCACTTTGCTCACTCAGGGAGGAGTGAACAAGAAAAGGCGACTGACCTTTTACCCAGATCAGAACTATGTATGTAAGTTTGTCTCCTCCTCCCAATCCATCTTGTCTCTAGTTTCTCTTCAAATTTCATGACCTTCATATTGCACAAGGCCCTTGGTCAAAGCTAGCACTAAGAAAAAGAGATTCCGTTTATTGAGACATTCTCAAATAGTATTATTAGGTACTAGAAAATAAACTGCTTTAAAGATCTGTAATAAACAACTTAAAAAAAGTAACACCTGTACTTATTTAGATTTCTGTCATAACTCAGCTTAAGCAAATGCACACGAAACTAAAACCATAATAAAAATACAAAGAGCACCTCTGTTCTAGAAACACTACTGAAAAACCAAGCAGCTAATGAAGAACACTCAATTATGGCACCATTAGTGTAGCTTTGCCTGACCTGCTGTGTGACCTGGAGCTAGTTCTTCTGCCACTTTGTGCCTTTCATTCCCTATCAGTGATAGAGAATTATCTACTATATCTCAGTGGAATAGTGAGCAGATTAAATTATTAAGCAAAATGCTTTGGGCAAAAGCCATATGAATGTTAAATATTATGATTTACAAGCATTCATTTCCTCGCACTCCTGTGGGGTTAGGAAGTTATCTCGATTTCATAGATGAGTAAACAGGCACAGAGGGTAAGGTCACATGGTGAGGCTCCAATTACTTAGTCCCTGTGGGAAGGGAATAATACACACCTTTACCAATCATAGGAACCTTTTTGGGACATCCTACACAATCTTTAATACATTCAATCCTTAACTTAATGTTGCATTTTAACATGCTGTCTATGGAACAAAGACGGTTTCAAGATAGCAATACAGACACAACAAGTGAGGTGGAATAATTTTTTTTTTTTGAGGAAGAATCAGCCCTGAGCTAACATCTGCTGCCAATCCTCCTCTTTTTGCTGAGGTCGACTGGCCCTGAGCTAACATCTATGCCCCTCTTCTTCTACTGTTTTTTTAATATGTGGGACGCCTACTACAGCATGGCTTGATGAGCGGTGCCATGTCTGCACCCAGGGTCCGAACTGGTGAACCCCGGGCCACCGAAGAGGAACGTGCGCACTTAACCACTGCACCACCTGGCCGGCCCCCCAGGAGGAGGAATCATTTTGTGTGCTTTGGAGAGTATAGTCACAGAAAGACACAATCTCAAGATGAAATCTGCACTATTATTTTCAAGGTTTCACCTCCACTACCTTGTAGGGACTTTCAACGACAGGAATTAAGAAACATGGTTTGCACGAAAACACTTTGAAAAAAACTTTAAAAGCTTGTCACAGGTCTTTCTGTTGGAGAATTTGCCCCATCCAAATTCTCTGGGAATGCGTATTTGCCCTCTGGGCTTTAATTAGCAACTCTGCAAAAAGAGAAAACAAATCCAAAGAGACCGAAGAGTGATGAACAGCAACAGAAAGGGCTCAGAAAGGCCAAAAAACGGCAAAAATACTACTTGCATGTAATCGGAATGTAAAGCAGCACAGATCTTCCTGCTGGTACCTAAGGCTGCCGGCTCTATTGCTTACCCGACTCCGGAGACAGTCAGCCAGGTTTCGGCGTGTGAAATTAGCTGCTGCTGTGGGAGACAATTCATAACCTGGCACAAGAGATAAACAGTCACACTTAAAATGAAGCAGAAGGAATAACAGTACCCCAAATCATTCCACAACCTTGTTCTTACCCGCTACCACCCACTGTACACTCAGAGTATATAAAGTGCACAGAATGAGGGGTGCAATCTTTCTTCTCGTCCCTTTCCCCATTCAACAGTTGTGAAATAGCTGGTCAGTACTGACAGTAATTCCTGGCCATGAAACAGAACCAAGGTAACTATTCTGTGGTGAGATAAAATTCACAGCCTTCCTTAAGTGATTCATTCATCAACAGACTGTGGTTTCCTCAATAGAAAGAAAGGGGTACAGATACACAAGTGTGGAAAAAAAAAAGAGGTGTTGAGATGCCAATTTTTTAAGTTTATTTAAAAAGGATATTGAGAAAAGAGAGGCTGGAAGTTAGGACAGCCTCAGAGTCATACTTTATAAGGTTTTTTTTTTTCTTTTTATTAAGATTATGATAGTTTACAACCTTGCGAAATTTCAGTTGTACATTATTGTTAGTCATGTTGTAGGTGCACCACTTCACTCTTTGTGCCCTCCCCTCGACCCCCCCTTTCTCCTGGTAACCACCAATCAGTTCTCTTTGTCTATATGTTAACTTCCACCTATGAGTGGAGTCATACCGAGTTCGTCTTTCTCTATCTGGCTTATTTCACTTAACATAATACCCTCAAGGTCCATCCATGTTGTTGTGAATGGGACGATTTTGTCCTTTTTTTACGGCTGAGTAGTATTCCATTGAAAGTAACTTTATTAAGTATAATATGATTTTTTAAAAGTACGAGTCACAGAAAAAGAATGCTTCCATCACTAACTACAACATTTTTAAAAATAGAGTATCTCAAAAGTAAAACCTTTGAAAAAAGTTGTAACACCAACAAAGTATAACCCAGAGGAATGGCATCATGTGTGCATTTAACGGTGCACTCATTTTGGAAATTAACTCCCCAGTAAACTGGGACTAGTGCCAGAAGACACAAGAATGACCCACAACTCAGTGGACCCACAGAGAAAACACCAGTTTAAAAAGACAGATGGCACGTGGTTAAGTTATTCCCTACAACATTTCAAACACCAGTGTCATATCGGGTACAATCTAGATTAGAATTCAAACAAATATTTAACAGCTACCATGTTTCAGGGTCCATGCTGTGCTAGGTGCTTTGACATATATTACCGAATTCCATCCTCACAACCAGTCTATCAGTACATATTAAATCATAATGGAAGCAACTCTGGACAAGCAGGAATACTTTCAATTTTCTATCCAATCCCCTGAACACCAGTAAGGACTTGAGAGTTATCTTAAAGGCAGAAAAGTCTGATGCCTGACCATCTGCATATAAATTTTTTCTTTCCCTTATTTTAGCTCAGTTCTTCAACTTTAATATGTAGAAGAATTACTGTGTAGGGTTACATACACCGAACTATACTTGACAGGTAACTTCTGGGTTTTGTTTTTTTTTTAATATGTATATATTTTTTTGCTTCTGCTTTTTCTTCCCATATCCCCCCAGTATGTAGTTGTGTATTTTTTAGTTGCAGGTCCTTCCAGTTGCGGCATGTGGGACATCACCTCATCGTGGCCAGATGAGCAGTGCCATGTCCGCGCCTGGGATCCGAACCGGCGAAACCCCAGGTGGCTGAAGCAGAGCACGAACTTAACCATTTGGCCACGGGGCCGGCCCAACTTATGGGGTTTTAAGGACAATTTTAACCATACACAATTCTTGTTGATGCACTGACTTTAGATCCTAAAACACATGTAACAAGCAGCTCTCTCGACTCATGTTTACTCCTCCTCCCTCTCCCATGACAAGAGAGTAAAGTATTGCTGTACCTACTGTACTTCAGAAACATTATTGGTATCCCTCACCTGCCATGTAAGCAAAAAGTAGAACCATTAACAAATAATTGTTGAGGGGCGGCCCCGTAGCCGAGTGGTTAAATTCATGTGCTCCGCTTTGGCAGCCCGGGGTTTCGCCAGTTTGGATCCCTGGCGTGCACATGGCACGGCTCATCAAGCCATGCTGAGGCGAGGTCCCACATGCCACAACTAGAAGGACCCACAACTAAACATACACAACTATGTACCGGGGGGCTTTGGGGAGAAAAAGGAAAAATAAAATCTTAAAAAAGAATAATAATAATAAAAATTCTTGAAATATTCTGAACTTGCTTAAACCTAAGTACCATGTGTTTTAGCTTCCTGAAAGGCAAGGACTGAGTCTTGTTTATCTTCGAATTCTCTGTGGTACTTGGGACAGTGCTTCACATAGATGAGGCCCTCAAAAATATTTATGGAATTGATTGCATGATGCTAAATTTGCTGCCTAAAAAACTATGAACGGATCATATCTAGTCATATTACACATAAAATTATATTCAAAGTAACTTCTTTCATAGCTCTGCATTATACCAGTGCTGTGTATAACAGTGTTATTAAACTGTGAAGTAAGTTTCTTTCTGCTAGAGTGGCACTATAAACTTTCCTGGCTTAGAGAGCTAGTGGCCAGTATTATTGCATAGGGAGGCTTTCTCAGTGGATAAGAATCTCTCTCTGGGGATAGCTCCAATGAGGGCTTGCAAAATATCTCACAAAAATCCTAATTATCTCCCTAGACAACAACCTACTAGTGAGGCAAGGCAGAACTCTTGTATGACAGAGTGACCTCCTACAATTACACAGAGCTTTATGTTTACAAACCATTTTTATGCATATTGTCCATTAATATTTCTAGAGTCTCATTTTAGAAATAAGGAAAATAAAGCCCCAGAGAGGATAAGTGACTTGTCACATAAAAAAAATTAGTAAAACCGAGTTTAATTCAGGTCTTTTAGGTCTGAGATTCAGATATACTTTAGCTCAAAGCACATCTTCTGAAATATCTAACACTTAAAAAGTCTGATATCACCATGCTCATCGACAAGATGGTGTTAGTTTTATCCCCCAAGTATCAGTGTTTTAACGGTTCTCTTTTCTGCTCTGTGATTCTTGTAGAAAAATCTTTAGGATCAGAAGGAGGGTCTAGACAAGGTTTTAAAAATAGGAAGACTCAAATAAAAATATGACCACACCAGTCTGCTCATGTGCAGAACTGCTAGTAGAGAATATTCTTTTTCAGTGCAAATCTAAAGATAAACCAAACAATGCTACATTCTAAGTATTACCCACCATTTCGCATCTTGTAAAGTTGCACATTTTTCTGAATATATTCTGCAAACTGTACAGTGTCGCCAGCCTCTCCAACACATAGGAGTAAGATTTTTTCACTCATCTTAAACATCTTGTCATGATCTGCCCAAAGAAAAAAACACCCACTGTTAGAAGTTACCTTATCAGAAATTTCTTGCTATTATATAGGCAATCATAAACAGGTTTATTAATTACTATACCGAATAATTTTACTAATCACTATTTTTAAAAGGCTTTAATGGGCAACTGTATTAAATACTCTCTTTCACTCTCCATGTTAAACTCCTCAGCATATTTTATTAATGTCAATTTCAGTTAGAGAATATATATAAAAGCTGACAATTGAAAATATAGCTAAAAACACGTAAAGGCATTTGAAATGCAAGCAACAGAACAATCAAAGAAATGAAAGTATCAAGTCAACAGCCATTATCTTTAGGCTCATGATTTCAAAGTCCTGAAATGTCTCTATAAATACAAATGTTAATTATATTTATACACATACAAAAGCATATATGAAAAATACTGGTCTTGAAATTAAGAAGCTATCTCTAGAAAGAACAAAAAATTAACTGAGGGGGCTGGCCCGGTGGCACAGTGGTTAAGTTTGCACATTTCACTTCAGCGGCCCAGGGTTCGCTGGTTCGGATCCTGGGTGCAGACATGGCACTGCTTGGCACGCCATGCTGTGGTAGGTGTCCCACATTTAAGTAGAGGAAGATGGGCATGGATGTTAGCTCAGGGCCACTCTTCCTCAGCAAAAAGAAGAGGATTGGCAGCAGTTAGCTCAGGGCTAATCTTCCTCAAAAAAAAAAAAAACTGAGACTATACATCATCTTAAAAAGTAAATCAACACCATTTCTAAAGCAAAGAGAAAATTAAAATGACTTCCAAAACAAAAATTCTAACAAACATCGTTAACACTAAGCTTTTTAGAAACACTTCGAAAATCTCAATACTCTAATCTTATCTAGCTGAACCAGACTCATTCAGATTAGATAGAGAAATAAATATTCAGATAGCAATTAGTGCCCAAGGAAGAAAACTCCATATTCAGTCTGTAGCTTCAGAAAAAGCCTATCTCCCCATCTTATTCTCACTTTCACTTTTCATTTTTCAAGTAGTGCTGAATAATCTTCCCTGGGAGACATGTTTTCTGTTTGAAAGCTTCTGAAATGTCAAAATCCCTAAATAGGATTTAAAGAACAAAATGCTACAGTCAAATACTTCACAAGTGTTTGAGAGTTGTAGGCAACAGTAATATGGCTTCTTAGACTTTGGGGAAAAACCCACAAAAAATGTGCCTGTGGATAGTATCAAACCCCCTTGAAACTCCTAAACAAACACACCTTTATTATAGGCTACAGGAGATTTAAAGACCGTTTGCAAACTTTTTATTAAAGAAAAAAATTCACTTAAAGGTATATTACCAATGCAAAGAAAAAGCACCAGAAGAGTCTTATATGCCACTGGCATCTAAGTTCTTGCCAGTGGCAAGAGTATGGGCAATTTTTATTTCCTTCTTTTTGCTTATCAATATTTCCTAAAATGTCTATATGTGACATGCGTCATTTGGTAAGAAAACATTTAAAAAACTGTTATTTTGAGGGGAAAAAAAACTTGTTTACAAAGAACTTGCCACCTTTAAAAGAAATGCTGAAATTTAAGGCAATAAACTGTTCAATTTTGAAATGAACTTAATATAACACCTAAAGTGTTTTTCAAACATCTATTACACGTCCAGCGAGTTGTGAAGGGCGATATGAAAACAAAAGCAATAGATGCTAATGGCTCCCTGCGTTGTGCGGGGAAACAGCCTATGCAGCTCTACAGAATTTCCGGTCCCTGACAAAGAACTTACAAGATCAACACACATGAAACAAATGAACAACAAAATGAACATCAGTGTACAATATACTGTGGAAAGCCAACTGGAACTAGAACCCCACAGACCTTGGCTATAATCTGGGCTCAGCCCTCCCCACTTGGGCAAATTATTTGCCCTCTCCAAGCCCCAGTTTCCAAGCATGTAAAATGATAACACTATCACTTACTCCTGCCTAACTTATAGGTGGGGAAAACTGTACATGTTATTATTATACTCAGTGTTAAACAACAGAGTTCACATTATACACGCTACAGGAATTTAGAGAAAAGAATTCTGTGTGGGCTGAAGTACTGAGTAATTTAAAAGCAATTCCATATAGGCCTGGAGACAAGAGACATGAAATGTGGCATGTAACCAAACTGAAGAGTTGTGCCACTTTAATAAGCAAGCAATCTCTGGGAAACATATTCTCTATGGTATCAAACTATCTTACAAATGATAAACCAAAAAACTGACTAGAACTATTATTCTCATTTTATACTTAGAGAAAACAAATTCCAAAAGGTTACTCATTTTCAGCATTCGTGCCTATCCTACACAAGTCCCTCATGAAATGAAAGATACGAAAAAGTCCTCATACAATTCCAAAGCTGCTATAATAAAAATTTTTATACCAGGAAAGGCTATAGGGAAAATTAGAGAGAGTTGAGCGCAATTATTTCCAACTATCTTTCAAGAACTAACTCAAATTCATCTTTCTTCCACATCACAGTGACCTTCCTTTTCTCTGAATACCCTTAGGATATACTCCTGAAATCATTAATTTAAAACTAACCTAGTACTTACTAGTGATACTTCTTTATCATACAAAATCACCTTGTAGTATTTATTTGTTTTCTTAATGTCTTAGACCTCTATGGATTATACCTAGTATGTTGCATCCTCTGTAACACCTAGAAGTACACTCCACTCTTCAAAGTCATTTCACATACATTTTTGTGATGACACAGATCCCCTGTAAAGATACTGACTTGGTTATTGCTCTACCTAGAAACTACTTCATGCTAAAATCAATCACATGCATGTCAAAGGCTTTACTATTCAAAAAAATGGACAGATTTACTCTCAAAACAAATTTACTCCTTTGGAAAGTATGGTTTACAAATAGAACTTCTACAAACTTATCATGGAATTTCGTAAAGTAATTTGACATATCATAGATGTTTAACAAATCACTTTTAGGTCTCTCTTCTTCAGAAAGAACAGAACTCAGGCAAAGTCCCTCAGTTCTTTCCAGCTCCCCAAGCGATGATAGCCTGACAATCAGATGCCTGTCGCTTACAAAAGCAGTGGTGGACACTATTTTGCCTCTGTTCACATACTTCAGGAAACCCCAGATTTAATCATTTTTGTCTCCTTAAACCCAAGAGGAACCGTTATCTGCCCTCTAAGCTTTCCCTAATCTTTAGAACTAGAAAGAATCTCTTCTTCCTCTGGATTACCTAAAAATTATCTCTGCTTCCTCTGCACTACCTGAGAAGTTTGATTGTACTTTTCATATGCAGTATCATTTTCTAGCTTGTGTTATAACTGTTTGTACACATATGAGTCTGTATTAAATTGTAACTTCTTTTAGATACAGGCCACATCTTATTCTTCTTTGCATTCCTTCAGCACCTAGCACTGTAACAGGCACAAAGGTGCCCAAAATCTATTTGTCAAGTGAACATTAAATCATCAGAGCGAAAGCATAACATTTTTTCAACAGTACCATGTCTACAATCAATTATGAAAACACAATCTTAGATTCCACAGATCAACAGGCAAAATCTTTTTAAAATTATTTATTGAGTACTGACTATAGGGAGACGGTGTAGCATAGTAGTTACGGGCAAAAGATATGGAGTCAAACTGCATAGGTTTGAAGAACCTGGATTCTGCCACTTGTGACCTAAAGCAAGTTTCTTAACCTCTACACTCCAGAAATATCATTTGTAAAGTAGCAAAGTAATAGAACCTATCCCAAAAGGTTAAACGAATTAATGTAAATCATTTAAAATAGCAACGGTACTTAGTATTCCTACTACATAAAAACTCACTTAGAATTTAGTACTAGTATTTCTACTTAGTATTTATTAAGTATTAGCATTAGTACTTAGTACTTCTACTTAGTACTTAGTAAGTACTAAGTATTTCTACTTAAGCATTTAGTATTTCTACTACTAAGTATTTGTCGCGGTGCTAAGCATTTGCACAAAAGTTTTTCACTCAATCCTCCCAACAAGCTTAGGAGGCTGGTATCACTAATCTGATTTAACAGATGAGGAAATCTGGGCACCGTGAAATAACCTGTAAAAAGTCACAAAGCAAATAAGTGACAGGGCTCCAGTCCCCTGACTACTTAAATACAAGGAAAACTTAACAGCCAGTGCCCTGGAAAAGGAGGATCAGAGCTAAGACACGGGGAGATACAGGCAGCAGAAGGGAAATGCCAGGTTTCCAGTCCTACAGTCTCACTCTCCCCAGGATCCCACTTACGGTGTCAGCAAAGTAACCTCATTAGTAGTGACAACAAGAAACTTATCAGAGATTTGGGGGCCTCTAGGGAGCCTGGAGCCCGGCAGGAGCTTAAACACTTAAAAACTGAATTCCTTAGGCAACTCTCGCCCAGCAAGCATTTAGCGAAGGCCAGAGCACAGCACTGACCCAGGAGCCCCGGGGGGGAGTGAATGTCAAGGCCCTAAACTTGTCTGCCCGCCTCCTAGTTCCAAAAAATGAGCAAGTGCTGATCAGGGCAGGCGGGCTTCCACCTCGCAGACTTCCCTGGTTGGTACTCATCCAACCCTACACCAACTCTCTCTGACTGCCCCTCCACCCAGGCCCGGCAGGGCCTCCCCTACTTCCTCTCACCGTCCTTCATCTGGACAATATTGCTAGCGGCCACCCGGTCGGAGGCGACAAGGACATAGTCGGGGCCCTGGATGCCGATAAGGTACTCCATGCTGGCGGGTGGCAGGAGGCCGGGGGCTGCAGCTTCAACAGAGAGCGCGCCTCGCCGGTTTCCGGGCCTCACCGGTGAGACAGCACCACCCAGCGAGGCTTCGCGCGACGCACGCCGCGCGACCGCCCCGGTCACTGGCGCTTTCGGATGACGTACAAGTGTCGCGAGAGGTTGGAAAGTGGGCGTGACGTTGGGTGTATTAAACTCTGTGCTCGGCTGTCGACCTGTCCCGGTTCCTTGCAATCCGGGCACTGCGGATGGCTTATGCTATGTAGCGCCTAGTTTCTTTCTTTATAAATTGAGAGATTGAGACTTGCTTGAGGATGAAATCACGCACTATGTATAAAGGGCCGAGCACATGTGGGTGCCAAAAAGGCGTGCGTCCCTACGTGGTCGTTTCCCTTCGTTACTCGGTAAAGTATCGCCAGAAACTCCTTCCCTGCAAGTCGGATTAGAGAGAGAAAAGTAACCTTGACAGGAGCTCTATTTACATGTTTCACAAAAATAAAATATAGTTGAGTTAAAGATCTAAGCATTAAGACTAAAATCATAAAAGATCTATTTACAGGTGTTCCAACCTCAAATTACATGCAGTTGTTACCTTTGGTAAGAATGATTTGAAGGGAAGACTGCCACTTTTTATTTTATACGCATCTGTATTGTTTGAATGTTTCGAAATGCTCATGTATTACTCGTTTTTATCAATAGGAAAAAGCGCAGCTAGCCCTTTATATCTTGCAGCCAGTCTGGGAAAAGATGAAATATTCCGTGATTAGTTTCTGTCATCCATGATTGTGTCTTCATACTAGCCATGCTAACTTCCTCGGAAATGGAAAACCAGTTGCAATTATATCTCCAAACAGAACTATTCAATTCACTTGCTTCTGCAGAAATGTGCAGTCCTTACTCCATTCTGAATGTTTCTTCCAGCTCTCTGCCCATGAAGGAACACAGAGCCTGAGGAGTTTGGAGTGGCCCATTTATCTTGGGATGGATGCCAGGGGCAAGTGAGGTCATTAAGTCAAGTATCCCACTATGAACGCAGATGCATCCATCATCCTAGAAAGATCCTTTTCTAAACACCACTGGAGAAGAAGTCTCTTAAGTCTTTCTCTCTCTCTCTCCCATCCTCTCCCTCTCTCATTATGTGTGTTTGTGTGTTTTTTAAATGCCAAAAATACATAGTTATACTATACACACACATACACAAATAATACAGAAGAAATGAAGAGTTAAATATCTCTCCTGCTCCCGCCAGAGGTAACTACCCACCAGATGCATGTATTCTTCCAGACCTTTTTTCCTTTGTATATACCAATATTCATTCATTCATTCATTCACAAAGGCTGCAGCATTCTGAATTGGGAAATTCAATTTTTAAAAAGGACCCCACCACACAAAAAATAAAGGACCCAAAGATTTTTCAAGCTGGCTCTTCCCTCTTCCTCCCCAGGACTCTTTTGAAATCCCCTCTAGCTAAGTCACACCAGAGATTCTGTAACTTCCTGTTAGTGTAGAAGAAAGTGGATTTTCAAGACCTAACTTGTTCTATCTCACTAGGAATCAGAGGGAATCCTTCCTTCAACTAAAGTCTTAGGATAATGGAGTCTTAGAATTGGAAAGAATGTCTGTAGAGGTTCCGGAACCGGCATGATGTAGCCAACTTTTTCTGTAAAGGGCCAGATAGTAAATATTTTTGGCTTTGCAGGCCATATGGTGTCTGTCACAACTACTCAACGATGCCACTGTAGTGCAAAAGCAGCCATAGTCAATACATAAATAAGTGAACATGGCTATATTCCAATAAAAGTTTATTTACAAAAACAAGGCAGGGGGAGGGGAAGAGGTGGATTTGGCTCATTTGGCCATAGTTTGCAGATCTCTGATGTAGTGGGAGACCTGTAAATCAACACTTAACTCTGGTCACAGCCCTACCTTTTCCCACTTTGGTGAAAAATTCATTGAGCTTCAACTTCCTTATTTATAAAAGGGACATTTAGAAGAGAGATTTGCTTGCATTTCTCTTGAGATGGGAAGGAGATGCAGGTTTGGATGGTTCCATAAGTATAAGGAAACATATCCTGCTCCTTCATTGGAAGTTTGGCAGGACCTTAGGGAACATGGCCATACTATGGTAGCTGCCAGCCTTGCCAAGACTCCCAAGCCCAAGCTGGACATGAAAGCATCAGCACAGCCCACACTCAAAATATCCTGTGAGCTTAGACAATAGGGTTGAGATGATGGTAGACTGGATATCAGTGGCCCACCTGTAAATATTCAGAAATGTTAATGTATTGGATACTATTCATGCCCTGCCAATAACCCTTTTACCTACCTGTGGTAGCTGCCATCCCCAGCTGCTGTAAATGTTGGTTGATAACAACTCACAACTGTCCCTTTATGCAGGGAATTTCTCTCAACCGCCTGGGAGACATCCTTGCCTGGGAGACTATGCATCTAGACCCACCCGTCAGCCAATGACTGACTGACACAGAGCTAAAAGGTCAATTTCCTTAATTTAAAGTGGGATATAGTTTGTCCTCCCGAGTTTCCCCGTGGATCACTCTAACGCTAGTCTCCAGACAAGACCACATTCTTGCTTAGCTTTTTTCCCTGTCCTATCTTACTTCTGTTACTCCCTTTCTCCTGAGAGCAAGCCCCCCATAAATGACTTGAATAAGCATTTCAGTTTTGCTTCTAGGGAACTCAAACTAAAATATTTGGTACCAAAAGTGATCCCAGAAAGCAGTCTCCAAGGGATTCTGGAGTGGGACACTCACCAGCTGGATGACAATGAGGACACCAACACTGGTGATAGGAGGAAAAGTCACAGTCCCAGACTTGCTACAACAGTGCAATTGCTAAGACTTTCCCCTGTATTGAACTAGGATGGGCTATGTCAAAGACATTTTCAGTCATAGACAAGCTGAGAAAATTCGTCACCAGAAGACCTACCCTACAAGAAATATTAAAGGACATCCTTAAAGGGGAAAGAAAGTTATACCAGATGAAATCTTCTATCTACACAAAGGAATGACGAGTTCTGGAAATGATATCTATGTAGACAAATAAAAAGGCTTTGTTTTTTATGATTTAAATGTCTTTACGAGATAATTGACTATTTAAAGGAAAAATAATAACATATTTGTGGGGTTTGTACCATATTTAGAAGTAAAATGTAGGGCAACAAAAGCACAAAGCCAGGAGAGGAGAAATTGGAAGATACTGCTTTAAAATTCTTGGATTATATATGAGGTAGTATAATATTGCTCAAAATTAGACAATGATAAGTAAAAGATGTACGTAATAAACCCAAAACAAACACTAAAATAACACAGAGTTACAGTTCATAAGCCAACAAAGGACGTAAAATGAAGTAAAATACTCAATCCAAAGGGAGACAAAAAAGAAAAAGCGAACAAAAAAACATATTTGACAAATAGAAAACAAATAGCCAAATGATAGATTTAAATACAATGATATCAATTGTCACATAAATATAAATGATCCACACACTCCAATTGAAAGCCAGAAATTGTCAGATTAAATAAAAAAGCAAGACTCAACTACATGCTGTATACAAGATACTCAGTTTAAATGTAAAGACACGAAAGACTTGTACATAAATGTTCAGAACAGCTTTATGTGTAATAGCCCAAAACTGGAAAAGATGGAGGAGGGGAGTCATGCCCAACAACAGGTGAGTGAATGACGCGTTGTTGTGTGTCCACACAATGGAACGCTACTCAGCTATAAAAATGGATGAACTGATGATGCACACAACAACGTTAGAAACATCTCGAAATAATTATACTGGATGAAAACACCAGACCAAAATAGTACACACTGTATGATTCCATTTATGTGAAAGTCTAGAAAAGCAAACTAATCTACAGTGAGAGAAAGGTGATATGTGGATGCCTGGCAATGCCTGGAGGAGCCAGGGAGAGATTGGAGAAAAGGATGCAATGGGCATGAGGACATTTTGGAGGGTGAGGGATATGTTAATTATCTTGATTGTGGTTATAGTTTCACAGATGTATACATACGTCAAAACTCATCAGACTGTATGTGTACTTTATTGTATGTTAATTATATCTCAAGATAGCTATTTTAAAACAATATTTCCACCCTGGGGGTATGTGACAGAAATTGGTGCCCCCCTCAAATATTTGAATGACGCAGTGGTGGTTGTCCCATCATAACTCCATTTAACTCATCAATCTAGCCCATGCAAAGACTGGAAGGATTATGGCAGATGACAGTGGATTACTGAACACTTAACCAAGTAATAGCCTCCATTGCATCTGCTGTGTTGGATTTAGTATCTTTACTAGAGCAGAATAATGCAACTTTGGGTACATGGTATGCAGTTATTGATCCCTTCTATATCATTCAAGAAGGAGAATCAAAACCAGTTTGTGGAGCTGGCCTGGTGGCACGGCAGTTAAGTTCACACGTTCTGCTTTGGCAGCCCGGGGTTTGCCAGTTTGGGTCCCGGGTGCGGACGTGGCACCACTTAGCAAGCCATGCTGTAGTAGGCGGCCCATGTATAAAGTAGAGGAAGATGGGCACGGATGTTAGCTCAGGGCCAGTCTTCCTCAGCAAAAAGAGGAGGATTGGCAGCAGATGTTAGCTCAGGGCTAATCTTTCTCAAAACAAACAAACAAACAAAAAATCCACCAGTTTGCATTCACGTGGAATAAGCAACTTTCGTGGTGTCATCTCTGTGTTATATTAATTTTCCCACAATAACTAGCCAAGTCTCCTATAGAATCCAATTCCTTAACTAGAAGCCAAATCAATTCAAATGACTAAAATGTGGCCCTCTCTAGGCATGTCAAATTGCTGAAAACAAAAGAGTTAATATATTCACTGAAAGCTAATATGCTTAATGCCTTGATGTTACCCAAAGAAATTGCTGTTGTGAGGGTAGATACCCACAGTAAAAGAGATAATATAGAAGCTAAAGGGAATTCTTTAGCAGATATTCATGCTAACAAGCTGATATGTCTAAAGAACCTTAGGCAAGAACCTCTTATAGAACAGAAAAACAAATTCCTGGAGAGGTGCAAAGATTATATCACAAGTGCACAAAATCTGGCCGCCAACTTCATATTTTACATCAATTACAACACAGGGAAATTGAAAAGTTCACATCTAAGCTAAAAGAAAACACAACCTGGCTATCTAAGGCAGACTCAAGGAGCTGTTTGAACACGTTTTCTTGGTCAGACCTGGGAAATCTTGGGTCACATTTCTACAGTGACTTCCAGACTCTTTTGATTAGTTTTGGCTCAGTGAAGACCAAAAGGGAAAACACAATTTAAAAGTTCCCACAGTATTATGAAATTATTAACTGTTTTCTTTTTGTGTGTGTATGAGGAAGATTGTCGCTGAGCGAACATCTGTGCCAATCTTCCTCTATTTTACGTGGGATGCTGTCACAGTGTGGCTTGAAGAGCGGTGCTATGTCCATGCCCAGGATCAGAACCTGTGAACCCAGGGCCACTGAAGCAGAGCACGCAAACTTTAACCACTAGGCCACTGGGCCGGCCCCAAGACTGACTGTTTTCTGAGGTCATGGTATCAAGCGAGAATCTGTTTTAAACCTGTCTAATTGATAAATGAGAGTTCTATACCCTTGGTAAAAAATAATAACCAGAACAGATTTTAAACCATTTTCATCAATCAACATTTGTTGATATAATCAGTTACATCAGTGAAGTTGCTTTTGCAAGCCAACCACTGAGTGACAGCTTCTCATTTCTAAAAGTCAGCCAATCAAGAGTTGACTCATTGTAAGGAACATACTTCTGAATGCCAGCCAATGAAATCTCACCCAAATGACCACGCTTCTAAAAATTATGTCAATCCATTCAGCCCCTGAAAATCCACGAATCTTTGAATTCCATGCTTTCCCAAAACTCTAAGATATGTAGTCTCCTCTTCTTGGAGAAACTGTGCCTGATCAGCATATATTTAAGTAAGCAATAAATTAAGTTTTTAAGTAAGCAATAAATGATACTATTATTATTATTATTTATCATTCACTATCTTCATATGTAGCTGTTCGAGCCCCAGAGGTATCCAGTAGTTATGCAAAAGGCCAGTCAATGCCAAATAAGAACTGTCCATCAGGGCTATCTACCACCGTGGGAGGTGGATGTACCAGGGCTGTACCAGCAGGAATTTCATTACAGAAGAGATTGGGCCAGAGGCGAGTTGGGCCAGAGGGGAGTTATGCCAGATGGTACCGAGGGTACCAAACCAAAGCATAGAAAGGGAAAGGCAGCCCCTCAAAAGCTCAAATGGAGAGGGAGTGTAGGGGAGAAGACCAGGGATAGATGAGGGTGTGTTTGGGGTAACCAGACAAAGATTAAAGTACAAATGGGTGAACTGTGCAGATTTGGAATGAATGCCCAAGGTAACCTGAGGTGATAGGAGCAGAGTCTCAGAGAAAAAGAGCCAAGACAGATAAGTATCTTCTCACATTTCAAATTCTCTCTCGTCTTCCCCACGACTGACCTGGGGAAAAGAAGCTTGGCTCTCAGTTAGAAGGCTCTGGAATGGTGCCAATTCTGGGGAAGAGGTTAAATTACAATTCAAGGACCTAGAGCTTGGACAAACTCTATGGCTGGGTCTTGCACTCCAGGCTTTAGCTTCTCCACCTGGAAAGGAAGACTTCTCCCTGGAAAATCTCCTATTCCCCGCCCCACCCCACCCCCCCATCTCCCTGGAGTGTGTAATTGACCCAAAACACAAACACCAGGGCTGACTGGTGTTTTCAGCAGCAGGCTCCAGCATCTCAGAGGCTGTCAGACAAATGACACCTTCATGCTCCTTGAATGACCCCTAAGGACCAGGGCGGTCACATCTGCTGGTGGCCAAAAACACAACTCTTCCTGTAGGTCCCACAGGAGCTGATGCAGCTGCAGTAGAATTGACGTGGTCCTGTTCGTTGGTCCTGTTGCTGCCTTGTACTGTCTAAAACTGACTTCACCAAGCACATCAGTGGCAAACAATTGCTATTTACCATCTATAATTGTCTCAACCTCTTGTCCAGAGGCAAGGGACTGGACCTAATGACTTTTGGAGGATTCCAGTGGCCCAAAAAGCCTGTAATCATTCAATACAATGATTCTGGGATCCTTTAGGAAATAAAAGTCACAGAGGACTTACGGGGATTCTGCACAAACATCAGAAGTATAATTTGTTCTATCTGACTTCTGGTCCCCAAGGAGGTTATACAGATCCAAGAATCCTGGCGGGCCGCCTCCAAGGGTTGGGACTAGAAAAGAATTCAGGAGCATGTTAAGCTCTGCATTACCTGTCCCCCTCCCATTCTCACCCTAAATCCAACTTCCACTTGGAGCCCATCCCCAAGTATTCCATTGCCCACTCAGGCCCTAATGCAATGAAAGTTGATGAGCCCTCTTGCTTAGGGCCCTTAATCTGGTGGTTCCTGCTCCATAGCACCCTTCCTCTATATCCTTGCTCCCCAACATATTTAGGGATTTGTACTGTGGATACAGGAGGAAGATGCAAATGACCACAACCACCCAGAACTGCTGCTTAGATTGATGAGAGTCCCAGCTAAAAGCCTATCCTGAGCCTGGTCCTCCTTGTTGCTTATCCTCTAAGAGCATTTTCTTCCCTGATGGTTCTCCTGCCATGAGGAAGCATGGCAGGCCAGCTTTCTGCTGGCAGCTGCCACACGGTAGCATAACACCAACTCTAATGACAGAAATAATCACAGTGACAACAACGGCTTGGTCTACATGCTGAAGTATTTGTCATCTCCCCAGGAGCCTCCTGGCCTGGGGCTTGACTGTGATGATGTACCTGGCCCCTGGCCCACACTGTCGCAGTCACACACCAGATTCATCTGAATGGTTGACATTATCATTACTGTCATCACCATTCTTGATAACTATTCATTTATTCTTGCAAAACACATTTACTGAGAACGAACTGTATGCCAGGTACTGGGCAAGGTTCTAAAGGAGTTACAAAGATTAAAATCTTCAAGGAGGAGTCCACAGGGAGAGGATGAGATCAACAAGTAATTCCAATATAGGATTACACACATTGTTGGAGGTAGACAGATTCCTAGATTAATAGATTCCAGATAGATTTCTGGAAACAGAAAATCCTCAGACAGCAATTCCTCCCATTGTTCTCTCTTAGGGCCCCATGATTTCTTGTCTCTATGTTTTTCTGCTTGTCTGCTCCATTCTTCTCTCAGTGAACTGACTTCTGTTTCCACATACACTATTATGGTTGCCTCAATGCACGCGAAGTTAGAAAGGATCTGACTGGCTCAGCTTAGGGCAAATGTTCCCTACTCCTCTCTAATCATCTATGACTAGGAGATAGGATTAAGGAATACAGAGGGCTCCTTCTTCTGGAAGAGGATATGCATGGGAAGAATATGGAGGGTATCTCTAAAACATGGTCCTCTTTCCTAAAATTAAATAAAACTGATGAGTACTGACAAAATTTCTGTCAATATGGGTGAGATTTCATTTTTGAGGGGAGGAGATAAGTCGAGAAATTTACCCAGAGTTCTAGAAACACCTTTTCCCAGGCACTCCACCTGGCTTTGTTGAGTCCAGCTCCTGTCTGCTGGTTTCCGATGGTTCTAAGCTCAGTTTCCAGAACTCACGGGCCCTCACCAGAAGATCTGACCATGTCAGGAGATCAACAGCTCAAGAGCTGTTTTTGGCTACTTAACGTAACCTGAGAGAGGAGAAAACCTCTCTTACAACCATGTTAACAGATCTTCCCTCCCTGAATTGTCAGATCTCAAGGATAGGGCTTGAGGTGAAGGGGGAGGGCCAGATTTGGAGAAGGAACCTATTCTAGAAGCAGCAGCCTGTGCTTTAGATTAGCTACGTCTTGCAATGTTTCCTAACTTTACATCCACTAGATGTAATTGGGATCCTCACAAAGACCCTGCAGAGCTGAAATTTTTATCCTCATTACACATCTGAGAAAATTGACGCTAGGAGAAATGAGGTGACTTATCCAAAGTCACACATTAGCTGCTGATCTGAGGCTGGAACCTAGACCTGTTGGACTCCCAGCCCAGAGTTCCACTAAATTGTTCTGCCTGGCAATGGTTTGAGGAGAAGACTGTATCCAGGGAGAATACAGAGAAGGCCAAAGCTTGCAGGTGGCCAGAGGTGCAGAGAGTTAACCAGCTCCTCAGCCCCTCAAGGATGGATGGCCTGAGGAGGCTGGTTGGCGACTGTAGAGAATGAGGAATCGATCTGGCATTCCATGTGAAAATGGATTGTAGCCCCAGCCTGCGTGTGTCAAAGGAGCTGATTAGCACTTGCATGAGTCTCTAGCCATCCATCTGCAGGTGAGAATGGTTCTGGGAGCAGCAGGGAGCCAGTCCCCTCCCACCTCCATCCCCACCAGCTTCCTCCCTCCACAGAGGCTTCCTCCTCCTCCCTGCCACCTAAAGTCTCCAAACCTCCTCCAACTCCCAGGCCTAATAGGTGCTCAGAGCTCCTCTAGCTGCTCTTGACCAAAACAGGAGGGCACGGCAGGTACCCACCTCATTCAACCATGCTAGGAGCTGATGGCCTTTTTCCAAAAGGCACTGCTTGCTTGGAGGGTCCAGTGTGAGTGAGCGAGTGGGTGCAGGGTTCAGCTTGGAGTTTACATGCAATGGAAAAAGCAAGGGCTCTGCCACATATTAACCGTGTGACCTTGGGCAAATCATTTGCCCTTCTGGGCTCCAGTTTCCCTATGTGTATGCATAATGGTTAACTTTATGTGTCTACTTGACTGGGCTAAGGGATGCCCAGATAGCTAGTAAAACACTTCTGAGTGTGTCTGTGGGATGTTTCAGAAAGAGATTAGCATTTGAATCAGTAGACTGAATAAAGAAGATCCACCTCCACCAATGTGGGTGGGCATCATTCAATCTGCTGATGGGCCCAAATAGAACAAAAGGACAGAGGAAAGAAATTCTCTCTCTCTTCTTGAGCTGGGACACCCATTTTCTCCTGCCCTCGGACATCAGAGCTCCTGACTCTCAGGCTTCAGACTCAGGCTGAATTATGCTACCAGCCTTCCTGGTGCTCCAGCTTGCAAGTGGCATATTGTGGGACTTCTCAGCCTCAATAACTGTGTGAGCCAATTACTATAATAAATCTCCTCTTATATATGTTTATATATATCCTATCGGTTTTGTTTTCTGGAGAAGCCTGACTAACGCAGTATGGGATT
Organism: Equus przewalskii; assembly: GCF_037783145.1. Taxonomy (NCBI): domain Eukaryota; kingdom Metazoa; phylum Chordata; class Mammalia; order Perissodactyla; family Equidae; genus Equus; species Equus przewalskii. The sequence goes on along the minus strand of NC_091832.1, from coordinate 21,523,361 downwards.
AAAAATAGCTTTCTCACTGGACTGTTTGGATTAAATAAGGAAGTATGTGTGTGAAAGTACTTTTGCAGTCCCTGGCACATAGTAGGAACTAAAAATGTTAGTTGGAAATTGACTCTCTACTCTTCTCAAGATGCACCCACTCTGGGAAGCTCTCTCTGGTTGATCCCACTTCTATCTTTATTTTCATCATTTGAGTGCCATGTGCAAGTGACAGCAAGAGACTCAGTGTTTTCTCTGACCTGGAGAAATTCTGCCTCCAAGGAAGCTCAGCCATAGTATTAGATTGCCTTTGTGGAATGAGCTGTCAAGTTCCAGCAAGGAAACCAGACAGACTCAGATTTATCAGACCTGCAAGGTCCACCTAGACTTAGAGGTTCTATCCTAAGCTTGTCACATTGTATCTAGGGGTACCCTGTGCATTCTTGTGCTTGTCAGGCTGTGACCTCTTCTATTACCCCCAAATGTACCTAGTCTATGTCGTCGGCTTCTTTCATTAGTTTTCTCTCCTGTCCCTCAAAGGGTGGAGCTCTGCCGAGTAGGTAGTGGCCTTGATTCCCTTCCTTCATCTTGCCAGAATCCTCTCCAGGAGGCTGGACTTGTCTATTGATGGCTGGCCTTCTGCCCCGGGTTGTTTAGCCCTTCTGTCACCAGACCTTGGCTTCAGCGTTGCCTGAGTGGGCACTGCAGAACCACTGAGGCTCTCTGACGCTACAGCCAGAGGGGGGCATATTCTTGAGTCTCCAAATTTGGAGCGTATGGTTAAGAGTTATAAGCTCTGATATTGACCCTTAGCGCTGTAGTGGCAAATCAGATTGTGGTCAGGACCCTGGACAGAATCCACAGGGTACAGAGGGCCTGAGGTTGAGGGTGAGTTCAGCGGCCCTGACTTCATGCTGAAGCAATGAATAGGGGCACACAGTCAGCACCATGGACAGACACCACAGGCTGTGTTATCCTGGAAGAGCGGTCTTTAAGATCCTGGATTAGCCAAGATTCTTCTGATTACAAGAAGTGGAAACCTACTTTAAACTAGCTCAAGCCAGCATTTAAATGAGCTGGATGAGTGCGATGGGACCTGTGGTGGACCGAATGCCAAGCCTTGTTGCAACGAGCAGTGGGAAGTTATAGGTGTACTCTCCTTTACCTTAAAACAAGATGTGGTTTCTTTAACAGAAGTAGGACTATTCAAGTTATTTATTTCTTCTTGAGTAATTCAAGAAAATTGTATTTTTATCCAAGTTGTCAAATTTATTGGTGTAAAGTTGTTCATGCTATCTTCTTATTATCCCTGTAATTTGTGTGTGTGTGTGTGTGTGTGTGAGGAAGATTGGCCTTGAGCTAAGATCTGTTGCCAGTCTTCTTCTTTTTGCTTGAGGAAGACTGTTGCTGAGCTAATATCTGTGCCAATCTTCCTCTATTTTGTATACGGGACGCTGCCACAACATGGCTTGATGAGTGGTCTATAGGTCTGCAGCCAGGATCAGAACCTGCGAACCCCGTGCCACCAAAGCAGAGCACACGAACTTAACCACTACACCACTGGGTCAGCCCCATCCTTTTAATTTTTGTAGAATAGGTAGTGATGAACTCTCTCTCGTTGCTGATGTTGATATTGGTAATTTGCATCTCCTCTCCACTTCTCCTCATTAGTCTGACTAAAGGTTTATAAGTCTCATTGATTTTTCATTACTCCTGCCACTGCCTCCACTGTGCCAGTTTACACCGTTATCATTTCATTGTGGCAGCCTCCTAAGAGGCCTTTGTGCCCCAGCCTCCCACTTCAGTACATCCTATATACTGCTGCCAAACAAAGCTTCCTAAAGGGCCTCTCTTGTCTGAAGACTTTCAATGACTCTACATTGCTTTTGAATAATTTCTAGGTCCTTTCACTTGACATTCAAGGCCCTCCCCCATCATCTGAGAAGCATTCACATCTCCAGAGTCATCACCCACTCCTCCCCTGCAAAAATCCTCCTCTTTTCCAGCCATACAGGTCCATTAGTCATTCCCATTACAGCTAGGTGATTACTCAGCTCTGCTCTTCTAACACTCTTCAGCAGTTGGCTACTGAGGGAAAAACACCTGACATGGAGTCTAAAGGCCAAGTTGGAAATGCTGGTTATCCTATTTATGGGCTGTATGGCCTACTTTCTTCATCTGGAAAGTGGGGTAATAATGCTTGCCTTGCAGAGTCATTCTTAATTCATTCAGCAAGTACTTGTTGAAGGAACATGCCCTGAGGCTTACCTGCATATTTGAGTGCATGTGTGTACAGGTGTGCACAAGCATGATGGGAAGAAATGCTGATGCTGCAGCAGGAAGCGATGTGCCCTGAAGACAAATACAAAGAATAATAATAGATAGCATTTATTGAGTAGTCATTATATTTGTTTATTGAGTGACTACTATACTAGGCTCCAGGGATACAGCAGTGAGCAGACAGACAAAATTTCCTGTCCTCTTGGAGTTTACATTTCATCCCTACATTCTAATCTTACATTTGATCTTCCGGAAATCTGAATTTTAGACTGCACTCCTTTTTCTAATTAAAAAATTTTAAATTGTGGTAAAATACACATAACGCAAAATTTACTATCTTAACCAACTTTTAAGTTATTTATATTTTTTAAATTCTGGTAAAATAAACATAACATAAAATTTACCATCTTAACCATTTTAGGTCTGCAGTTCGGTGGTATTAAGTATATTCACATTGTCGTGTAACCATCACCACCATCCATCTCCAGAACTCTTTTCATCTTGCAGAACTGAAACTCCATACCCATTAAACAATAATTCCCCATTCGCCTCTTCCCCCAGCTCCTGGCAGCCACCATTCTACTTTCTATCTCTATGAATCTGACTATTCTAGGTACCTTATCTAAGTGGAATCACACAGTATTTGTCCTTTTGTGACTGGCTTATTTCACTTAGCATAATGTCCTCAAGGTTCATCCATGTTGTACGTGTCAGAATTTCCTTCCTTTTTAAGGCTGAATGATATTCCATGGTATGTTTCCTTCTTTAAAAGCAAATCAATACGTGTTCATGGTTTTAAAAAGTCAACTAGTACTTCAAGTCTTATCACAGAAAACGGTAGTCCATACCCCACCTCCCAGTCTCACTCTTCAAGGCAACTACTTAAAATCATTTTAGCTGTGTCTACCGGTACTTACCTCTGAATATATAAATAATATGCTTTTCTGCTAGTTCTTATCTATTATGAAAGATGATAATTTAATATTATTACCGTGCCCACCCGCTTACCTCTTCCTTTTGTATCCATCTAACATAATTATATAGCAACTTTTGGTTGAATCAATATTCAGGGTTTGCCCTATTGATTTTGCACACACGGTTCACTGCTGAAACAGATAGTGCATTGCGTTTCTTGTACAGATTTTTTCATCTTCCCTTGTGTTAATGGCCTTATTTTTTCTTTCGTTTTCTTAGTTTTCCATATTCTGACCGTGAATTCTTCCCAAACTCTTCAACAGAATGTAAAAACCTTCTAAATGCTAATATCCACATGGCAAAACACGTCAGGTAATTTATTAATTCCATTTTTTTCTTTCCTGAAGGCTTCTTGGAGCCTTCCATCTTCCTGTTCGATGTGTACTTACTCTCTGGGCCTTCTGCATGGTGATTATTCAGAGGATTCCCTGTGTACTTTTTCTGGGCTGGATCCCCTTTTCCTGTATCCCACATCTTTTTCTTTCTTGGTTTAGTCCTTCATTTTGATGGAGCACATATTTTAGTAGCTTCCTGAGAAAGAACAAAAGTTTTTCCTGAGAAGTGAAATTTTTGAGACCTTGAATTTCAGAAAATTCTTTATCCCATCACAGTTGATTTATAGCTTGACTGGTATACAAATTCTTCAGAATTTTGAAGGCATTGCTCCAACATGGCTGTTGAGAAGTCTATTTGCTATTGCTGATTCTATGTTATCTTTTATATCTATCCTGTCTTTTCTGTACGGAAACTTTTAAGATTTGGTCTGTATCCTTGCCCATCTAAAAGTTCATGCTGATGACACTTGGTATGGGCCTATTTCCGTTTATCATATTTGTTACACCTGTGGTAGGCCTTTTCACTCTAGAAACTCATGTCTTTCAGCTCTGAGAAATTTTCTCCTATTACTTCTGTGAATATCTTCTCTCCGTATTATCTGATCTCTCTTTTAATATACAAAGGTCTTCTCTCTGCTCAGTTTCTCCAGTGAAGAATGTACCAGTCTCCATTTGAGAGCGTACACACCTGACCACAAGCATTCTAGAAATGATGTCTCGTGGGCCCTAGAATCCCACTGTTCAGATTCTCCTTTAATGTCCTTCTTTTCATTATGACATTTCTCCCCTGATATCCTCCTTGCCCGGTGTTCCTGGCTGGAGCTTTTCTGGTTTACTTTTTAAACAGAATAAACCCTTCAGTCTCTGGCAGGGTGTAGAAGATGTAGTCAGCTGTCTGCATAAGGGATCTGCTTCTTAGGCAGACTTTCAGCCCATTCCCTTGTTCTTAGCCCCATGTCTCCCTCCCACGTTCTGCAGTAACTGTTGCCTCCAATATCTGTTCTTTCCCTGGTCCTGGGTCTCCAATTGGCTGACTCCTGTCTGGCATCCTTTTCTGTAGCACTTGGAATGCAACTATTCCAGCTCTGCCAACTCTTCCATCCACTTGCTGTCTTCCAAAAATGTGTTGACATCTGTGGTCCACCATTGTCTCTTTCATATTCCTTTACTTTTCTTTTAGTGAGGTTTGTTGAGGGAACAGATATAAATGCATGTATTCCATCTGCCAGAAATCCAAAGACTTCACTCTTAATTACTATGCTATATTGCCTCTCAAATGAGACAGTACCTCTGGGATCCTACAGCCCAATGAGGATGAAATGAGGTTACACATGTGAACATAATTTATAAGCTCTACAGAGCTCTGTGAATGAGAGGGTCTATGTTAAATTCCCCTACCACAGTGCCCTCCTTCCTTCTCTCTGCTCTCTGATTCCTCACCGTCTCCAAGGTACAGCTCAAGCTTTTCTCCTCCTGGGGGCCTTCCCTGATCAATCCCACTAACCAAGATAAGGATGTCCCTGAGCCCTGGACCACCACGAGATTCTCTTTGCACCTCCCTTGGCCCTAAGCAATGCTGCCTTATTCAATTACGGACAAGAGCTACTGGCCAAGGTGCAAAGTCAGATGTGGATCTTTTGGTGTACAACTAAAGAGCTTTCTTCCTTCTTCTTACACAAGGGAGACATGGGCTTGGCTAAGCAAAGATGAGGTTTGGGGGCAGGGAAATGTTATGTTTCTTTGGTGGTGAATTTAGGAGTTAAAGTGCCTTCTATTAATCTGCAGTCTGATCTGTGGCTTTGGCCCTCAAAATCCACCTTGTCCCTCTTGTCTCCTCCCCTCTCTCCAGATCTCTCCTCCAGGCAGTGGGGACAGTGGCACGTCTCCACTGACAAGTCTGCACCACTGATCCAGAAGCTGTGTCCTTTCACTCCCTCGCTTTTACCAGAGCTTTGATGTGGGTTCTGAGATTCAGTGCACATCCACAGAGAGCTTAAGCCAGGATGGTGGTGGAAAATGGACTTATCTCTGGCTAGAAGCAGCTGGTCTTTGCCTCAAAAAGATCCTGACTAGCTATTATTCACAATAGCTAAAATGTGAAAGCAACCCGTGTCCACTGACAGATGAGTGGATAAGCCAAATATGGCATACACATACAGTGAAATATCATTCAGCCTTAAAAAAAGAAGAAAATTCTGGCACATGCTACAATATGGATGAACCTTGAAGACATGCTAGGTGAAATAAGCCAGCCACAAAAAGGCAAATGCTGTATGATTCCACTTACATGAAGTACCTAGAGTAGTCAACTTCACAGAGACAGAAAGTGGGAGGATGGTTACCAGGGGCTGAAGGACAGGGAGAATGGGGAATTATTGTTTGATGAATACAGAGTTTCAGTTTTGCCAGATGAAAATGTTCTGGAGATGGATGGTGGTGATGGTTGCACAACAATGTGAATGTACTTAATACCACTGAACTGCACATTGAAAATGGTTCAGGTGGTAAGTTTTATGTTATGTGTATTTTACACAATAAAAAAATTGGAAAGAGAAAAGATCCTGTTTATTTTCTAAGAGACAGATTCCATCTGACAGTCTTTACGGAACATTCCAGTTGAGTGAAATGTGCTGTCTCTTGTACCTTGACCGATGTGATTATTATGAAGGAAACTGAGCTTTACCCAAGGGCTGCAGCTGCAGGGAGCTCTCTGAGCGTCAGTGCTCATGTCCTAGAGCGCCTTTGAAACACGCAGGTGCATAGATGCACTCACGCTCTCAGACTGCAGGGCACGACTCTGCGTGCAGCAGTAGCACTGTCTTGTCCCACGTGTCACACCAGGGCAGAAGTCCAGTCACTCTGGATTCTTTCCTCTCCTTCCCTGACCCTTCCTCTTGGAGACCCGCAAAGTTGAGGCTGATTTCACTGGAAATAGCCAAGACGAGCAGGTAGGAGGGAGAATGGCCAAGGAGAGAAAGTCAAACAGTGAGGAGGTCATGTCACTCTGGTCTGCCTCCACCCTGCTGCCGATTGTCCCAGAGCTTGGGATCCCACTCCATCACTTCTCTTCTGTCTAGAGCTGTGTCCTCTGATATGGGAGCCTCTAGGCACGTGTGGCTATTGAACACTTAAAATATGACTAGTCCCAATTAAGATGAGTTGTAAATGTAAAATACAAACCAGAATTTAGACAGTACAAAAAAATGTAAAATATGAAAAAATGTTTTTATATTAATTATGTGCTGAAATGATAGCCTTTTGGATATATTGGGTTAAGTAAAAAATATTATTAAAATTAATTCCATCTGTTTCTTTTTACTTTCTTTAATTACATGTGTGGCTCTCATTTTCTTTCTCTTGGAAGCACAGGTCTGCAGCCTGTCCTGATTCCAGACTGCTTGGTTGGGCCCTGATCCCTCTCTTGGATCTTGTCATTCCTGTCCACACCAATGGGACCCTTGTCACTGTTGGGGGTCCCTTGCTGAATGGTGTAATGAATAGAATAATGCTGTACCCACCTGATGCAGACATCACCTCCTGTCTGGACTCCTTCCTACTGTTCCTTCTGGTTTGGGGTCCAGAGCACTCCCTATCCTCCTCCTTAGCATCCATTCTGATTGAAGTACCAGTGGATGCTGGGTCTCTGGTCTAGACACAGGCCCAGAACTCTCCAGAAGGCCCCCTATTGGCTGGGCCCATACTGTCTGCTAGGGTAAGGACAGGTGACCCTAAATACCATATCTTTTTCTTATTTTTCCTTCTTCCCTCTTATATGCCCTCTCCACCCCACCCTTCCTTCTCCTCTTTTTTAAAAGTCTAATTCTGAGCAGCCGGCTCTGTTCAGCCTGACTGGTTTGTTATGGCTTATAATCTGCACCAGGATTAATTAGCTAATTACTGACAAACGTCCGCTGGCAAGATTCTGCTCCAGCTTGTCAGCTTGAAGTGTTTAATTATTTTAATCATTTACTTTCATCTTCAAAATTCATGCTGCCTAGAGAGTTTCAGGGCATCTTTTAATTATGATTTGGGGTTTCTGCTGGGCTGTGTTCTGTTCCTGGGGAGAGGGGACATGATTTTTTACTAGTCTTCTACCAAGCCCTGAACACCTTCTATTCCCAGGGCCCGGCATCAAGCCCCATGGATGGTAGGAGAGGAGGGAGCCCAGGTCATCTCTGGACACCACCCCTTCTGTATTCCCAGAACACGATGTGCATGGGAGCATGATGGGAATTTGCGTCCTGTGAGTACCTATTCTGTGCCGGGCATCATGCTGGACGTTTCTGTTATCTCACATTTGTGAGCATCGTGAGCATAAAGAGTATGGAAGCAACCTGAGAGCTGGACAAAGTGGCCCGGAGTGATCAGTGGTGAGAAGAAAAGTAAGAAATGGGTTGATTTACACATTTCTCTATGGTTTAATTTAGTTACAGTAAAGTGAGATCATCTTAACTATAAAGTTCGATGGTGTCACATACATGTACACCTACCCAAATCAAAGTACCCCAGAGACTCCCTTATGCCCCCTCCTAGTCAATATCTATCAAAGGGAACCACTTCTGAATTCTATCACCATAGACTCTTGTTGTCTAGTCTTAACTTTCAGAGAAATGGAATCATATGGCATGCCCTCTTTTATGCGTGACTTCTTTCGCTCAGCATTTTCTCTGTGAGAAGAAAGGTTCTTTCTTATAAATCATATTCCCTGGCCAAGGCCTTGGTTTGGGTCCAGCTGAGATATTCAACCCAAGTCCTTAGAGAGACTTTGCCCTGGTTTCCCTTCTTAATAGCATTGTCTTGAAACGAGTTTGGATGTGACTTTTCTCCTCCATTCCCGCTCCTTCTCAACTTCCTCCTCTTTTCTCTCCTCCTCCTCCTCCTGCTCTCCTCCTCTTACCCCAGCCAAAGACTTATCTATCACCATGTTCTACCAGGAAGTTATTTCTGAGCTTCAGTTCATGCCATTCTGGATGCAAAGGCTTAGGTGTTTCCCAAAGACACACAGTGTTCAGATGGGGGTTAGGAAAGGCAAAAGATTGTCCCTTTCATGGGTTGAATTCTGCCCTCCAAAAAAGATATAATGGACTCCTAGCCCCCAGTACCTCAGAATGTGACTTCATCTGGAGATAGGGTCTTTACAGAGGAAATCCATTTAGAATGAGGTCATTAGGGGTAAATCCTAATCCAACATGACTGGTGTCCTTATAAAAAGGGGAAATTTGAACACAGACACACACACAGGGAGAACACCATGTGAAGATGAAGGCAGAGACTGGGGTGATACTTCTCCAAGCCAAGGAATGCCCAAGATTGCCAGCAAACCACCAGAAGCTGGGAGAGAGGCCTGGAACAGAGTTTCCCTTGCAGCCCTCAGAAGGAACCAACCCTGCTGACCCCTTGATCTCGAACTTCTAGCTTCCAGAATTGTAAGAGAATAAATTTCTATTGTTAAAGCCAGTTGGTTTGCGGCACTTTGTTACAGTAGCCCTGGAAAACTAATCTACCTGCAAAGGGAGCTCTGGTCAGTCTTTCTGAACCTGTGTCATGGGACCGACAGCAACCTCTGCAGGATCCTCTGTGCTGGAGCCATCAAGGGTTAACCCAGCCCCAGGCTTGGAGTGACTGAGGTGATGGCTCAGACCTGGGAGACAAGAAGAGGAGAAAGATCAACTTAATGAGCTTGGCAATGCCATTAATGAGACACAAGGCAACATCCAGGGAGCTTCTGAGATGGCCTACACCAGGACAAGACAAGCCAAAGGATGCCACAAGCCAGACCACACCAGGGTCTAACATGATGTGATCTTCTTATTGATGCTTTCCTTCCATAGGGCCCAGAATAGGAGTGGGATGGGCACAGAGAGTCCTTGCCCAGCGGCTGAGATGGCTTGGGATTCCCCTCTCCTTCTCTGGACTTGAGGCATGACCCTGCACATGGCATTGCACTTTCTAATACGTAATTCATATCTGAGTCCTCCCTCATACACACCTGTACCTAACAGTGCCAAGCTTGGCAAAGGAACTCTGCTCAATATGTTTCCCTCCTCCCACTCCCACCCACCTTTGAAGTTCCATCTGGAACAGTTTGCTTCATGGGAATGCAACTGAACATCTTGCTAGCCTATCTGGCAAATGCCTAGAGAACCTCCTGCCCAAGTCCTACAAACTCCGCTTTCCCTGCTATTCCATGCTACAAATCCCGCCCCCTCCCCCATCTCTCCTTCCACCTCCTTCCTCGGTATACAGTCAGAAAGCCCAGACCAGCTCAGGCTCCACATGTGTTGACAAGAGGGAACCCTTTGACCTTTGACATGGGCAGATGTGGGTGTGTTGACACTGATATTAACCACATATGTCCTCATTCCCACCCCTGGACTCACACATACCCTTTCCAACATACTACTTGGCATATAGTAGACATTATTAGTGTATGTGGAATTTTTATTGAATATTCCATTTTGTATTCTTCACAAGGTTGTGAGGATCAAATGAAAAGCATATCTAAATGCTCTGTAAAACTATGCATGATGCAAATATTAGGTATTATTATTGATAAACAGGCTCATATACACACACACGCAAACCCATGAACACACGCAGGAGCTCTCATGCATCAACCTTACACACACAGATTCACACACAAGCTCACCCTGTTTGGCTAGGGAATATATGTTCACACAGGTCCATGAATTCACTAAGACACACTCACACATTCCCCCGTAGGCCTACACAAATATGTACGGGCCAACACACACACACACACACACACAAAATCCACCACATTCCCATACAGATGCACACACACCCAAGTTCATAAGCATACTCTCACAGAAAAGCTCATTCATACACTCCTATTTAGGCTCACATATGTGCACGAGCACACACACACACACACACACACACACACACACTCACAGAGGCCTACAGGCCTGGACAAAATTAAGGACCCGCTAAGGAAGGGATGAAAGTGGGAGAAGATGACTGTTGGCTCCTAATGATTTGATGGGAGGCAAAGCTATTGAGAAAGCAAGGGTTCATTGAACGGAAAATGACATTGCACAGAAAAATAGAAAATCAATAATGAGAACTATGGGATTTCTCCCATGTATGTTTTAGTTAAAGTTTCCTCTCTGGCCATAATGAACTTACAAAGGGCCTAGCAGGGAACTCTATACTGACCAGGAAGATGGACTTCATAACAACTTATTGGGCACTACAGGCACTAGATAAAACACGTAATGTACATTATCTACCACAATCCTTGTGGCAAGATCAGTGTTACTATTCCCATTTTGCAGATGAGGAATATAAATTCAGAAAGGTTAAGTGATTTGCCAAAACTCTCACAGCAAATTTGTGGCACAAAGTTCAACCTAAGTCTGTCTGAACCCAAAGCCAAGTTCTTGATCTTGATATTCTCCTGCCCATTATTACTACTGGGGTGGGTTTAGAGGGAGGTTCAAATGTGCTAGGGAGATGGGGAACCCATGGGTAGTTCCCACACTTAATGTCCCATGGCACCCATCCTGCGTGTGCTGACAGTTTGACAACTTACACAGCAGCTGGTTTGCTCAGAGGAGATCTCTGTTAATTAAAACAGCACAAGGGAGAGCAGCGCACAAACCATGTTGGCGGGTAATTAACGTAAAGAAGACCCACGCAGGCAGAAACACTCAGGCTCTGCCTGCCAGAGCCCAGCTTCACTCATTGCCCCCAGCCCAAAGTTGCCACTTTCTTCCTCTGGCCATGATCTGCTACTTGCCTGCCTACCTCCACGTATAACGTAGGACCTGTCTTCTGGGGCCAGAACCTGGGCCGCTACTCTTACTGGGCCTTGTCCTCTCAACTTCCTCTGAACTATCCATCTCTCCCAGGAGATCCAAGAGGACAAGATGACCAGAGACAAGCCATCCAGGGTCCAGGGCTTTGGGGCATCATCTCTTAGGAAGTGTTAGTCTCTGCCTGCCCCTGCTCCATCAGGCGGAGGATGGAGCTGCCTTACCTCCCAGGGCCAGTGTCTTGAATTAGCCTGCCTCAGTATCCAGTGTATTGGGATGAACTGAACCCAATCCCACCACTGCTTCTGCCCAGGACTTGGGCTTGCTTCCTCGCCAGACCTATAGCCTGCTCCTGAATCTCACTGCTCTGTGGGATCCCGACCTCCCTTCTGTCCCTTCACTCATTTCATCATCACCATACCCCCAGCAGGTACATTGTAAAAGGATATTTCTCCCTTCTGCAGATAAACAAACTGAAGTTCAGAGCAACAGAATAGCTTGTCCAAGGACAACAGGAGTTTTCCTTTCTCTGTTCAAAAGCCATGCTCTCCTGGGATTCCAGCCATGGGATCAGCTGTAACTCGCTCTTCTGGTTGATATTTTTTGTCTGTTTTTTTTGAGGAAGATTAGCCCTGAGCTGACGTCCGCCTCCAATCCTCCTCTTTTTGCTGAGGAAGATTGGCCCTGAGCTATCATCCATGCCCACCTTCCTCTACTTTATATGTGGGATGCCTGCACAGTATGGCTCAACAAGCGGTGCCATGTCTGCACCCGGGATCCAAACTGGCGAACCCAAGGCCACCGAAGCAGACCGTGTGAAGTTAACTGCTGTGCCACTGGGCTGGCCCGCTTTTCTGTTTTTAATAAACTTTTTATTTTGGAATAACTTTAGATTCACAGAAACGTTGCAAAGCTAGAACAGAGAGTTCCTGTATACCCCTCACCCAATTTTCCCATTGTTAACATTGTATATTGCCATGGTACATTTGTCAAAACTAAGAAATTGACATTGTGTTACCTGGCTTTGAATCAGGCACTTTTTTGTCCCTGGAAAATGAGCCCTAAATCTCTCTGTTCTCCATCCTGAGGTCCCAGGAAGAGAGTGGATGCTCGCAATGTGAGCCCTTCAGTGCCAGCATAGTGCCCCTGCATCCCTACCTTGCCCAACCCCCACCACACCCCCAAATAAAGCAGACGAACCATTAAAGAGGAGCAGCCATAGGACCAGAGGCTCAAACTCCCAGGCAGTGTCCTTCAGGTGCCCCTCTCATCAAGCCCCTCTTTCCATAAGCCCCCTGAGTTACCTCTTGCCCACAAACACTCCCCTGTCTGCTAATCTCTTCACTAACTCTACCATTAATCCTTAGGGGCACCCACCCCATGCCCACTCCATCCTAAAAGCGTCAGTCAGATTCAGTTCAGCAAATATTTATTGATAACGCAGAAACAAATCCAATCTGGTCCCTCTCCTTGAGCACCTTCTGATCTTTTGGGGGAAATAGTCGCCTCTGTCTATGATTAAAAGCACGGGGTAAGTGAAGCAGAGGAGGACAGTAGTTCAGAATTTGAGGTCTTCAATCAGAAAGCTCTGTGACTTGGGGTCAGTGACATTAGTTTCCATGAGCATCAGTTTTCTCAACTCTGAAATGAGAGTAAGAGTAGAACCTACTTCACAAAGTGTTTATGATTACCTAATTTTTGAAAAAATAAATACCTATCGTTTATTAAGTAGTTACTATCTGTCAGGCACCATGCCAATTATTTTGCCTTGTTTAAGTCAAGCTTTACAAGCAAAAGCTTACTTATCTTTACAGTCAAGCCTGGGGATGATGGTGGTCTGAAACAAGGCGATGACTTGGGGAGGCAGGGAGAGATTTAAGAAACATTTTAGAAGTCAGTAACTTATTGGATTCAGGGAGACCGGGTTGAGAGTGATGTCCAGACATTTAGTTTGGGCCCCTGAGTAGGTACTGGTGCCATTTCTTGTGAGAGGGGATCGGGAGGAGAAGCAGGTTTGGGGAAGGTGGTGAATTTACTTTGAGCATGATGCTTTGAAGGTGTCTTTGGGACATTCAAATAGAGATGTCCATCAGGCAATTGCAAATATGAACCCAAAGCCAAGAATAGAGATAGAGTCTTGAGGCATCCGTTTATAGATGCTAGCTGAAGGCATTTGTGTAGATACGATTGCCCAAGTAGAATCAGAAAAAAAACAGAGGACAGAATTCAAGGGAATAATAATATTTAAGATATCAACAGAGAAGGAGAAGCCTGTAAAGGAGATGGAAAAAGGTTTTAGTATTCGGAAACATTTTGAACACCATTGTTTCTTGCATCCCACATATTCTTTCTGAATTTAAAGTCCTTCTTGCTGAAGTACATCCTTTAATAATTCTTTTAGCAAGGTCTATCTTCGTCTTTGTTTGACTAAAATAAATTTACTTTGCCCTCACCTTTCTATGATATGCCAGCTGGTTATAGAACCCTAAGTAGACAGTTATTTTCTCTCACACTTTCATGATGTTATTCCACTGCCCTCTAGCATCTTTTGTTGCCGTTAAGAAATCTGCTGTTGGTTTGATGGCCATTCCTTTTTATGTAATATATCTTATCTTCTCTTTTTGGTGGCTTTTAAGATTTTTTATTTTTATTTTTATTTAACGTTCTGTGGTCTCACTGTGATTTATTGGGTATGACTCTATATTGATTTATCCTGCTTGGGACACCACATTTATTTTCAATCTGAGAATTCATATCATTTATTAATTCTAAAGAATTAATAGCCCTCTTCTCTCCTAATATTGTCTTTCCCTCATTCTCTCCTTTCTCTCCTTCTGGAATGCCTATTAGACGTATTTTGAAGCTTACTATCCTATTGTCAAGTCTCTTAACTTTTACCCCCCCTCTCTTAACTTATACCCGCCTTGTGCTATATCCTAGTTATTTCCACTGACATATATATTAGAATTCAACAATTCTCTCTTCAGTTATATCTAGTCAACTGTTTAACTCATCCATTGAATTATTTTTTTCAAAGACTATAATTTTTTATTTTTAGAACATATTTCAAATTCACCTGTTGTTTTTATATCTTATAAATATTTATTTTTATTATTATTTTTAAATTTATTATTTATTTTTATTATTTTCTTTCTCTCTTTGAACATTTTAAACAGTATTAGATTATTATCTATGCTTTGCAGACTATCTCTTACGGTATTTGATTTCTTTACTTGTTTTGTCATTTTTCTTTGTGAACTTATCTCCTAGGAAATTGCCTTCCACAGGATTCTATAAATGCCCCGGGTTGTGCAGTAGATCTTGGATTGCCTCTGGCCAATGTGGTTCACTGGCTCTGGATCAATTTTTCTCCTGGGCTGGGGCTATTTTGAGGTTGGGGTATCTCTATCAGGAAAGTAGTTCAGAATTGTAACCCTCTGTTCACGTATTGCTCAAGCCGGAGGTTCAGATTCCTCAGGGTTGACATGAATACCTCTCCTTGTTTGAACTGAGTGGTCCATTTCCACTTCTGGCCGTATCCCCCAGGCAGTGGGCAGGTAGGGAGTTTTGTAAGCCCAAATCAACAGACAGGACAGCTCTTTCCTGCCTCCAGCTTTATGCACGGAGCCCAGTTCTAGCCTGTAGTCTTGCCTCTGGCCCCAGCACCTAGTGATAAAAGCCCAGCTCCAAGGATTAGATCTCAACACCTTCATGTCCTACGTGGCTTGGGCTCCTACTCGCCCCTGAAGCGTTCATAGTGTTGTCTTGACGTTTGAAATTTTACCTTTGCTGTGTAGCTCAGCTACACATTATCTTTAATTGGAAGGAAAAAAAAATCTAACACCTTCTATCCCACATTTCTACGTGTTTGGATCAAAATGCCAGCTCAGTCTGACATCTTTGGGCAGAAATACTAGGAAGAAATTATTACAAAGGTATGATAAGAACGTGGAGACAATGATGTCCCAGAAGACAATAAAGAAAAACGTTTCAAGAAAGGGAATCAAGTATATCACATGAAATATTGCATTGTGGACAAGTGAAATAAGAGCTGAATGGATACCGTTAAATTTGAAGAGCTGGAGGTCATTGGTTACCCCGGTGACAGCTGTTTCGTGGAGTAGTGGGGGACAGACGCCTAATTGTAGTGGACTAAAGAGTGAAAGGGAGACACTGGAGAGGGGGAGTTAGGACCCCTCTTCCTGAAGTGGAACTTTGCAGACAGGAGATTGAGCTGGTGGCAATGGGACAAAAGGTAGGGCGGAAGGCGTTTGTGGGTTGCGGGAAGAAAATAGTGGAGGCAGAAGAGACAGAAGACGCAGGAAAGAAAAGCCCCACAAGGAGTAGAGAAGGCAGAGGTCGAACCCAAAGTTGTCCAGATTGAGATATCATGTCACACCCGTCAGAATGGCTGTTATCAAAAAGACAAGAAATAATAAGTGTTGGTGAGGATGTGGAGAAAAGGGAGCCTTCGTGCACTCTTGGTGGAAATGTAAATTGATGCATCCACTGTGGAAAACAGTGTGGAAGTCCCTCAAAAGATTAAAAATAGAACTGCCATATAATCCAACAATTCCACTTCTGGGTATTTATCTGAGGAAAATGAAAACAGTAATTTGAAAAGATATAAGCACTTCCATGTTCATTGCAGCATTATTTACAACAGCCAAGAAATGGAAACAACCTAAGCGCCCACTAACAGATGAATGGATAAAGAAGATATAGCCTATGTATGTATATGCAATGGGCTGCTACTCAGCCATAAAAAAGAATGGAATCTTGCCATTTGCACGAACAAGGATGGACCTTGAGGGTGTTCTGCTAAGTGAAATAAGTCACATAGAGAAAGACAAATACCATATGATTTCACTAATATGTGGAATCTAAAAAATGAAACAGAAATCAAGCTCATAGATACAGAGAACAGATCGGTGGTTGCCAGAGGGTCGGGTATGGGCTAAATGGATGAAGGGGAGCAAAAGGTACAAACTTTCAGTTATGACATAAATTAGTCAAGAGAATGTAAAGTACAGCATGGTGACTATAGTTAATAACACTGCATTGTATATTTGACAGTTGCTAAGAGAGTAAATCTTAAAAGTTCTCATCACAAGAAAAAATTTTGTAACTATGTATTGTGACGGATGTTAACTAGACTTATTGTGGTGATCATTTTGCAGTGTATACAAATATCGAATGGTTATCTGTACACCTGAAACTAACATAACGTTACATGTCAGTTACATCTCAAAAAACAAGGTTTCCCAGAAGGAGAAATCAGAATCCAGAGGGAAGGAGGGATGGGAAGAGCACAGAGATCATTCAACTTGGGGCGGGGGTGCGTATTGAGGGGGCTCTGTGGAGTCAGTATCGTAGCCCAGGTTGAGGGAGGGGATGAGGAGGAGCAGAATAGGGGGTGCTGGGGGAAGACCTGTGCATGTGCAATACTGCGGGAACAGGAGAGAGAGCATCACTGAGTGCCCCTCAAGTGCAGAAAGGCCTTGGGAATCCCTCCCGCAGCCAGCAGTGTGCCAGCTGGAGCGGGTGTTAGGCAGGCAGTGCCTGCAGGAGGCCAAGATGGAGGGAAGTGGGGTGCTCGTGAGAAGGCGGAGCCATCCCAGGTAGGGCTGGGTGGTGTTAGGGTTCAGAGACAGAGAGATAGAAGGGGGATAGGCACAAACCGTCCTTGGCAGAGAGTGGAAGCAAGAATGCAAGTACTGGGTGAAACAAGGTTTCTAAAATTGAAGCTTGGAAAATTTTTCTTATATGTACAGTGTTTTGTAGTTCTATTTGACTGGGACTTGATCCATAAATGAGAAATGAATGAATGGATGAATGAATGAATGATAAGTAATATATCAAAGGAAAACACAGAAAGAGAGAGAGAGAGGCAGGTGGGCAGATGGCTAGGTGAATAGATGAAGATAAAATAGTAGCACTGTGGGGTCGGCCTGGTGGCGCAGCAGTTAAGTGTGCACGTTCCGCTCCTCGGTGGTCTGGGGTTCTCCGGTTCGGATCCCGGGAGCGGACATGGCACCGCTTGGCAAGCCATGCTGTGGTAGGCGTCCCACGTATAAAGTAGAGGAAGATGGGCATGGATAGAGGAAAATGGGCATGGATGTTAGCTCAGGGCCAGGCTTCCTCAGCAAAAAGAGGAGGATTGGCAGCAGATGTTAGCTCAGGGCTAATCTTCCTCAAAAAAAAAAGAAAGAAAAAGAATGAAAAGCTGGATGGACAGTCTGACTCTCTCCTCCCTAAACTTGATCAGTTTAGACTCAGCTCCATTCTCTGCATTGCTGCCCTTTTTCCTTCCTCCGTCTCCTCCTCCTATTATCTAGGAGCTCAGTGCCTGAGGGGTTATTTTGTGACGGGCTTGTTCTCAGGGAAAGCACTGGGGTCGGGTGTTGGGGTGGGAGGGAGTAGCTTCAGGGACGCTGAGCAGCAGCGGCTGTGAAGCTGGGAGGGGGAGGGGGGGAGGAGGGGGAGGGGAGGCGGGGGAGGGGCCCCAGGCATGGAAGCGGCAGAGGCGTCGGAGACAGAGAGTTAATGACAAGCCTGCGGTTCCACCTGCACAGATGAGCAGGGCTGGGAGGAGGGAGCCATGGGGAAATTGGAAAAGGGACACGTTCATTTTTCAGCACACTTCTCTCTCCTTACGCACACATACACATCTTTAATAAAGAGCCAGAGGCTTGCTCTGTTCTGGTTCTCACTCCGTTTCCACAAAGGAGCCCCTGGAAAAGAGGTGGCAAAGAGGGGCAAAGAGGGTCCCGGGGAAGGAATGGGGTTGCTTTCCACCCTGGGCTTTGCCACCGTCTCTGCTCCTGCCCGGGGGAGACCCAGCCCGCCACGTTTCTGATGAGCTGGGGGAGGGGTGGGTGAGGATTCTATAACTAAGAACAAGATTGGGAGGCTGAATGGATGCCCACACCGGAGCAGGCACGTGGCCAGAACCCTAAGCCTCTGGAGCCCCAGGTCAGCCCCTCAGAAGAGGCCTGGCTGCAGCCAGGAAGGCTCCTCAGAGCGCCCTCCCCTCACCCCAACACAAGGGGGTCAAAGGACCCCAGGAGACTCGCTAAGGCCGGAACACTTAACTCCCGGGTGGGTACTCCTTCCCTGCCCCTGGACAGTGGAGCAGGGCTCAGCTGAACCACTGGGCCAGGGAGGGGCTGGGCTGTCTCTAAGGTCAGCATCTCAGGACCCCATTCCAGCCCTCATAGCCCACAGTTCACATCTGTTCTGGAAGAGTGGATGGTCTATGGGAGTTGTACAAACATCATTCTAACAGCCAGGGGCATCACACCCAGTTCCTGGCATTAGGGAGAAAGCACTTCCTTCTGCTCTCACCTGCTTGAGGAGGAGGTGATCTTCGTGTCCGGTAAATACACACCTGCCCACATGTTAACCGGAGACTCCCTAACATAGCTACCTGTACCTTTGAGGCTACAGTCAAATAACACAAATCCCAGTGCCCATCGTGGGTGACCACAGAAGTCCATCCCCTCTCCCGTGTATTGCTGAGGATTCTGGGACATGTTTATGTGTTCCTCTAACCCACTGCCTGCTACCCAGGGAGCTCAGTACAGTTGTGCAGGTTGTAGACTTTATAACTCTAGGGTACCATTTACATAAACCATGATGATAATATAACCATCTTTGCACTTCCTTCCAGTCACTACTGGCTGTCAAGTCCACTGACACGAATTCAGGTTCTTTTCCTTTTTCCAAAAGGCACAGATTACCAAAGTCAAAGAGATGAATCCTTCCGAAATGAGAACTACAGTTCTTTTGCAGCACCTGATTCAGGCTGTCCACGCTTGTTACCTGTAGACAATTTTTTTTTTGCAGTGGGTATAAGCTAATTATTTTATTAGTTAACAACCATAAGTAATTGATGTTTCAATCATAACCTATAAAGTCCCAGGTCGCCTACAGAGTTAGTTTAGTCCCTGAGCTCTCACGGCTGGTGCAGCTTGTGCGACTTGCCGTACACGTGATGCTCCTGAGGGTGGCTTGCATGAAGTCACTCAGGTCTGATTGGTCCAGGCAACAGTCAGCGATGGATGTGCTCTCAGAGCGGAGCTTGAGGCGATCACTTTTTCTGTTTGTTTATTTTTGTGTGTGTGGTAAAATATATGTAACAAAAAATTCACCATCGTAAGTATTTTTAAGTGTACACTTCTGCAGTGTTAAGTACATTCACATTGTTGTGTAACCATCACCTCTAGCCATCTCTGGAATTCTCTTTTCATCTTACAAAACTGAAACTCTCTACCCATTAAACAATAACTCCCCACTTCCCCCGAACCCCAGCCCCTGGCAACCCCATTCCACCTTCTGTCTCTATGGCGTTGACTATTCTAGGTACCTTATATGAGTGGAATCATACAGTATTTGTCCTTTTGTGACAGGCTTATTTCACTTAGCATAACATCCTCAAGGTTTATCTATGACGTAGCATATATCAAAATTTCCTTCCTTTTTTTTTTTTTTGTTTTTTGAGGAAGATTAGCCCAGAGCTAACTGCTGCCAATCCTCCTCTTTTTGCTGAGGAAGCCTGGCCCTGAGCTAACATCCGTGCCCATCTTCCTCTATTTTACATGTGGGACGGCTGCCTCAGTGTGGCGTGCCAAGCAGTGCCATGTCCGCACCCGGAATCCGAACCAGCGAACCCTGGGCCACCGAGAAGCAGAATGTGCACACTTAACCGCTGCACCACCAAGCCGGCCCCCTCCTTCCTTTTTAAGGCTGAATAATACTCCATTGTATGTATATACCACATTTTGCTTATCCACTCATTCGTCAGTGGACACTTGGGTTGCTTCTGCCTTTTGGCTTCTGTGAATGACGCTGCTATGAACGTGTTTGTGTCCCTGCTTTCAATTCTTTTGGACATTTACCCAGAAGTAAAATTTCTGGATCATATGGTAATTTTTATGTTTAATTTTTTGCAGAACTGCCATACCGTTTTCCACAGCGGCTGCACCATTTTACATGCCCACCAGCAACGCACAAGGTTCCAATTTCTACACATCCTCACCAACATTTGTTATTTTCTGTTTTCGTTTTCCGAGTTATGACCAGGTCAGCCTCTGCTGACTGCAGGGCCTAGGACAGAGGAAGGTGGGACCATCAGTGGCCAGGAGAGGCTTTGGGCCCAGGCTTCATATGCATGAAGAACCTAAATTTTGCACTTTTAATTTTATTTCCAATGATATTGTACACAGATTCATTGTATTTTTATATCACTATTAAAATAATTAGTTTATTCATGAAAGCATTTAAATTATACCACATTTAAAATACACTGTTCTGGTATTAGACTTTTTTAATGTACTCTGGCCCTTCAAATAAACAGAAGTGGCCTAGACTCTGTCAACCTCTGAGCGGCCCTGACTGGCTGCCCCTCCCGAAAACACGGGTCTCGAGCCTACATTGTTGTGTCTCTGCTCCCTTCTCTGTCTACTCTTCTTTTCCCACCCCCTCAATGTAGGCCTTCATCCCTTCACTCCCTAAGATTCCCTTCTCTACTCTTTGGCTCCTCATCTCCCATCATCTCACCCACTGCCCCACGTCCACCATCCTTGCTGTGACAAATGGTCCCCAAATCTCTATCGCTCAAGCAATCTTTCCTCCCAAGCCCAGATGTGTATTTCCAACAATCTAAAGTTGGTTCCCTGAAAGCAGACTGCGAGATGGAGATCTGCGGGCAGGAAGTGTATTGGGGAGTGCTCTTGGGGTCAACACCAGTCAGGGAGGGAAGGAAGTAAAATTGGGCAGTTGAAGGAACTGAATGGTCAAAACCAAAGCCACAACCAATCCCATAATGACCTCTGGAATCTGGATGGCCTTCAGATTTGTCTTGCCTCGAGCAAGGGTGTCTGGCCTTTATATCCCCATTTTGGTCAGACATTGATGTTGGCTGCCTGGGAAGGCAGTGTGACCTGGAGCCAGGTGGCTTCTTCAGCTGAGGGCCAATAAAGAGACTCAGCTGAGAGCTCTCTCAGCCACTAAAGCTTCCAGAAATGGAGAGAATCAGTGTTTTGCCCCTGAAAAGGAATGTGGGTGATGTACCACAGTATCCACTACGCCAGCCACACTGGATGTCCTCAGATATCACAAACTCGATATGCCCCAGATTGAACTGAACCTGCTCTTTTTCTGGGTTCTCTCATCTTATGACCAAACTCCCAGGCTTGTCAACTCTGATTCAGTTATCCTCCGTCTCCTTTGCCCTGCCTCATCCCATAGAGGGTATTAGACTTTGCCTAAAGTCTGTTGACTTCATCCGCATCTCCTCCCTCCCCAACACCACTGACCTGGCTCAGGCCCTCACATCCTTGTTATGGCATGGTACTTCAATTATCTTCCAACAGGTTCAGCAGAAAAAGCCACTTAGCACAAAATAGGTGCTACATGAAAGATTTATTGGGATACTGTTAAAAAAAGAGAGCTACTCAACCTCCCTAGAAATCTGGAAGGAAGAAAGGAAAAAAGGAAGGAGGAAAATTAAAATAACAGTTTTAATAATATTTTATTAATTGTAATATTGTGTATAATAATATGCAGTATACTTTGTTCATTGTTATATGTGCAATTATATCTAATAATTATTGATTTTGTATTTATTAAATTTGCAAAGTTGTCTTTGAAAATGACTTCGTAATATTTCTCAAGAGAATGAAGAGCCTTTGACCCAGGAATTCTAACTCTGAGAATCTACCCCAAACAAATAGTTTGAAATATGAGGGAAAATATGAACAAAGATTTAATTATAGCATTCTTCATTATAGTAAAAGAAATCAGAAGCAACTTAAATATCTAACAATAGGGGTTAATGAGTTGAGTAAGCTGTGGTTTGTTCTATGTAACATTATAAAATCATTTAAAATAATGGTCAAAAAGTCTATGTAAGAGTATGAAAATAATTACTACAATGTTAAGTCAAAAATTCGAATTCATGGGGCCAGCCTGGTGACGCAGTGGTTAAGTTTGCACGTTCTGCTTTGGCGGCCCGGGGTTCGCCAGTTCAGATCCCGGTCCGGACATGGCACCACTTGGCAAGCCATGCTGTGCTTCCCACATATAAAGCCATGCATCCCACATATAAAGTAGAGGAAGATGGGCTCAGGATGTTAGCTCAGGGCCAGTCTTCCTCAGCGAAAAGAGGAGGATTGGCAGCAGATGTTAGCTCAAGGCTAATCTTCCTCAAAAAAAAAATTCAAATTCATCATGCTTATGTATTATGATTGTGACCATGTGAAAAATATGCTCAGGGTAAACAATCTGAAAGAAAATACACCAGCATTCTAAGAGTTGTTGTATTTGAGAAAAGTCATCCCTGATATCTTTAGCTTCTCTCTCCTCATCATACTCTCCCTCTCAGTCTGTGATATTGACAACATCATTTCTTAGCATGTAAAGTGCTATGGAAATGCAACTTCAAGATCCATGCCCTTCCATTAGATTGCTATCTGAAGCCCCTCTTACACAATACTTATGGAGTCACTACCAGCTGTTTACAATTCCACAAGCCTATTTTTCAAACTTGTAGTTGGTGGCCTTATTATTTTATAATATATGATATGATATGATATGATACAAGATATATAATGTAGTATAATTATAATATAATAAATAAAAATGCATCAGTACTTGATTTCTTTTTATTGCTAGGAAATATTCCACTGTGAGGATATACCACATTTGTTCATCCATTCATCAGTTGATGGACATTCGGGTTGTTTCCACTTTTGGCTATTACGAATAATGCTGCTATGAACATTCATGTACATGTTTTTGTGTGACCATATGTTTTCAGTTCTCTTGGGCATATGTGTACTAGTGATATCGAACCTGAAGCGAGTTTGCTCACCCATTGCACAGCAAGCCAATCTCTGACACCGGGTGTAGTGGAAGAAAGTAGGAATTTTATTATTGCACAGTGCTGAGCAAGGAGAGAGGGCAGCTAACGCTGAAATCCCAAACTCCCCAAAAAGCTAAAAGGAAGGGTTTTTATTTGGGGTTTTAGGTAGGGGAGGGGAACCATATGGCCTTGCTGGTTGGAGCTTTCCCACCAGCCTGTCTTTGGCCTTGAGACACTTGCAGAGAGGAGGGAGCCCATGACCTTGCTGGTCAGCAGCTTTCCCACCAGCCTGTATGTCCTTACAGGGAGGAGATAGTGAATCCAGGTGCTTGTCCTTGGCTGTGTCTGTCTCCATGGAGTATAGTGGATTCTGGAGCCAGGAAGCCAGGGAGCAAGCAGGGAATGAGTGCTTTGGTTTTAACTCCACGTACACTGGGTTTAATGTGGGGGAACTGATATCAGGGTCGGTATCACTAGGAGTGAAATTGCTGGGTTGTGGAATTATGGTAGCTCTATGCTTAACCTTTTGAGGAAATGCCAGATTGTATTCCAAGTAGCTGCATCATTTTACATCCCCGCCATCAGGTCATGAGGGTTTCAATCTCTCCACATCTTCATCAACACTTGTTATTATCTGTCATTTTGGTTATAGCCAGCCTTGTGGGTGTAAATTGGTATCTCGTTGTGGTTTGATTTGCATTTTCCTGATGGCTAATGATATTCACCATTATTCATTTGTAACCAAAAACAATGGTGTTTAAAAAAAAAAAAATAAGGTTGAAATGTTCCCATTGTAAAAGTAATTCAAGCATATTACTAGATATTTTGGAAACAGATTTTTAAAAATTAAACCACACCCAAATAACATCATCTAGAGGTAACCACTGTAAGTATTTCAGTGTGTTTCCTCTCAATGTTTTCTTGTCTCTATTCTTTCTAAAATATCATTGAAGTCACATGGCATTTGCCATTTTGCTTCTGGCTTTTTCATCTAATATGATAAAATGGGAATCTTCGCAACCTCTTCCTAAACATGACTGGATGTAATAATTTCCTTAGGCATTCCCCTATTGATGGACACTTCATTGTTCCCAGCTTTATTTAATATTGTAAATAATGCAATAAAACAATGCTTTGATACTGCTCTTGTGGGTCTGTGTTCCATCTGTCCAGTAAGGCTGAGATTTTTTTTTTTATTATGGAAAACTGAAATGTAAGAAAAAAGAAGAGGGGGCCAGCCTCATGGTGCAGTGGTTAAGTACGCACATTCTGCTTCTGGCGGCCCGGGGTTCACTGGTTCAGATCCCGGGTACAGATATGGCACCCCTTGGCACTCCATGCTGTGGTAGGCGTCCCACATATAAAGTAGAGGAAGATGGGCACAGATGTTAGCTCAGGGCCAGCCTTCGTCAGCGAAAAGAGGAGGATTGGCAGCAGTTAGCTCAGGGCTAATCTTCCTCAAAAAAAAAAAAAAGAAAAAAGAAGAGGATATTCTCATCACACAACTTAAATTATCAACTCACGGCCAATCTGGTTTCACCGCAACTACTTCACTCCTCCTGTATTATTTTTAAGCAAATAATACAGATTATTTTATTTCATCTGAAAATGTTTTGATAGCAAGTGTCTCTAAAAGATAAGGACTTTAAACATCATAGTGACAATATCATTTTCATGCTTTAAAAAAAGCCAACGACAATTTTTTCAACTTTTTATTTTGAAAAATTTCCAACCTACAAAAACGTTGCAAGAATAATTCAATCAATAACCCTAAACCTCTCACCTAATTCACCAATTGTTATCATTTTGCCACATTTGTTCTCTGAACCATCTGAGACTAAGTTGCAAATATCGTGATCTTTTTACCCTTAAAATTTCCACATATTTTCCCCAAACAAGGAAATATATGTTCTATGTAACCATAATATGATGATCATATTCAGGCAATTTAAGATAAACACAATAAAATGTGTATAATACAATCCATATTCACAGTTTGCTGAATGTCCCAATGCGTCCTTCACAGAAATTTTTTTCAATCCAGTATCTGATTCAGAATCATGCATTGCATTTAGTCGTCATGTTTATTTAGGCCTTTTAATCTGGAACAGTTAATTCTTCTGTCATGACATGAGATTTCTAAAGAGCCCCTGCCAGCTGTTTCCTAGCCTGACCCTGGATTTAGGTTCGTCTGATGGTTTCCCTTCTGGTTCTGAATTCCTCAGGTTCTGCATCTTTGGTGAGAATGTTACCTTGGTGATGGTGTATCCTCAGGCCTTCATATCAGGAGATGGGTGTCCATTGGTCTCACTATGATGACATTGATTTTGATTGCTTGATTAAGGTATCCTAAAATTGCTTTTAAAATGTTAAATGATCTGGGTTTTTTCCTGCTAGACTGTGCGCTTCATGAGGGCAGACGCCTTGTGTGTTTTCTCCATCTCTGTATCCACCAAGCATAGCAGGTTTAAACTGAAAAGGCGCACCCACCCTTTGATGAGGATCAAGGCTGCCCCGGGAAGAAAGGCCAAGGCGTCCTGCCCTACATACTGATCCATATCATCCTCCAGGAAGCACAGGACATCCTGACCTGATTCGACCTGATTCGTATCCAAAGTTATACGACTACCTAATAACAAGACCCCACCTGCACTGATACCATTCTAACGACTTTTTTACATGATCTTTCCTTTGTCTTGTAAAAAGATAACTCACATACCTATGCCTTATAAATTTAGCCCTAACCCCAACCCATTGCTGCTCTTCACTGCCCATGGGTCCTGTCCCCATGCTACTCCATGCTAGTCTCTGAATAAAGGAGCACTATTACCAGACCGTGAGAATCCAAGAAATCTTTCCTTCAACTCCTCAGCTCGCTGAGCCTGCCTCATTTCTTCTAGTGGCCCATACTGGGAATTTGCTTCACCGGCCTTTGAGCTTAAATTCTGCTAAGCGCACTTTTCTTCCTTGTGCCTTTCTCTTCTTCAAGGATGGCTCTAGATTCACTTCATCAGGAACTTTCTCAGACAGCTGTATGAATCCACGTTTGCTGCTCATGGATACACTATGGGGCAAACCATGGAATTCAGCCTGAAGAGAATCAGTATCTTAAGCCTAAAGGTGATGAAGGATGAATTAATCCATTCCTTCCTAATCCTATCTCTAATATATAAATTTTACATAGGCACGGGTTGACCACTTAAGTATGAGGATGGTCATCAATCTCCAAGACTCCCGTGGCAGGTTTCTTTTCCTAAGGCTGGATTGGGATCCCTCCCTATGGCTCCTGACCACACTCCGAAAGCTGTAGAAGGTTGTAAAGAAGAAATTCTGAAAAGAGTTTTATTCCTGGTCAAGTTGGCTAAGATTAAAGTAAATCCAATTAAGTAATTGAGTTTTAATGTCAAATAAGCTGGTGCAAAAATTAAAATTTGGTTTTCTCTTTCAAAAGGATAACTTTCATGAACTTTGGGTCTGCTCTTGATAAAGAGGTTATAAAAGGTGTTTCTTTGAGTAAGTCCACCTAAAGACAGAAACCTTATGTTTTGTTAAAATAATTCCCTATGTTCAGAAGCACTGAGATCTCTCTGTTAAGATCTTTTGACTGTTTCTGTTGTCACTTTGAATATATACCTGAGCATTGTTTCTCAGTGAGTGTTGTTACCTATTTGAACAAGTGTTTTAAAACCGTTTGATATTTTTGACAAGCTGTCCCCTCAAAAAACTATTCAAGTCCTGAATAAAGGCTTTCTTTTGACCTGGTAGAAGGAAGAGAATTTCTCAGGATTTTCAGAGGGCCCCTGAGACTTCTCAAAGAAATTTGCTCTCTCTTCCTATAAGGAGGAAAATACTAAACTAATTAGCCTTATTTGGTCTATTAAATTACATGGGAAGCATTGTCAAATAAGTGATGATAAACTTTCTTAGGTGGTATTATATGGGTGAATGCTATTGATATAAATGTTTTAAAATTATATAACATTCTTAAAGTTCTGATCTGTCCTGGTTGTCAGCCATAATTTCAGTTATTATCTTTTTTTTAAAAAGATTTTATTTTTCTCGTTTTTCTCCCCAAAACCCCCCAGTACATAGCTGTATATTCTTCGTTGTGGGTCCTTCTAGTTGTGGCATGTGGGACGCTGCCTCAGCATGGTTTGATGAGCAGTACCATGTCTGCACCCAGGATTCGAACCAACGAAACACTGGGCCACCTGCAGCGGAGTGTGCAAACTTAACCACTCGGCCACGGGGCCAGCCCCCAGTTATTATCTTGATGTCACAGAAGCAGCCAAGTTTCTTTGTCAATTGTCCTTTTGAGTCTTTCGTAATTTGCAGATAGTTGCTGCTTACTCTGATGCTTTTTGCTTTTGCAAATATGTTTCTTCTTCAGAGAAATCCATGGAAAGGATTCTGACACAGGATTCTAGAATACAGATTTCTGATAAACTTTCAGATGGTAAAACTGAACTGGGTAAATTACAGAAATCTAACAGAGAAACTGATGACCTCATGAAACTGATAACAGAAGATCAAGATCAAGAATTGAGGGGGCTGGCCCCATGGCCTAGTGGTTAAGTTTGTGTGCACTGCTTCAGCAGCCCAGGGTTTCACCAGTTCAGATCCTGGGTATGGACATGGCACCACTCATCAGGTCACGTTGAGGTGGCGTCCCACATGCCACAACTATAAGGACCCACAACTAAAAATATACAATTATGTGTTGGGGGGATTTGGGGAGAAAAAAAGCAGGAAAAAAAAAAAGAAGATTGGCAATAGTTGTTAGCTCAAGTGCCAATCTTAAAAAAATAAAAAAGAATCTATTCTACAGGACCGTATGAACTGACGAGGATGATTATAATTTTTTATGACTTTTGTTTGAAATATTGTTGATTTTTTGATGTTTTGCTTTGTTTTCTCAGATTTATGGAAATCTTTTTCTCCTTTCTCTTGTGCTAACTATAACTTATAGCAATTTGGTGAAATTATACCTTTGTGAGCAGAACTGAAACATTTATCTTTTTCGCCCTACCTGATCCGTCCAGAATTTGGAAACTCAGTGAGTGAGTGAGTATAGTTTTCATGACAATATAGTTATTTGCATAAGTTCAATAAGAATCTGTTCTCCTTATAACAGGACACATTTGGAAACATTGGTTATCTTACCAAGGCTGTGACTGGAATGTCATATTTGAGAGAAACATACAGGCTCAGATTGGACAATACAGTCTTTGAAGGGTAAGGTTAACTTTCTGGAATAAAGCTGGAATAAAGAAAAATAAATATTTCTGGAAATATTGGCCTTGGTACCTTGTTTACAGGGATTCCAGCAATCTTATCTGGTAAGTAAGGAAGGTTGCTTATCTGGCAGGTGCTTGGAATCTCGAAATATTTTGGAGGAGCTTGAGAAGAGAGGAATCCACCCAAATCTGTAGATATTTCAGGCAAAATCTGATGGCAAGTCCTTGGCTTGGCTTTCCTGGCCTTGAGAGGCCTTTAAAGTTCAATCTGAGGTTGCTCAAAAAATTCCAGCAAAGCAGATTTAAAAGAGTCTATACAACAAATTTCTATTCTTGCTGCACTTATGTAAATAATTGAACCAAGTTTTATTGAAACTACACTTATTTTGCAAACCAGTTCGTCTTAATTTGGCTATCTTTTGTAAAAATGAAGGTGATTTTAGAGAGAAAAATTATGTTTCAGTAGAAGCTATAGTACACATTCATGGATATTAGATTATAGCTCTTCTCTTCTACAAGATTCATTTATTACTAATCATAATGTCACCTTGTGGCCATCCATCTCTGATACCTGGGAGCTCCCTGGCCACAATCAAACCTTTTCCTTCAACCCTACTGCCCAAATACTAACTAGATTCACCTTGTCACAGGTGGATCATAAACAACGAGTTCATAAGGTAAAGTCCCCAACCCATCGAACAAACAGGATGGATAATATCAAATTTGGCATGAATATATTTGGCTCACTCCTACTAGAGGTCAACTCAGTCAAAAGGCCACTCTATGTTGGCAGCAAACCAATCATACTTGTGATATGTAACCTAATAGAACCCGACCTGTGGGGAAAAATTCCATGTTATATGTGTTCTTATATCATAGCCTTAAAAAAACATACTGTGGTTTCGGACTGACTGGGATAGATGGCCCAGCATATGTTGGTTAACACCATGGCACTCAATGGTTATGTGTCTTCAATTTATGGTCTTAACTGCCACCTGGATGGATTGGATGATGCAACTTAGACTTTGCCTGAATGCAAGGTAGAACTACATTTACTATATCTCCTCCTTCTAACCTACCCAGCTTACAACAACACTGGACCTGTTCTGTCTTCCACTGGTATGATCACCTTGCCCCAATTTTCCTTCCCCAATGAGGAATCTAAAGTATCATCTGGCACATGGAAGCCCTAAACAAATTTCCTATCCAATATGAGTCACCAAATTAAATCTATGTCTGACCCTACCCTATCCCTAAATGATTGGTTGGACTCCTGGTCGGGTCCAGGTCTCTGGACTACTATCAAAGCCTTATTCATTGGTTTAATCATATTGCTTGTATTTCTTATTATAATTTGTTGTCTATTTCATTGTTTGTCTTCCACATGTCAGCGAAGTTTCGCCTCCTGGACCACTTCTCATAAAATGATTCTCTCGTCTCCAGAGGATCTGTAACCTTATCAGTCTTGGACTCCACAGGTGCAGCCTTCCAGTCCACTGAACTTCCTGCCTATACCCCTACGGCCCCATTTACGGACAGCTCTATGACCTTGTACAGCTGGACGTAGTTACAGAAGATTGACCATCGTCCATATCCCCAAAAGATTTGGGGGCCAAATAGTGTTCAGGGGGGATTTTATGATGAGGACCAAGGCCGCCCCAGGGAGAGAAGGCCAAGGTGGCCTGGCCTACAAACTGATCAACATCATCCTCTGGGAAGCATAGGACATCCTGACCTGATCCAACCTGATTCCTATCCAAAGTTATAGGACCACCCAATAACCAGACCCCACCTGCACTAATACCATTTTAACGACTTTTTTTTTTTTTACAAGCTCTTTCCTTTGTCTTGTAAAGAGATAATAAACATACCTATGCCTTATAAATTTAGCCCTACCCTCAACCCATTGCTGCTCTTCACTGCCCATGGGTCCTATCCCCATGCTATTCTCTGAATAAAGGAGCACTACGACCAGACCTTGAGAGTCCAAGAAATCTTTCTTTCAACTCCTTGGTTTGCCGAAGCCGCATCACCCTTCAGCAAGCCCCATGCCTTCCCCTGGGTTCAGCCTCACAGGGCCCTGGGAAGGACTAATTGAGATCTCAGATGAGCAAAATGAGGCTCAGAAAGGGACAGGCTCCATAACGGAGTGATTTCCTCAAACTTCTACCTGAGCTGTTCCCTCCCTTCTAAGACTCTCCCTTTGGATGGCACCTGGGAAAAACCCCCCTGTCCCCCTAAAAATAATGGTTTCAATGGAAACAGAAATTCCCAAAAAGAAGGAAATCACATTAGCTGTCCGGAGCCTAGAGGCTGGGGGAGAGAAGTGGGAGGCTTTATTTGCATTTTTTCCATTAACAAGCTGGAGTTGAGCTAGCACGGCCCGGGGAGATAATTTGAGAGGGAAATCTTTGCATATTTTATTTAAAAGCACGCTGCGTTAGGCGGGTAATAATGCACAGTGTGGAGATTAGGTGAAACCTACAGGGGGCGGGGGTGGGGTCCCCTCCCTCCTCTTCTTCAACTATCCTCCACCCGCCTCCCAGTCCTGGGAACCAACCTCCTAAAAGGAGCAGCCTCCTTAGCCTCAGAGGCAGGTTGGGGCTCAAGTCTCAGTACCTCTTAACACTTTCTTGCTGAGAAAGCCTGGGAGGGAGGGGTCCTGAGACTGCCCTGGGAGGAAAGAAGGATGGAAAGGGGTGGACAATAGAAAGGGGACAAGTGTCCAAAGCTGAGAACTAGCCTTGTGGTTCTCAGTGGCAGGGGGAGGAGCGGGGTGGGCGAGGCCGATACCACCTCTACAGGGGGCTTCTAAAATTATGAGAGAGGTGTTTGGGTTGTCTCAATAATTGGGTAGGCAATCTTATTAGTATTTTATATCTAGGGGACAGGGATGCTAAACTGGGACCCTGCATTGCCTAGGACAGTCCCACTCAAAGAATTGTCCAAATGCTAAAGGCATTCCCACTGAGCCAGCAACCCTCCCGGCATGCATGCGCAAGCCTTTCCTTTAAGTCCTGCTGCATGTTGCCGTGGGATTCAATCAAGACCTGGGCCATTGAGTAGTTAGTTAGCTGAATGAGCAGAGTCGTTGCTCCATCACAAGCTGTCAGGCTTTGTGCAAGTCGCTTAACCTCTCTGAGTCTCTATTTCCTCTTTTATAAAAAGGCATAGCAATGCCAACCTTTTGGTGTAGTCACAAGAAAGTAATAGGAAAAGTGAGGTAAAGGGCTCTATAAACTATAAAATTCTGGTCACATGTGAGGGATGTTATTACAAACATGGAGCACAGCAGTAGGCTGCTAATTTAGTTAGAGTCTCCTGAGGGCAGTTATCCTTCTATGGGTGAAGTTTATAAGGCTGCAGCGACCCTAACCATTCCTGTCTCACTGAATGAGGGACCCATATAAGTCACAAGGTCAGTTGATGCTGCTTGACCTTGACTACAGCTTCTTGGCTGAAAACTGGGGTTGGTTGCACCTACTCTATAGCCAAATAGCAGAACTGGGAGTGTTTTGAAAAATGTTAAATATTATGAAGAGGCAAGGTACTAGAAGATTCCATAAGGTAATCTGCCATTTCCAGATGAGCCAGAAAATCTCCCTTCTCCTGTTCCTGCCTCAGTCTCCTCATCTGTTAGATGAGTGCACAGCCATTCTGACTCCCCATCCCCGAAATGCGTATGTGCATGCACACACGTGTACATACAAAGTAGAAGATCCCTTTAAGAATTAGGGGAGGGGGCGAGTCACGTGGCCAAGCAGTTGAATTCACCGATCCCGCTTAGGTGGCCCAGGGTTTCGCCAGTTCAGATCCTGGGCGCGGACCTAGAACCACTCATCAAGTCCTGCTGAGACAGGTCCCACATAGCACAGCCAGAAGGACCTACAACTAGAATATACAACTATGTCCTGGGCGGCTTTGGGGACAAGAAGAAGAAGAAGGAGGAGGAGGAGGAGGAGGAGGAGGAGAAGAAGAAGAAAAGACTGGCAACTGATGTCAGCTCAGGGGTCAATCTTTAAAAAAAATAAAAGAAGTAGGGGAGTATTTGAGTCTCATATAAGAGAAGTTTCATTATGGAGATCAAGGTGGTGATTGTACCTGAGACAAATTGAGGGTCTGGGGAGGGGGGACAGGAAATCGACTTAGCAGAGTCGGCTGCTCTCTGGATGAGTTTGGGGGTAGGAACGAATTCAGGCGGAAAGGGGTTTGTGAGTCCTGGGAGGATTATTTCAGGCACTCCAGGCTCAGGAAGCAGAAGAGGCAGCCCCTTCCTTTCCCTTCCTTCTTTTTTCCTGAGAAGGAGGAAACAGTGCTCTAGAGCATTAACTGTAAAGCTGTATAGCACGAAGCTGTCACCTGCTGTCGTGTCTCCCTCCCCTTTCCATTCCAATGGCAAATCCCCACCTCTTTTTTTTTTTTTTTTTTGAGGAATATTAGACCTGAGCTAACCGCTGCCAATACCCCTCTTTTTGCTGAAGAAGACTGGCCCTGAGCTAACATCTGTGACCATCTTCCTCTACTTTATATGTGGGATGCCTACCACAGCATGGCTTGCCAAGCAGTGCCATGTCCGCACCTGGGATCCGAACGGGGGAACCTGGGGCCCCCGAAGTGGAACGTGCTCACTTAACCGCTGTGCCACCAGGCCAGCCCTGCCCCACCTCTTTCTTGCTCAGTTCCTTTGCACTTAGCCTCAGGTGGGTCAGTGGGGATGCTCCCTAGCTTAGAGAACCCTTTCTGGGTACAAACGAGCTCATTTCTCATGCAAGAAGTCTGTAACCTTGTTTCTTCCTGGTCGGGGTCGAATGGAGAATGTGAGAATGGAGAGTAGTGTGTCTGTGTGCCAGCAGTGGAACCCATCTAAAGAAACTTATGTTTATATACCTGTAAAATAGGACAGCAGAGAAACTGCTTCATGGGTTATTGTGAGGGTGAAACTGCACAGGAAGGCCTGATTTGTGTTGGTCATTCTTTTCTCACCCATATCCCTTCGCTGCTCTTTATCTCTACTGTATTTGCAACCACTTCTCCATCCTCACTCCCCATTCTCCTCTCTCATCTCATCTCCTTCCACCCTGTTCCAGAGCACCTTCACTCTTCACAATTCCATTTTTAGGAATACTAAAAGCGGGACCTCCTGTGGAAAGTATTCACAACCTTGTTAACACAAGCAAATTTACTTTCCTTTCTCTTAAATTATTAATAATCACAAACAATAAAGATTACCATTTCGGTAGCATCCATTAAAATTAATTTCAAAACAGCACAAAAGTTTCCCTGTTTTGAAAACAAAAGGTCAATTACTGAAATAAAAACAGTTGCTTCCAGAAGGGGTGAAAAATAATATCAAGGAAAATTAACAAAACAACACATTGGGCTGTAAAATATTTTGCAATTTACAAAGCAACTTCAAAAGCATTATTTAATCCTTGCAACAATCTTGTAAAGTAGACGGTACTTGCTTTCTTCCCCCCTTCTAACACATGAGGAAATTAAGGCTCCAAAAGATTAAGTGAATTAATCTTTTGGTCACAAGGCTAGTGAGCTTGAAAACAGACTCTAAAGCCAGTTTTCCAAGGGTTACAAGGAAGAGGAAGGGAATGGGGACGCTGAAGATTCAAAGATTGGGTAGGGGTGGGGGTGATGAATGGGGATGAAACTGACATGGAGTAAGTGGGATGGAAATAGCATACTCAGGACAGGTATTGGGAAGGAGATCCAGATGGGGATACAGGTAGGA
Organism: Equus przewalskii; assembly: GCF_037783145.1. NCBI lineage: Eukaryota > Metazoa > Chordata > Mammalia > Perissodactyla > Equidae > Equus > Equus przewalskii. The sequence continues at coordinate 21,489,168 of NC_091832.1, read as the reverse complement.
GGAAATGGAGATGGTTATAAATGTAGGTAGGGGATGGATGTGGGGCAGTGTGGATTTTGGGGTGGTGAGAGCACTGATTCTGTAGCCAGACTGCCTAAGTTTGAATCCTAGCTCTGCCTCCTACCAACTATGCAAATTTAGGCAGGTTGCTGGAAATCCCTGGGCCTCATTTCTTCATCTACAAAATGAGGATGATAATAGTATTTTCCTCCTAGGGTTATTGTGAGGATTAGATGAGATAACACCTAAAGTACTAAGAACGATGCCCGCCCTGGCACAAAGTAGGCACTCTGTGGGCATGCTCTTCTCCTTCCACTCCTCCTCTGCCTCCTCCTCTCCCTTCTCCTGCTTCTTCTTCTCTCTTTTTGTTGTTGTTGTTGTTGCTGTTAGGGAGATGGTTTGGGCTGTAATAGAGAAGTGAGTTGGGAAAGATGGTGTTGAGAATGGGAGGGGGATCAGCTGGCCACGGGGATGGGAATAACACGTGGATGCGGGAGAAATAAAATGGGAGAGAGCATGGCATTAAAACCCACCAGACCCACCAGAGAATAGAAGCTTTGGACTTCTTCCCAGGAGTCTGGACACACACATACACCTCTGTATACACCTGCGTGTTCTGGACTGAGCCTTTGGTGGGTTTCTACTGAAGCAAATTCAGTTGACACAAAGCAGGGAGGGTCTTTCGAGGCAATCCCGTTGGCTCCTATAATGAAGCCCAATGACCCTGGTACAGAACTCTCTTCAGAGGACTGGCTTCTGGGGTTCCAGGTCTGCATCCATTACTACCCCATACACATCTAAACTGTGAAGGTCCTGGGCGTACCTGAAGACAGGTGTGTCTGGCTCACAAACAGGTGGGATATTTCACTGACCTTAGTATACTGTCCAGCATCCCAGGAAGTGATGAGATGCCTCAGGCCAAGTTCATGTGAGTGAGCATTCAAAACACTGGTACAGATAAAGCCCCTCTCCACATTGCAGTTTCTGGCTCCAAAAGACTCTTCTGTCTCTGGGAAAGTGCCCTGCTTCTGAACCCTCAGAGACCCCCTGGTCCCTGCCTCCCCAGGGCAAGTCCCTTCACTTTTCCTAGGATGCTTTTCACTTCTCCTTACCTACTTTTACTCATCCTCCAGGTGACATCAGCTCCTCTCTGAACTCTTTCCTAATTGTCCCTCACCTCCCTCATTCCTCTTCCCACCCCAAACACAGAATTGTCCCTCCATTCTCTAGATTCCCATGGCTATGTGTTTCCCACATGTGATCCTTGGAACACTCAATCTATAAGATGATCCATGAAAAAAGGGTTCCATGCTCAAACAAGTTTAAGAAGCCCTCTTCAAACACTGTCCTCCTCTTAGGAATTTACAATGCATGCTGGCACTGTAAAGGCCCTGAGAAGTCCTGCAGTAAAGGAGTCCAGTTAGCATGGTCTAACCCAGTGTTCTCCAAGCCCCTTTGATCATGGAAATCTTTTATTTCCCACCTGTTGGAACCTGCTTTGGAAAGTGCTTCCATGGCACCGTGTACAGACTTCTGCTAGCACTTATAGACTTTGAAGTCCCTGGGGGCTGGGACTGTGTCTGACTCCTCTGGGTCCCCAGTGCCTAGCACAGGGTCTGGCACATGGTAGACAGTAAGAAACACTTGTTGAATGCCGGAGTTTCCTGTCTGTGACTAAGATGAGGATGTGAAGAGCACCCTGGAGGCAGGTTCCCGGCAGTGCCTGGGAGGAGGTGTCTGGTGACAATGGTGACATACAGAGTGGCATAGATATGCTTGCAAACTGTGGGGTTCTGGGGCCTCAGGGGATGTGGTCCATCCTGAGGGATCTGGGACAGAGACAAGGGTGCCAGCATCCCTGGGGATTCAGGCACCTTGAGTGGCCTCGGTAGCCACAAGGGGCCTAAGGGAGCCCAAAGGAGGGCAGAACCTCATCAGCTTGGGAGGAACCCAGCTGTCCTGCACGTGGCAGGCATAGTGTGGGTAAGGCTGGGCCAATACACACCATCTCTGGAGGGTCTGGCTTTCCTGAACCATCCACTGCCCTGTAGTTCCCTGGACCTTTGGGCTCTGATGGATGGTTCTTTGAGGAGCAAGGCCAGCCAGTGATTTCATTCCCTTTCCTGAGAGGGAAAACCCCCCATGAAGGCTCTTGAGGAAGGTCTTTGTGGACTAGACAGTAACTTGTGGCACACCAGATCAGGCCAATGGGGATGCAGGAACCGGTCAGAGAGGGACTTGCAAGCCAAGCTAAGCAAGTTGAGCCACTGGAGAGCCTTGAAAAGGTCTTAAGCTGGCAGAGTCTTCTAGAAGCCCACTGGAGGGCAGTGTGGTGAACCGAAGGGAGGGAGCCAGACCAGCAGCGCTTCCAGCTGTCCAGGTGAGCGATGACGGTGGCATGAACCAAGGTGGGGAAAGCTGGAATGGAGTGGAAGGCTTGGGCTGGAAATGTGCTTGGGAGATGAAGGGGACAGGACTTGGTGATTGACGAGCGTGAGTAGTGACTAGGAGGGTGGAGGCTTAGGCCCCAGATAACTGAGTGGAGTGAGCAGGTTTGTGGGGGGAAAGATGAGCTCAGCTTCCCACCGGGGAAGTTTGAGGAGCTGTGGGTCATCTGAGTGGAGCTGTCCAGTGGGCCGTTGATGTGTAGGTAGGGATGGGAGGCAGACGTCCCGCTGGAGACAGAGGTTTGGGAGCCCCGAGATGGGTGGGGACTGAAGGCACAGAGTGGAGGAGATCCCAGGAGGTGTGTGGAGAGAAGAGGTCCTCCGGACAGCCCAGGAGAGCATCAAGGTCTAGGGATTTTCCTGCCCTGAGAGCTGTCTGAACACTGAATGTTAGGGGGTGGCTAGAGGAGTCCAAGAAGCATGGGGAACAACCCAAGTGCCCTCCAGCTCTGTAACTCGCACCCACCCCTACAGGCACACCCACAGGTCCAGTCCCACAGGGATGTTCTCACTTAGAAGGCCGCATCACTCTCTTGCTCTTCCCTCCGCGGCCCCACCTCTCGCTGCAGACCCTGGGGTTAATCCTGCCCGCCCCCCGCCCCAAGATTAGGGGCGCTGTCCCGCTTTGTGCGCCCAAGTGCCGGAGGCGAAAGCCCTGGGAGGCTCCCGGCCTTCCAGCAGCTGGGGGGGAGATGGGGGCGGGGGAGGAGACACAAAAGTGGGGAGGGACCCAGGCTGCAGCTGTCCCGCGAGGGGCCGGGACAAAGGGCCTGCTGGCGGGCCGGCGCGAGCCGTTTTCATGCTTGTTGGGATTAGGCGCAGGAAACGTCGCTCACCATCGTGCGGATCAACAGGCCGGTGCGCGCCGGCGCGTGGGGCGGACTCGGCGCCGCCCGCCCCCCGCTTTGTGCGGAGCCCGCGGCCCGTGCTCCTCGAGGTGGCACCGGGGTGCGCGGCGGCCGCCCCTTTGTCTGCGCCTTGGGGGACGAGCCCCCCCCCCGAGGACCGCTGAACACCAGCTGAACGCCGGCCTCCAGCCCTCTCCTTCCCCAGCGCGGAGCACTGGAGCTTCACCTCGCGCCCCCTCTTGGGGCAAGGTCACGCTCAGAGTCCCTCGGATTGCTCCCAACGCACAGCCCGAGCCTTGTTTCAACCCGGGTGGGGGGCGGGCAGGCCCTGGGGGGGACCTAGCCCCACCCCCGGCTCTGACCTTAGTACGATGAACACCCATTTCTCCCGCGCCACCGTCTCCTCTGCTAGGCTCAGAGTGGCTCGTGTAGCCGTCTTTTGGATGCAAGTCTCATCTCCCTTTGCGGCAAGATCTGCTCTAGGGCAGGGGCGGGCTCCGCAGGGCCTGGTGCAGAGGCGCTCAGTCGTTCGAATGCGTACAAAGCGCCTTCAGGTCCATTTCCTCATTCAGTCCGTACAGTTGCCACAGGCGAAGAGATGCAGGCCGTCTAGACAATCTCTGGACCGGGTCTGCCACCCACAGGACGGGCAGCAGTAGCCTCAGCACTTCCCAGATCAGGCCTGAGGGCCAGCTACCTGATGGAAAACAGCAGTTCTTGGCTGGGTTGGCTCATTCACTGGGGTACGGCCTCAGTTTCCCTACCCCAAACTTTGCTGGCCTGGCTGTGGCTGACTCCCTGCCCTTGGCAGGCTCCTTCCCTAACCCACTGCCAAGCCAGGCAGGCCTGTCCCTAGACCCTCAGTGACCAGCAGGGGTCCTATAAACATACAATTCATCACACTGGTCCTTGGTCTGGTTTCATCTCCTTCTCAGCTCAGAAAGCTCTTTTGTGGCCAGGAATATTAGGCAGCTTTATTTTAAAAAAGCTTTTGTTTTTTTTAAGATGCCTTTCAATTTTTTTTTTTTTTTTTTTTGAGGAATACTAGCCCTGAGCTAACATCTGCTGCCAATCCTCCTCTTTTTGCTGAGGAAGACTGGCCCTGAGCTAACATCGGTGCCCACCTTCGTCTACTTTATATGTGGGACGCCTCCCTCAGCGTGGCTTGCGGGTTGGTGCCATGTCCGCACCGGGATCCGAACCGGCGAACCCAGGGCCTCCGAAGCAGAACATGCGCACTTCATCGCTGCGCCACCGGGCAGGACCCATGCCTTTCAAATTTTAGATTCAAATTCCTAAAGGAAAAATGTGTTTTTCTATGAAAAAGTTAAATGTGCATCACAAAAGCACTGTTTATAATAATAAACCATAACTTTCATTAATGGGGTTTACTATGTGCCAGGTACAGTTCTAAGTATTTTGCATATTATATATTCAATTCTTCCAGCAACCCTATGAGGTAGTTACTACTGTTGTCTCCACTTCAAGATGAGGAAACTGAGGGACAGAGAAGTTGACTTGTCCAAGGTCACAGAGACAGGAAGCAATGGTGACAACATCCAAATCTGGGGCTCTGGCTTCAGAGTCTGTGCTCTTAACCTCTGGTTGTTCTAGAAGAGCCTTCACACATTCAGGAAAGGGGCCCCTTCTGGCAATTCACCCTCTTGTGCTCCGAGAGCTTGAATATTGTCGCCTTTTTAGAAATCTCCATGGTTAAAGTTATTCGAATTTAGCTATAGCCCTTTGCTGGAACAACACTTAATAAGGGGAGTTTGTTAAAACTGGTTCAGTATTGTTTCTATTTCAATGTCAAATGTAGAGACAGCAAGAATTATTAATGTTCTGGGTCAATGACTGTTACAGTGAGAAGTATACTTTGCGAGGTTTAAAATATATATACCTTGTTGGGAAGGGATAAAAGGGGACATTACGTTTCTCTGAAATGTTTCAATTATAAGTAGAATAGAATTTTTATTTGCGTAATTAAAAAATGATCAACACGGCTGGCCCCATGGTGTAGTGGTTGGGTTTGGCGCACTCCATTTCAGCAGCCCGGGATTGTGGGTTCAGATCCTGGGCACAGACCTACACCATTCTTCAGCCATGCTGTGGTGGCCACCCACATATAAAATAGAGGAAGACTGGCACAGATGTTAGCTCAGGGCTTATCTTCCTCAAGCAAAAAAAGAGGAAGATTGGCAACAGATGTTAGCTCAGGGCAAATCTTCCTCAGGAGAAAAAAAAAACAAGAAAATATGACTTGGGCCAGCCCCATGGCCAAGTGGTTAAGTTTGTGTACTGCATTTCAGTGCCCCAGGGTTTGCTGGTTTAGATCCTTGGCGTGGACCTGTGCACTGCTCATCAGACCATGCTGTGGTGGCATCCCACATGGAAGAACTAGAATGGGGGGCTGGCCCAGTGGCACAGTAGTTAAGTTTGAGCACTCCACTTTGGTGGCCCAGGGTTTGTTGGTTTGGATCCTGGGCGCGGACCTATGCACCGCTTATTGAGGCATGCTGTGACAGGCGTCCCATACATAAAATGGAGGAAGATGGGCACAGATGTTGCTCAGGGCCAGTCTTCTTCAGCAAAAAGAGGAGGATTGGCAGCAGATGTTAGCTCAGGGCTAATCTTCCTCACACACACACAAAAGAACTAGAATGACTTACAACTAGGATATACAGCTATGTACTGGGTCTTTGGGGAGGAAAAAAAAGAGGAAGATTGGCAACAGATGTTAGCTCAGGGCCAATCTTCCTCTCCAAAAAAAAGGATTAAAAAAAACCCGACTTTATTTAATCAACCAAAATATACCTTCTGTGGTTGGCAGCCTCTAAGATCCTCTGGTGATCCCTGCCTCCTGGTACTTAGAACCTTGTGTAATACCTTCCCTTTGAGTAACTGGCTTCTAATCAATAGAATATAGGAACATTGAGGGGATGGATGTCACTCTTGTGACTAGGTTGCAGAAAATTGTGACTTCCGTCTTGCTAGTACTCTGTGACTTTCTCGGCTTGCATGCTTTGATGAAGCAAGGTGCCATGTTGGAAGGGCCCACGTGGCAAGGAACTGAAGGCAACCCCCAGCCAACAGCCCTTGAGGAACTGAATGTTCCCAACAAATGTGACTGTGGACCCTGGAATGATTGCAGCCTTGCGAGAGATTCCTGACCTACAGGAATAGGGAGACAACAAATGGGTGTGGTTTTAAGTCACTAAGTTTTAGGGCAATTTGTTATGCAGCAATAGGTAACTAATACTTTATAAAAGTAATGAATTTTTGAGAAATTAATAAATCATCAAACTAATGTAAAATAGATCTAGTCTAGATTGGCATCCACAAGTATCTGAAGTCATGTACATGTATTATAGCTACATTCGTGTCAGACCGATCTAAGGACCCTAACTCAGTCTTGCACTTGGGACCCCCTTCAGCGGAGCGGTGGCTCTAGGACAGGGTTGAGTATGTAAGTGTGTTTGTGCATGTTGGATGCGGGGACAGGAGCATGTGTCCCTCATAACCGCTGCCCCCCTTTCAGGCCCAAAGGTGCAAGGACAAGGACAGTCCCATATGGGGCTCTCGGGCAGGGGCCAAGTCTCTCCTGTCAGACTGAGAGGCCCCTGAGGAGAGACCTCCCCTCCATCAGACTGCCAGCCATTGCAGGCAGAATTCCTCCTCCCCAGGGTCTTCCCCCCCTACCCCAGCTCCCAACCCAGAACCCTGCTCAAAAGGGGAGCTCAGCCGGTGTGGAAAAGAGGCCACCAGACACCAGGCAGAATAAAAACACAAACTCAGGAAATGCATTTCTCTGTCCCAGTATATTCATCCTGGGTTGGTCCAGAGGCCAGGTTCACACTCAGCATGCAAGGGCTAGGACACCGAATCCCCAGGGCCATTGCTTCAGACTCACTCCCTACACCTTTCAGCCACCCACCATCAGGGATGGAACTCTTAGAGATTGTCAGAAAGAGGCCCCACTTTTTTTTTTTTAGGAAAATTAACCCTGAGCTAACTACTGCCAATCCTCCTCTTTTTGCTGAGGAAGACTGGCCCTGAGCTAACATCCATGCCCATCTTCCTCTACTTTATAGGTGGGACGCCTACCACAGTATGGCTTTTGCCAAGCGGTGCCATGTCTGCATCTGGGATCCGAACCGGCGATCCCCTGGCTGCCGAGAACTGGAATGTGCGAACTTAACCACTGCGCCACTGGGCCGGCCCCAAAGCCCCACATTTTGCAGATAGGGAGATGAGGGCCAGAGGCAGCATCGTGACCTCCAGGCCACTACTCACCCATCAGGATCTTGCATCCTCTTGGCTCCCAGAAGCAAGGCAGAGAGCTCAGCTACTTTAGACCTTGGTTCTGCCCAGAACCCACCTGCCCTCTACCTCACGGAGCCTCTGCTGGAGCCTGTCAACCCCCATTTAAAGGGCCATGTGGTGACAGAAGTGGGTATGACCCAGCATCCTAAGAGCTTCCAGAGGCTGGGCTGACACTGCCTCCTGCCCACCCTGGAAGCAGAACGGTGGTTCCTCCTGGCCCGGACAGTCTGATTTCAGGGAAATGGACCAAACTAATTCAACATCCAGTGTTGCTTAAAGCAGAGAGGAAGCCTAGAGAGGGAAGTGAGATTTTTCCCCAAGGCCTTGGAACACCTCGTCCATTCCTTGCAAACTTATAAGCACACATTGCTTTTCTTTTTTAAAAAAACTTTTTATTGAGGTACAATTGCCATATAACATTATATTAGCACATTCCATTTCATCAGAAGCTTAAGTCAGCATGGTTTGCAACCATTTGACTTGGTCTGCAGCGGAGAGGCGTGGTTTGTTTGGGAACTGATATTGTAGAATTCTTCTATTCTTCACAGGGTTCTGCAATTGTCGTCTCCCTCATCCCCATCTCCCAGGTGCCCAAAGGCAGAGTTCAAGAGGGAAGTTCAAGAGAAGTCCCCCATCTTCTCTGACCCTGCCCCCACCCCTGCCATGGTGTCAATCACCACCCCCAGCTCCCCTCCCTGATACTAATTCTCTACCAATTGCCCTGGCAAAAACGCAGCCAAAAAGCCACAGCAGATCAGAGCAGCCACCAAACTTCCTGCAGCAAATCCACCATCAGGGACAACAGCTTAGCAGAGTGAGGTCTGGGAGGAGGGGAAGGGAGAAGGAGAGGTGGCCTGGGAAATCCCAGGAAAATGAATCAGTCACAACCCTCAGATAAAGGACAGCAGGCTAGCCCTCTCTCTCCAGGGAGCCCTCCTTCTTCTATGGAGAAAAAGGCTAGGGTAGGTCATGGGTAACCCAGGGTGTGGATGGATGCCCCGCACATGCAATTGAATATCTATTTACACACATCTGCTTGTGAGTCTGCCTGAAAATATACATGCTCCTAATATACACTTCCCATGCCTGCACCTGCACACGTGCACCCCCGCACATAGGCCTGTACACACAAGGGCTCACTCACATACGCCCACTACAAGGCTACTCACTCACTCATATGTACACACATCTTTTGCACATACATCCTTACTCATGCACATATACACACACTGTTGGGTACCTGTCCACACGTGCATATACAAATTGACTCACTCTTCCACACGTTATACATATACATATGCTCCCTCTTACATACTCGTATAGGTGTGCACCTAAGTTAGCTCGTGTGCACACACAAGCTGATACACAAGTGCTGCTTCACAAATGCTTGCACATACCTGCCTACATGTTGGCACATATATACTCACGCTTACCTGCACTCATATCAGTGAAGAATCATGTACTTACTTGTGCACAACCGCACACATGCGTGCAAATATATACATATACCCTTGCACCCCTGTGGAGGTACACCCTTAGCCCTGGTCCTGGGGCCTAGATGGTGCTGCCCTCTGTTGGAGACAGCGGATAAGCTCCTTTCGGTTGACTAGGATGGTGTCAAAGCTCTCCTGCAGACGGGCCTGCTGGTCAACCAACTGATGCTGCAGGCCCCGGATCCACTGGAGCAGGGCCAGGCGACGGTACATCACCAAGTGCACGTGGTGCTTCTCTTTCTCCTGCTCTTTGTAGCGCTCTTGAGCCTGCAGCTGCTGCACGGCCTGGGCCACCGAGGGCAGAAGGGGATCTGAAGGGCCAGGGCCTCGAGGGGTCCCACAAGCAGGCTCAGGGCTGCTGCTAGGGCTGTCGATGCTCAGGGAGCTGCTGGCATAGCCGTTGTCTTCCAAAGGGGAGCAGACTGTGCCGGTATCACCCATCTTCTCAGGTTCAGCTCCAGGGATCTCTGCCCCCTCCGGTGGGCTGCGGACCTCCCCCTCGGAGAGTCCAGGGGCCCGGAAGGCCTGGTTGTCCGAGGGCAACTCGGAGGAGCTCCTCATCAGGATGGGCTCCCCTTGGCCTGGCATCCCATGCCAATTCTCATTGGCATCCTTGGCGCTTGCCATGAAGTTGGAGTTGCTGTCCGGTTGGAGCTCGGGCGGACATACTCCAGGGGGTGGGCCCCCCAGGTTCTGGCCCCCCTCGGCTAGCCCTGGCTGCATGGCGAACATCTGGTCTGTACAGGGGAAGCAGAAGAATGAGTCAGAGCAGGACAGGGTGGTGCACCTCAAGCCATGGCGATCTAGCTGCAGGGACCAGGCAGCAAGTGAGAGCCTGGCCACTCCTCAGTCCCTTTCCCTTGACTCCGCTAACACCTCCCTTCGTGGGTTTCCTCCTCCCTCTCTGACTGTGGATTCTCAGTCGCCTGCACCGAGTTTTCCCTCAGCCCTCTGAGGCAGGCTGTCTTCTCATTCTATGCACTTCTCCCCAGATGACCCCATCCTCTGCTGCAGCTTCAAGAACCATCATGTGTCGATGACTCTCAGCTCTGTCTCCAGCCCAGATCCAACCGCTCTCCAATTCTACAACCAACCACAGGTCCTCACCCTGCTTCCTTCCCCCATCTCACTGGCCACCAAATTCCGACGATTCTTCCTCCTAAAAACCTCTGTGTGTGTATGTACACACATGTCCACTCCTTTCACTTGGTTCAGGCCATTTCCTACCTGGATTACTGACCACCACAGCCTTTTCACTGATCTCTCTGCCTCCAGTTAAAAACATACAGTTGATTTCTCACAGCTCCGAGGGCCTTCCCTCAACTCCTGCTAAACCTCTCCATGGCCTCAAGGCTGTGCTTCCTCTGGCCTCTGCTCACCCCTCCAGACTTGCCTCTTGCCACTCTGCCCCTCGTGCCACACCAAACTGCTCAGAGATCTCAAAACACACCATTATTCTCTGCACACAATCCCTTGGCCTAAAATATCCTACCTCTCCTCTCCCCTCTAAGGTCCTCCCTTCTGCACCCAGCAAATTCCTTTTTGTACCTCAAAACTCAGCTCTAACACCCCCACCTCTCTGAAGCCATCCTGATATTCTCCCCACTGTCCCAATACACACAAACAGTTAAGCAGGCCTTCCTCTGGGTCCCCACCGCCCTGGGGACGCACTATCTTATCCACGTTTGTTTCCTGTCCTTGGCATATAGTAGACAGTCAGTAGATGTCCATTCAACTGTTTTGCTTTTTTTTAAAACTATCTTATAATAGCATCTTATAAATCTGGCTCCCTGACTAGACATGGAACTCCTCTGTACGTCCTCCATCACATTCCCTGGAGCCAGCACGGAGCCTGGCGCTAAGCAGGTGTCAGTACATACCTGATGAGTGAATGGGGGTGAGGGACTGCAGTGGGATAACCTATGCTCAGGAAAATGGGGCCAACAGCAGCAGGAGGCTACTGCAGGCTGCCCAGGGCTGGAAGAACTGGGTTCAGTTCCCTCCTCTGCCCCAGGGAAGCCCCTCCCCCCACTGACAAGCCTCTCTCCTGACCTTGCGTCCTTCCCTCTTTATCTGCTATCTTGTGTCCCTGCCCCTAGCTTGCTCCATCCTGAGGCCCTGGAGGGAAGGCACAGCACACTATTCTTTCCTCCCCAATAGCCAGCTTCTACCCAAATTAGGGCTTGAACTGACAAGAGGTTTCTACTGACCACATATGACTAGAATTAGAAAAACTGGGGATCTGTGAGAGCCTGAGATAGCATTAGTAGAGGTGGCAGGAGCCCTCCCCACTTCCAGTAGTGGGTGGAAGTCCTGGGGGGAATGGTGTGGGGACAGCCCCTGTGTAACCTACGCACTCCCATCCTGCTAAGCAAGGTGCCTGGAGATCTTCCCCGCCCAAATGTTTTCTTTTTCCTAAACTTGGGCGGGGCCATGAAGGAAGCTGGGATGCAGCGGACATGGTGCCAAAGATAACCCGGTTCTCAGAGGCCGTAAAATGGGAACCCAGACGCCCCCGGATCAGGCTTCTCTCCAAGCTAATCCGCAGTTTGCCGGGGTGGGGGAAAAGTGGCTCTGTAAGGATGGCGGGAGGGGCCTCCCTTCCCGCCTAGCTTTGCGGGAGAGGGAGACCACCCTCAGGAGACAGAGGATGGAGATCATCCTTCCCTAATCTTCCCAAAGGAGGCAGCTGGGCAGAGGCTGCCACTCCCCCCCCCACCTCCCACCCCACCCCACCCCAGCGGCTGGACCCCAAGCCCTCCCGCTCCGGCTCCGACTCACGGCCTGGAGGCGCCCGCCCGGCGCGGCTGGCTCTCGTTCCGCGGGCCCCGCGGCGGGAACTCGTCCCTCAAGGCTGGAGGCGGGGGGTGCTCCCTCGGCCTGGGCGCACGCGCGGGCCGGGGCGCGGGATGCGGGGATCCGGGCCGGGGCTGCGGAGTCGGGCGGCGTCGGCGCGGCGGGGCGCGGGGCGGGGCGGGGCGGGGCGGGGCGGGCGGCGCGACCCACGTGGGCAGGTTCGGGTTTCCGCGGAGCAGCGCGCGAGGTCGAAGCGCCGGAACCGCCTCCCTTGCCTTCCGCAACCGTGACCGAGCCCGTCCACGTCCGGTTTTATCTCCTAATAGGAGTCGCTGGGCCCCTCCGATCGGTTTGCCTCACCGCAGATACAGTGGCGTTTTCAAGATGAAATTCTGATCGTGTTCCACCCTCCTGCTTAAAGCCCTTCAACGGCTTCCCCACTGCGGCGTAAATCTTTAAGGCAGCAGCCCCAGGGCTCTGAGCATCCAGCCCTGCCTACCTCTCCAGCTTCATCCTTTTGCCCACCGTCTCTGCAATTGGGCCTCACACTCCTTTCTGCCGTGAGGCTTTTGCACACACTGTTCCTTCTAAAATTCTCTTCCCTCTCCCGATTTACTCCTATTTCAGATCCCTTCTCAGATAAACCTTCTCCGACTTCCTAGACCCAGATTAGTTCCCCCTTTTGTATTATCCCCCGGTGTTTCTTTTCTTCATAGCATGTATCACAATTTGAAATTATATATTCATTTTGTGCTTATTTCATTCAAGTCATTTAATGAAAGCTGTGTTTCAACAGAAGAAAGAAAATCCCCTCTGGGACAAAGCTCGAGCTAATGGCCTGTACCCTGGTCTGGGTGGCTTCCTCCAGGCAGGGCAGAGTACCCCTTCATGCCGCCTGTGCAGTGAGCTCTTCTGTGAGCTGTGCAGTTTCTACTTAATGAAGTCTGATCCCCTCACTCCCTTCCTTCTGGGGCGGGGAGGGGGGACTCAGTTTGAATCAAAAAGAACGGAGTAATTGCTAACATTAACCATAAAACCAAAAAGCACTAGCTGGTGTTAGGGAAGTTAAGGCTTCTTAGATGAAGTTCTGCCTAGAGACAGCCCCAGGAAGAAGACTGGGACAAATTTAGCCTTTAGGGACATGAGATCCCAGGAAGTCCCTTCCATACCCCCTACTTTATTGAGCAAACCAAGCAATTGGCTACCCCTTCCTCATGGCCTCCCCCCGTTAAAAACAAAGCAAAACTTATATGGATTCATCTTTGAATCCTAAGACATTAGAAATACCCCTGTCTTTTTCCCGCCTCCCTTTCTTTTGCTTTCTTTTTTAATGAGGAAGAATTCAAGTCCGTGATCTGCGTGATGAGGCATCCTCTTCTAGTCCCAACTTGATTCCAATGTCCATTCTGCAACCTAGAGACTAAGAGGCAAATTCCATCACACCAACAAATCCTATATACAAAAATATGGGGAATGGAAGAGGAAAAACCCACTTTATGATTATGACAACTCCTATTTTAAGAGGGAAATGGAAATAAAAGGGTGAAGGCAGAAGTAACTCAAACTCTGGCCACTCCCCCAGCTAAGAATACGCGGGTGGAGACCTCAGTCCCATTCCTCCATCAGGTCCTAGGGCCTAACTAGTCTTCCATTATCCACTGCAAGTCCCACTTGCCGTTAGCCAGAGTTTTCTTCCTCAGGAGCTGACCCAGATCCTCACTCCTGAAGGCTCTGGGCTTTGGTGGGCTAGAGTTATGCAGGTCTTCTCGTATCTTACAGCCACAAAGGCATCTAATTGGTGGGCCCAGAGCAGCTCCTCCCACCCCTCCTTTCGGCTCTGTCTCCAAACGAGAGCCTGATGAGTCCAGGGATAGGAACTCCACTCCAGGTGAGTCAGAGTCCTTCTCTGGGACTTTCTGAAATAAAATTAAGGGAAGACGTGAGCCTAGGGCTGTAGCAATCACATTCCCTGCCAAGTGGAAATCAGTTTGTAGTAGAAGAAAATGATGCTGACACACAGACACAGAGACAAAAGACAGAAGTCCTGGTGATGTTCCAGGCCGTTTCCCGAGGCCTTTGTGTACCTTCCAATAAGGCCCTGATTTTGCCAAGCCCAACTTGAGTGGAATTTCTTTGACTAGCAATCAAAAGAATCCTGATTAATACAAGAGCACACGGTGGTGATGCAGGGGTCCCCTGGGTCCCACTCACGCACCTCTCAGCCCTCAGTAAGTAGTAGCAACTCTATTTCCTCTTGATATCCATTATCAGTCCAGCCTACACTGTGACCTCCTTTCTTCTATTCCTCTAGTATAATGAGGAGCGCCTGGAATGCAGCAGAATCATCTTATGTTCCCTGATTAGAAACATTCCTCCCTAGATGCTAAAACCTCCTGACCTGCAGAACCTAGAATGTCAGAGACGGGAAGCAAACTCTTTGAGAAAGTAATTAGGTACAATCCCATAATGTGCTACACCCGCGTCTACCTCTTCATGTGTATTCTGGCTACAAAAGACAATTATATATTGATTGTTGATTTAAAGCCTATCTTGTACCTTGCAGGGCAGCACACAACCTGGCATGAATGAGTCATCAACTGGTCATCCCATTGTTCTATAAAGTTAGTTGTTTCTAAATAACATAATACCACCTCTCCACCTAATAAGTAAAGTGACTTACAGGGCATCAGTCTGTAGCCTCTCTTTTCTTAGTCAAGGGTAATGTCGTGTGGGATTCTCTAGAACTGTGTATTTAGTGCAGTAAGTGCTCAGACAGTGGTCCTGGCGATTTCATAATTTTCAGAGAACTGGGAGCCTGGAGAACAAAAACCCCAGGAAGGCAGGGGTGCCTGTGTCTGCATGACCACAGACAAGCAGGTGTACAGATGTCTGTTCTTCATTCACCAGAAGTTTCCTCGGTCAGGGTACCAGGGAATCAGTCACCCCAGGTGAAGGGGTGTTTGTGGCTGTATCCACCCAGCTACATAGATTGCAGGGACTTACTTGGCAGGGACACAGAAATCACCAGGGATGGCTAGTATCAGCCCGAATAGGGCTCTGCAGCAGGCCAGCCCATCATGAAGGTCCAGCAGTGGGCAGTGAGGAGATATCTTGACAAGAAGACAGATGGCCAAGAGAGGCTAGCGGTGAGTAGTCAGATCCAGGCCTTGGAGGCCTGGGGTGTCAGGCAAGGAGACAAGGGAAGATGAGAGGAATTGCTACTCCAGGAAATAGGACAGGCATCAGAGTTCCTCTATAGGTGAGTAATTTTTCAATATCGGTGCTCCTGGGAAGAAAGGGATGGTAGACCAAGGTGTTTCAATCTCAAAGACCTTGTGCGCTGCCATCCATTCATTCACATTCAGCACACAGTAACAGAGTGCTTACTCTGTGCCGGGTACTATACTGGGGATTCAGAGCAGAATCAGAACTGGTGGTGGCCTTGGGGAGCTCCCTGTTTAGAAAGGGAAATAGACAAGCGTGGGCTATACAATGTGACCAGCCCCTGCAAAAGAGCTAGAAGGCAAAAGTAATGTGCACAAAAGAGGGGAAGGAAAGGCTTCACAGAGGTGATATCTGAGCCAGGCTTTGAAGGATGAACAGAAGCTCACCAAGAGAAAGCAGAAGGCAGAGGAGACCATATGCCATGTGTGTGTTCAGACAACACAGAGGAGGCCAGCATGGCTGGAGCCTGGGGGGCAATGGAGGCAGAAGATGAGCCTGGAGGATAAAATTGGCCTAGTTGTGAAAGGCCTTGACCCATTCCAAGGAGCTTGGGCTTCATCCTGTGGGCAGCCGGGAAATAACTGAGGAAGCCCCCAAAAGTTCCACATCAGAACAAAGCACAGGCCTCAGTTCTGGAGTACAAGCTACATTGTGTCCTGCTTTCTTCTTTTTTCCTGAGCTCGCATCATCTGTCAACTTCCCCACATGGCTTTGCGAACTTAGGCAAATCAAATCATTTTAACCTTTTTAGGTTAAATAAAAATAATATGCCTTAACATTGTTAAGTAACTTTATAATTGTGAACATTGTTCCTTGGGCTCCCAACACCAGGCTCAGCCCTGGAGGACCTTTGACATACCAAAGAGCCCTTAAGGCAGATTAGAAGGAAAACTATTCCCCAGAATTAGCTCATCTCAGGAAAGGAAGGCCCTGGAAGCTGGTGACCTAGTTGTTTTGTTCATCCATTTCTCCACTGCCTCTTAAAGGTAAAGTGCCACTCTAGTTTATCAAGAAATTGCTGTGTGATCCCCTTAGGGAAGACATGTCCATTCCCCACCCCCAATATGGCTGTTTTCTCAGCTGTAAAATGAGGGGGAAGTACATCAAATCTGGAATTTTAAAGCTTTTTTTTTTAAGCTTTGGAATCGTTTTTTTCAAACAAAATCTTTGTAACACACCCAGTTTGAGATCTCCCCTCCCCTGAACCCTCCACCCTAAAGGGCTCCTGAGAGGGCTCCCAGGGGGATTTGAAAGCTCAGTGGGGCACAGTTTCAAATCCACTGTACCACATGAGCCCGGGAGATGAATTTCTGCCCCCAACCCACCCTCCCTCCTGACCCCGTAGGGAAAAAGGAGAAATTGAGGGGTGTTTTGGAGCTGCTGGAAGAATAAAAGGTAGTCTAGACTCTTCCTTCCCAATGCACCCAAGTGAAATGGCCTCTCCCAAACCCCTCTATCATCAGGAGCCCAGAGAAGCTAAATCCAACGGCCCAGAGCCCACAACAGAGGAAGCGAGCTAGAGAAGATGATCTGAAGGAGGAGTGAGAAGGGGGTGCCTGTTCCACCCCCTTCCTAGCAGCTGCCTCTGTGGGCTCCATAATCCCCATGCCCTCTCCTCTACCCCACCCTCTGGCCGCCCACCTCTCCTCCACCCACCCCATTCATCAGTAGGCGGGCACAGTATCAGCACTGCCTTTCAGGGCCTGACAGGTCCTTTCTGGGTGCCCCCCACATGTAACCACTTAACCCCCAGCACAAAGGGCCAGGCTGAATGCGCTTGGAGCCGGTGGCTCGTGCAGAGGGGGAGGCCTCAATAGGATTTGGGGAGCTGGGTGTATAAACTGCTCTGCTCCAGCAGCCCTCAATGGAGGAGCTGGAGTCGGGGCATGTGCCGAGGGGAGGAGCCCGGCAGCTGCATCCCCCGCCCCCCCTCCCCCCCCAACAATGATTTATTCATTCTCCTGGCACACACAGAGAAAACAGGCTGGGGGAACATGGCCCCACAAATCGCCCTTGGCCTCAGCTGATTCCCACGGCAATCAGGCAGTCCCCACGGTTTGGAGCGCCCCCTCCCACTTGTAATTTCTTGCCTAAAGCCTGCCCTTCCTCTTCCCCATAAGGAAGTGGAGTACTGGACGGGAGAAGGTCAGGCAGGCGTGCTCTTTGAATTGGCTCCACCCAGTCTCAATCACACTCTGAAAGCTTCCTGGTCAGGTTGTCCTGTCACCCCTTTCACAGCCAGAGAAACTGATGCAGAAAAAAAAAAAGGCGCACAGCTTGGCCTGTCTCAGGACTGCCCTGGAGAAGGGCTGAGAAAGAAGCAGGCAGTTGGAGCTAGCCTGGAAATAACTGACCAGTCACAGGATGCAATAAATGCTTGCTGAAGGGGTTAATGGCTGCTAACAAAAGGTGCTTTATTTGCTGTCCTCATTCCTCTCCCCAGCTTCCATCCTCTAGCCACATCTGGCTCCGATTCTTGGAAGAATCTTTGGGAGAACTTTGGGGATTAGAGGAAAGAATGAAGACAGGTAAATAAAGATACTAAAACCAGTAGCTAAAAAAAAAATGTTGGGTGGTTAGGTGGTTTCAAGAAGGTAAACTGTCACAAGAATAAATTTGCTCTTGCCCTCTCGCCTCCGTACCTCATGTCACTAGGGCCAGATCACACGAAAAATCATCATAATAAATAAAACTGAAAATCAATAACGGTAGCGGAACAGGGAGAACCAGATTGAAGTGACCATCCTCAGACTGGCCCCTGGGCCTCCTGGCCCCAAGCTCATAATTACCTTGTCACACAGAAAACAAATCTATTGTGTGTGGTACGTGGGGAGAGGCTGGGAGGGGGGTTGTTTGCCCAGCTGAGGAGGGGGTAGGGGTTGCCGTAGGAAGACAAATTGGCCTTCTGTGCTGGGGCAGGAGGGAGGGCTGTTGAGTGACAAAACTAAGGCCTAGACAGTTTCGGAAAGTTTTCTTCCATTGGATAGGAGGGTGGACACACTAAGGGAGATGATCCTGCCTAATACTGCATACTGGTGGTGGGAGGTCAGAGGGGGACCTGGAAAGGCCCCAAGCCCACTCTGCTCAATCTCAGGAGGGCAGGTTGCTAGGAAGCTGCTGCCCTCTGGTGGGCATGAAAAGACAGCACCAACACCTCCAACGCTGGAAACAAATGTTGGCAACTGCAAGAGTCTGCCCTTTCCTGTCCTAAAGCCTTGGCCACCAGGACTAGCACATTCGCAGGCTAGACTTCCCAGGAAGCAGACTCAGACAATTTAGCATGCAGGATGTTTATTAAGAATTGCCCTTGGGGAAAGTGGGGTGGGGGGTGGGCACAAAGGGTGAAGGGGTGCACCTACAACACGACTGACAGACAATAATGTGCAACGGAAATTTCACAAGATTGTAACCTATCATTAACTCAATAAAAAAAAAAATTAAAAAAAAAATTGCCCTTGGGATCCACGTCTGTGGAAGGAAGAGGAAAGAAGCTGAACTGCCATACAGGCCCAGGAAAGCCTCAGTCAACCCCTGGGGGAGCTCTGAAGCTAAAATGGTCCTTCAGAATTGTCCCCAAATGAGCTGAGAGGGCCAGGCCTTTATACTCCTCCTGTCATTGGATGTGGGCTGTGCTGGACAGGGGCATGACCTTGGGCAAGGTGTTCTCTGCAGCCGAGGCAATCCCCTCCCTAAAGGCTGTCTGCAGACAGAGCTCCCAGCAGCTGGGCCAACAAGGCCTCCGTGGAAGGGAAATGGGGTGGTGCCTCACAGGGTCTGCCCCACACACCACAGATACTCATTAAACACGTGTGAAATGAACGGCAGGGTTAGATCACGCCTCAGGCTCCGGGCTCAATGGGACAGCACACAAGTCTGTTATTGGAACTGTTATACACTGACCTTTGAAATGGTCAGGGGCGTCTTAATGCTCACATTCATGGGTTCACTCATTCACAAGCACTCACTGAGGTTTACTGTGTGCTAGGCCTGGAGGCAGACACTCTACAAATGTTTTTTTCTTTAATCCTCGCAACTGTGGAGCTAGTATTAAATCAGATTATTCAGATGAGATCAAGTTATTAAGTGGCTTTCACAGTCCAATGACACTTTAAAAAAATGACATTCACAATGGGACAAGTGCTATGGCTGCTGCCAAAGATTCTTCAGGCCAGAAAGGGTCTTGGCTCTCGTCCGTGTGTCTCGACGTATGTATGTAGAGAGATGGCTGTCTCTGCTTTCAGTCAGAACACTTCCTCTGTTGCAGGCAAGAGTCATGCCTCCGAAGCCTTCCGCTTCAGTTCCTTCCTAATAATGCTGCCCAGAGGTAACAGAACAACAAGCTTTAAAAATCCCTGGTTATAGCTAGAGCTTACTCTTTCCCTGGGTATTTAAGGGGTACACAACCTTCAATCCCCAGGGTTCTTTGGCCATCGGATCATCAGAAAGTCATGAAAGGGTAAGTTCTTCCCCTAATGTCTAACTTCCATATCTGTTGTGATTGTCTGGGGATATTAACCTTGAAGGGACAAGAGGCGGAGGTTTCTGCTCCAGACACCTCTCTGTACCCTGTACCTCTTGCTAACCCACCAGCTCTGTGGGAGGGGGCGAGGGCAGGAGAGATGGAGAAAGTGTGAGCAGCTGGTCTGCTGCAGCCCTGACATGTTCTCATCCTTGGCCAATTACACCTTTCAGCACTCCCAGGCACCAACATAAAGATCTTAGTTTGCCCATTTAGATTCTAATCATAAAGGACTTGAAGGAAAAAGAGGTAGTGGGGGGAGCTGGGATGTCGTGGAGCAATTTCTGGGTCTGAGTACAGAGACTTAAAGTACCCTCAATACTCCTCGCCCCCTCCCAACCACACACACACACACACACACACACGCTCGTGCCTTTCCTCCTGGGCCCCCCAGAACCTAATTTTTCACGTTTGGAAAACCCAGATGATTTTTGCCTGGGTCCATCTGGTTTTCCAAATAACCTGTCTTTTTGATAAATAACATAAGTTAAATTAGACAAGACAAACAAAGAGAGGGGTGGGCAGTTGGCTTTTTCCCTTCCCTCAGCCTCTGAGAAAAAGAGACGGGGGCCGAAAAACCTGCACCACAACTCACTCCCAGGCCTGGCCCGGAGCGTTCTACCCCGTAGATTGGGCCCGGTAATTCTCCACCTGGAGCTGGAAGCTACCTCTTCACCCCCACCTCCAGCCCACCAGCCATTAAGAGTAGCAGGCTCTGGTTCCTTCTAAAACAAAGGGAGCGAACCCAGGCGTCCAGCCCTATAGCTTCCTCTGATCACCCTTAGGCTATAGCTACTTCAAAGCCCCTTTTCCCATTATATATCCCACCACAGGGAAGAACGAGATCAATAAACTGAAAATGAAAAACCTTTAAGGTGAGAGAAGAGAGGACAGACAGAGGGAACGGGAAGGACGTGGATCGTACAAACCAGGAGAATACAACTGCTGGAGACAGAGAGATCCGGCACCTGGGTCTCAAAAGGTAAAATCTGGGGTGACACCAGCCATACACGAAGCCTTGCTATTTCTCCAGCTCGCTACAAGAGTCCAGGCACACAAGCAGACCTCCATCCTGACCACTGTCACAAGTCCCAGCACAGAGCTACCCGTCACCGGTCCTGGGACAGGCTCTGCGCTGGTGGCTGCGGAGGTCTGGTGAGGCTTGGGCCTCTCCTTCCTGCTCAGCTAGACCGTGGGGCGTGAGCCCCACCCCTTCCTCAGCAGTGCGTTAGCCAGCCTCTTAAACGTGCTCAATCATTCCACATTAATTTGTACCCTTGATCCTAACCATAACCCTGTGAGTTAAACCACACCATTTCACTTTATCTTCATTTTCCAGTTGAGGAAAAAAGTTCGGAGAATGACCTATGCCAGGTCATGCCGCTTGCAAGTTGCAGAGCAAGGACTTAAGGTCTCACACAGCAACCACCTATATTCTATCTCATGCTAGAAAACTTCATTGTAAGCAATTCAGCTCCAAGCTTTTTACCATTACCTCTTCCAGGCTTCAGATCACTCATTGCTCAATAAATTTATTTTTTTTATTTATTTTTAATTTTTTTTATTAATGTTATGATAGATTACAACCTTGTGAGATTTCAGTTGTACATGATTGTTAGTCATGTTGTGGGTACACCACTTCCCCCTTTGTGCCCTCCCCCCACCCCCCCTTTTCCCTGGTAACCACCGATCAGATCTCCTTGTCAATATATTAACTTCCACCTATGAGTGGAGTCATATAGAGTTCGTCTTTCTCTGACTGGCTTATTTTGCTTAACATAATACCCTCGAGGTCCATCCACATTGCTGCGAATGGGCCAATTTTGTCTTTTTTTATGGCTGAGTAGTATTCCATTGTGTATATATACCACATCTTCTTTATCCAATCATCAGTTTCTGGGCACGTAGGTTGGTTCCACGTCTTGGCTATTGTAAATAATGCTGCGATGAACATAGGGGTGCAAGGGACTCTTGGGATTCCTGATTTCAGGTTCTTAGGATAGATACCCAGTAATGGGATGGCTGGGTCATAGGGTATTTCTATTTTTAACTTTTTGAGAAATCTCCATACTGTTTTCCATAGTGGCTGTACCAGTTTGCATTCCCACCAACAGTGTATGAGGGTTCCTTTTTCTCCGCAACCTCTCCGACATTTGTCGTTCTTGGTTTTGGATGTTTTTGCCAATCTAACGGGTGTAACGTGAAATCTTAGTGTAGTTTTGATTTGCATTTCCCTGATGATTAGCGATGATGAACATCTTTTCATGTGTCTATTGGCCATATTCATATCTTCTTTTGAGAAATGTCTGTTCATGTCCTCTGCCCATTTTTTGATCGGGTTGTTTGTTTTTTTGTTGTTAAGCCGTGTGAGTTCTTTGTATATTATGGAGATTAACCCTTTGTCGGATAAGTGGCTTGTAAATATTTTTTCCCAATTAGTGAGCTGTTTTTTTGTTTCTATCCTGTTTTCCCTTGCCTTAAAGAAGCTCTTTAGTCTGATGAAGTCCCATTTGTTTATTCTTTCTATTGTTTCCCTCAACTGAGGAGTTATAGTGTCCGAAAAGATTCTTTTGAAACTGATGTCAAAGAGAGTACTGCCTATATTCTCTTCCAGAAGACTTATTGTTTCAGGCCTAATCTTTAGGTCTTTGATCCATTTTGAGTTTATTTTGGTGTGTGGTGAAAAAGAATGGTCAATTTTTAATCTTTTGCATGTGGCTGTCCAGTTTTCCCAGCACCATTTGTTGAAGAGACTTTCTTTTCTCCATTGTAGGCCCTCTGCTCCTTTGTCGAAGATTAGCTGTCCATAGATGTGTGGTTTTATCTCTGGGCTTTCAATTCTGTTCCACTGATCTGTGGACCTGTTTTTGTACCAGTACCATGCTGTTTTGATCACTGTAGCTTTGTAGTATGTTTTGAAATCGGGGATTGTGATTCCTCCGGTTTTGTTTTTCTTGCTCAGGATTGCTTTAGCAATTCGCGGTCTTTTGTTGCCCCATATGAATTTTAGGATTCTTTGTTCAATTTCTGTGAAGAATGTTCTTGGGATTCTGATTGGGATAGCATTGAATCTGTAGATTGCTTTAGGTAGTATGGACATTTTAACTATGTTTATTCTTCCAATCCATGTGCATGGAATGTCTTTCCATCTCTTTATGTAGTCATCAATTTCTTTCAAGAAAGTCTTGCAGTTTTCATTATATAAATCTTTCACTTCCTTGGTTAAATTCATCCCAAGGTATTTTATTCTTTTCATTGCGATTGTGAATGGGATTGCATTCTTGAGTTCTTTTTCTGTTAGTTCATTGTTAGTGTATAGAAATGCTACTGATTTATGTATGTTGATTTTACACCCTGCAACTTTGCTGTAGCTGTTGATTGTTTCTAATAGTTTTCCTATGGATTCTTTGGGGTTTTCTATATATAAGATCATGTTGTCTGCAAACAGCGAGAGTTTTACTTCTTCATTGCCTATTTGGATTCCTTTTATTTCTTTTTCCTGCCGAATTGCTCTGGCCAACACCTCCAGTACTATGTTGAATAGGAGTGGTGAAAGTGGACACCGTTGTCTTGTTCCTGTTCTCAGAGGGATGGCTTTCAGTTTTTTTCCATTGAGTATGATGTTGGCTGTGGGTTTGTCATATATGGCCTTTATTATGTTGAGGTACTTTCCTTCTATACCCATTTTATTGAGGGTTTTTTATCATAAATTGATGTTGGATCTTGTCGAATGCTTTCTCTGCATCTATTGAGATGATCATGTGGTTTTTGTTTCTCATTTTGTTAATGTAGTGTATCACGTTGATTGACTTGCAGATGTTGAACCATCCCTGTGTCCCTGGTATAAATCCCACTTGATCATGGTGTATAATCTTTTTTTTAAAATTTTTTTAAAGATTTTATTTTCTTCCTTTTTCTCCCCAAAGTCCCCCAGTACATAGTTGTATATTCTTAGTTGTGGGTCCTTCTAGTTGTGGCATGTGGGATGCCGCCTCAGCATGGTTTGATGAGCAGTGTGATGTCCGCACCCAGGATTCGAACTTACGAAGCACTGGGCCACCTGCAGCGGAGTGCACGAACTTAACCGCTCAGCCACGGGGCCTGCCCCTGTATAATCTTTTTGATGTACTGCTGTATTCGGTTTGCCAGAATTTTGTTGAGGATTTTTGCATCTATATTCATCAGTGATATTGGCCTGTAGTTTTCCTTCTTTGTGTTGTCCTTGTCAGGTTTGGGGCTTCATAGAATATGTTAGGGAGTGCTCCATCTTCCTCAATTTTCTGGAATAGTTTGAGAAGGATAGGTATTAAATCTTCTTTGAATGTTTGGTAGAATTCAGAGAAGCCGTCTGGTCCTGGATTCTTATTTTTGGGGAGGTTTTTGATTACTGTTTCTATTTCTTTACTTGTGATTGGTCTATTCAGATTCTCTATTTCTTCCTGATTCAGTTTGGGGAGGTTGTAAGAGTCTAGGAATTTGTCCATTATTTCTAGGTTGTTCAATTTGTTGGCACATAGTTTTTCATAGTATTCTCTTATGATCCCTTGTATTTCTTTGGTATCCGTTGTGATTTCTCCTCTCTCATTCCTAATTTTATTTATTTGAGATTTCTCTCTTTTTTTCTTAGTGAGTCTGGCTAAGGGTTTGTCGATTTTGTTAATTTTTTCGATGAACCAACTCTTTGTTTCATTGATCCTTTCTACTGTCTTTTTTGTTTCAATATCGTTTATTTCTGCTCTAATTTTTATTATTTCCCTCCTTCTACTGACTTTGGGCTTTGTTTGTTCTTCTTTTTCTAATTCTGTTAGGTGTCGTTTGAGGTTGCTTATGTGAGATTTTTCTTGTTTAGTGAGGTGAGCCTGTATTGCAATGAATTTCCCTCTTAGGACTGCTTTTGCTGCGTCCCAAATGAGTTGGTATGGCGTGTTTTCATTTTCATTTGTCTCCAGATAATATTTGATTTCTTCTTTAATTTCTTCAATAATCCATTGTTTGTTCAGTAGCATGTTGTTTAGTCTCCACATTTTTGCACCTTTCCCTGCTTTATTCTTGTAGTTGATTTCTAATTTCATAGCATTATGGTAGGAAAAGATGCTTGATATTATTTCAACTCTCTTGTATTTATTGATGCTTGCTTTGTTTCCCAAGATATGTTCCGTGCGCACTTGAGAAGAATGTGTAACCTGCTGTTTTTGGATGAAGTGTTCTATATATACCCATTAAGTCCATCTGGTCTAATTTTTCATTTAATTCTATAATTTCCTTGTTGATTTTCTGTCTGGATGATCTATCCATTGGTGTTAATGGGGTGTTGAGGTCCTCTACTATTATTGTATTGTTGTTGATGTCTCCTTTTAGTTCTGTTAAGAGTTGCTTTACAAATTTTGGTGCTCCTGTGTTGGGTGCGTATATATTTATAAGCATTATGTCATCTTGGTGGAGTGTCCCTTTTATCATTATATACTGTCCCTCTTTGTCTTTATTTGTTTTGCTTTGAAGTCTACTTTGTCTGATATTAGTATAGTGACACCTGCTTTCTTTTGTTCATTATTAGCTTCGAGTATTGTCTTCCATCCCTTCACCCTGAGTCTGTGTTTGTCTTTGGGGCTGAGGTGTGTTTCCTGGAGGCAGCATATTGTTGGGTCTTGTTCTTTGATCCATCCTGCCACTCTGTGTCTTTTGATTGGAGAGTTCAATCCATTTACATTTAGAGTGTTTATTGAAATGTGGGGGCCTATCGCTGCCATTTTATCTCTTGTTTTCCAGTTCTGTTGCATTTCCTTTGTTTCTCGTCCCATGATTTTTGGATTACTAATTCAGGTATGTAAATTTCTGTATTGGGTTTCTTCTTATTTGTAATCTGTGTCTTTATTCTTGTTATTTGTTTAGTGGTTACCAGATGGTTGGTATAAAACATCTCAGATGAGATAGTCCATTTTCTGATAGCCTCTTATTTCCTTAAATTAAAACCTTCCATCCCTTTTCTCTTTCCCTTCTAGGTTGTTATTGTCAGATTTTTTTTTCCTCTTCTTTCTTGTGTTGTGAGTTTTATGGTTAAAATGATGGGGTTATATTTATTCTTGGTGTTTCCCTTCCTTTTATCTTTAATGTTTTATTTAACTTTTGCTAACCTATTCTGATGGAGAGCTGCTACCCTCTGTTATTGTCCTTCTACTTATCTCCTTTGCTCTTGGCTTTGTAACCCCTTTCCTTTTTTTGATTTTTCAGGTATGAGGGTTTTCCTGAGCATTTCTTGAAGAGAAGGTTTTATGGCAATGAACTCCCTTAATTTTTGTTTATCTGGGAAAGTTTTTATTTCTCCATCGTATTTGAAGGATGTTTTCGCTGCGTAGAGTATTCTTGGCTGCAGGTTTTTGTCCTTCAGAGTTTTGAATATATCATTCCACTCTCTTCTAGCCTATAAAGTTTCTGCTGAGAAATCTGCTGATAGCCTTATGGGGGTTCCTTTGTAGGTTATTTTCTTCTGCCTGGCTGCCCTTAGTATTTTCTCTTTGTCATTGACATTTGCAAGCTTCACTACTATATGCCTTGGGGTTGGTCTTCTTGCATTGATAAAGTTTGGAGATCTATTGGCTTCTGTCACATGAAGTTCCATTTATCTCCCCAGGTTTGGGAAGTTCTCAGCTATTATTTCTTTGAACAGGCAGAAGTTTCTGCCCCCTTCTCCTTCTCTTCTCCCTCTGGTATACCTATAATCCTTATGTTGCATCTCCTAATTGAGTCAGATAATTCTCGGAGAGTTTCTTCATTTCTTTCTAGTCTTAGTTCTCTCTCCTCCTCTGCCTGCAGCATTTCTATATTCTATCCTCCAAATTGCTAATTCTGTCCTCCATATTATCGGCCCTACTCTTCAGAGCATCCAGATTTTTCTTAATCTCCTCTATTGTGTTCTTCATTTCCAGTATTTCTGTTTGGTTCTTCTTTATAGTATCAAACTCTTTTATGACATAGCTCCTGAACTCGTTGAGTTGTCTATCTGAATTCTCTTTTAACTCATTGAGTTTTTTAATAATGGCTGTTTTGAAGTCATTGTCATTTAGGTTATATATTTCATTGTCTTTGGGATTGTTTTCTTGGTATTTATCATTTTCCTTCTGTTCTGGAGGTTTAATATATTTTTTCATATTGCTTGATGGTGTATATTTGTGCCTCCGCATAGAGAGAGAGTTTAGTTACTGCTTCCACTTGTTTCTACTGGTGTGGTGGGGGAGCAGCTGTTTACACTGCACCAACCAGGAACCCTGTCAGCTGTTGCTAACTTGGCCTGGGCCCCTCCTCGTAGTCACAGTGGTCCTGTTGGGTCCCTCTTCAGCTGTGGGGGCAGTCACAAGGGGGCTTCAGGCTGCTGGTGCTTACTGTTGCAGACCACCTAGACGTGCTCCCTCCTTAGGGTCTGCAGCAGTGTTATGGGCTTTCCCATCAGCCAGGGGCAGGATCACCTATATTTGTAGCTCTGTCACTGTTGGAGCCCACAAAATCTCACTCGTCCACTACAGGTCCCAGCAGAGCTATGGGTATCTTCTGCAGTCTGTGGTTAGCTCATCTAGCTATGCTACTTTTGTCCCAGGGTCTTCCAGCCTTGTTGCCAGGCAGGGCCTCTCTACTAGTGCTGTGCAGAGGCTTTCGCTGAGGCTGCTGTGAGACTGTAGAGTTTCCCCCTGGGCCACGGAGCCAGGCCGCTGGAACTCCACCCAGCCCCAGACCACTCCCACAGAATCTCCGGGTGCACCTTGCCCCGTCTGGGTGACAATGAGCGTCTGTGGGACCGGTGGCAGCAGCTGGCAGGCTGCTGCCACGTTCGGGATTCTCTTTGGGAGCTTCCCAGTGTTCTGGATGCTGGGCAGGGCGTCTCTGCTAATGGTGAGTAGAGGCTTTGCCTGCCACCAGAACGGGACCCTGGAGTTTCCCCCTGGGCCACGGAGCCGGCCATTGGAACTCCACCCAGCCCCAGTCCTCTCCCAGATCTCCGGTAGCCCCATACCCCATCCGGGCGTCAGCTGCAGTCTGTGAGACCGGCGGCGGCAGCTGGCGGGCTGCTGCCCCATTTGGGATTCTCTCCGGGAGCCTCCTGGCGTTGTGGATGCTGGGCGGGGCCTCTCCGCTAATGGCGAGTAGAGGCTTTCCCTGCCACCAGTGGTGTGGGACCCTGGAGTTTCCCCCTGGGCTTAGGTGTAATCGTGGGGGGCTTAGGTAGGGCTGTGGTCACCTGTTTCCACCGTCGCTCCTCTGGTGTGCCCATACTCCTGCCCTTGGTGTGTGGCGATGTTCTGGGGGCGTCCGCTGGAAGAAAGCCACTTGCAGGTACTAGGCTGTTCGGGGGTCAGGGTCAGAGAGTTTTCACCTATCTGCACCTCCTCCCGGGGGGAAGTCCATCCGCCTTCCAATATATAGCAGCACGGGTCTCTCAGGCGTCCTGAGACGCTATATGGATATCCTTTGTCAAGTGATGAATGTCCAATTAGTTGTAGATTTGAAGGGGGAGAGACAAAGAAGACTACTCAGGCAGCCATCTTGGTCATCTTCCTCTGTTTTATGTGGGATGCCACCACAACAGGGCTTGACCAGTGGTGCTAGGTCTGTGCCTGGGATCCGAACCTGTGAACCCCAGGCTACCAAAGCAGAGCACGTGAACTTAACTGCTATGCTATTGGCCCGGCCGCTGCTCGGTAAATATTTATTGAACAATTTTATGTGCCAGGCATGGCACTACCCATACATTTTTTTAACAAAATACATATGGTCTCTAGTTTCACAGAATTTAGTCTAATAAGGAAGGCAGAGCTAAACAAACATTAAGGTGGCAAATTGTGATAAAAGATCTGAAAGTAAACAACAGAAAACTAAGAAGTAAACTAATTAAGAAAGGGGTGGTGGGGCTGGCCCGGTGGCACAGTGGTTAAGTGTGCACATTCCACTTTGGCAGCCCTGGGTTTGCTGGTTCGGATCCCGGGTGTGGATATGGCACCACTTGGCAAGCCATGATGTGGTAGGCGTCCCCATATAAAGTAGAGGAAGATGGGCATGGATGTTAGCTTAGAGCCAGTCTTCCTCAGCAAAAAGAGGATTGGCAATAGTTAGCTCAGGGCTAATCTTCCTCAAAAAAAAAAAAAAAAAGAAAGGAGTGGTAATGGAAGTGATCTCTGAGGAAGTTAGATTCAAGCCAACATCTAGAGAATTATACATTAGCCAGACAAAGGAGGGAAGGGCATTCCAGGCAAAGAGGACACTTTGGAAGCCCTGAGGCTGAGTGTAATATGAATGGAGAAGAGTGGATAGGAGGTTGGGAGGCAGAGCTCTATCGTGCAGGGCCGTGCAGGCCATGAGGGGTTTGGACTTAATGCTGAGTGCAATGGGAGACTTTGAGCAGTTTTACGTGAGGGAGCAGCATCCTCCAATTCATGTTTATTCAAAGGTCACCCTCTAGCTGCTGTGCAGACTGGATGGAAGGGAAGCAGAAATAGGAGCAGGGAGATAGGAGGCTACTGCAGGACCCTGGCAGGAAATTATGGAATCTTAGAACAGGGCATTGGCTAAAGCTGGAAGAAGAGAGCTGATTCAAGACGTAATTTGGAAGTAGAAATATCAGGATTTAGAGATTGTTTGATTATGGGTGTAAGGAAGGAGGTGTTAAGAATGCCCTTCAGGTTTCCAGCCTGAGTGACTGGGTGTGTACAGGTAACTTTTACTGAAATGGGAAACAGGAGGAAGAGCAGGTTTTTAGGGAGGGAAGATGACATTTTTAAAGATATTAAGTTTGAGATGCTTTGAGACAACGTGCCTTTGAAGAGTGGTCCACAAAACATGATGCAGTTGTGATACTGATAATTTCTGATGCTTGCAGAGCAGCACTTGACATAATGCATTCACATACATTGTCCAACTTACACCTCACGGCAACTCTGAGACAAGCATAAATTACTATCCTCATTTAATAGATATAAATGGAGGTTCTGAATGGTGTGGTATGATTCACTCAACCTTTACTGGCAATACTACGTTCCAGGCCATGTGCCAGGCAGTGAGTAGGACACAAAGGTAGAAGACATTATACTGGCTCAAGGATGACATAATCAGATAGTGTCAGGACAATATTCCACCCAGAAATACTCTCCCCTACCCTTAGGTGCACGAGCCCCAGGATAGGAAGCCCCAAGAGTTCTTAGACGTAACTCCAGGAGATAAAACCCAAAACACCCAGTCTGAGGCATTAGAAATTCTCAACGTGGGGTAAAGTTTGTAGAGAAGCAGTTGAAAAACCGTGCAGGGAACTAAGCACCTTGTCTCTATGGTGCTTTGGCAAATATAACCTGATGCTTTACAGAAGAGACCCCAGTATGGCTTCTGCAACTGTGGACTGAATTAATGAGATCAGAGAACTATTTAAATGACGTAAATACCATGTGTCCCTATCCCAGGGTGTGGAACAAGGAGGCAAAAGGACTGAGACAGCATACTTTACCTCCCAGACTCATGGGCTCACATCCCTCCAAGTATGTAATTTTCAAGCTGCTGGAGCAGGAGCCATGGCAGCAGGCCCTGGGGTTTCAGTTTCATTAGAACGTAGCAGAAGCTAATGGCTCACGGCTTTGGGCTGGGCATATGGGTCAGGTCACAATTCTCCACTTCTGTCTTGTTACCAAGGTCAAGCTGCGTTTTGACAGCTTTACTGGCATGGGGAAAAGTGACCGAGAGCTTAAGACTCAACTTGTTTTTCTCCAAAAAGTGCTTTCTTTCTGGAGTTTGGAACAGAAACCATTTGCTCAGGCACTGATGTCTCATCCTCAGTGGTCAATTGCAACCCTCTTCTCCATCTCTCCCCCAAAAAAGGATATGGGAAGGCAAGAGGGGAAATACCTAGCCCTCCTTAGTTCTCTTTTGCCCAGCAAGGGCTGCCTGGTCTTGGGCACTATTTAGAGAGCTCAAAGGGAGGGGCAATAACTCTCCCCTTGGACCCATGGCTGCCAATCAAAGGGCTGTAACAACAGATTCCACTTAGGTAAATTCTCTGCCCGCACTGAACCCAAACCACTTGGTAAGTTAATTTGATCAATTCACAGGAGTTGAGAAGCCAGTGAGGGGACAACTGCAGCAGCCTCTCACTCTAGGCCCAGAGGGCTTCCCTGGGAAGGAGATACCCTGAAAACAAAATGCTCCTCAACATTAGACAGGCAGTGACCTAAGAAGGAGCATTCAATCAGGGCAGCAAATCCTGTTTTCAAGGCACTGAGATTTATTGAAAAACTACATACATATTAAAACCTCTTTATATACATTTTCCCCATGACAAGATTACAAATATACAAACATAAATTCCGTCAAAGTCAGCATCTTGAGTATTAGAAACAACTGTAGAAAACCCAAATATACCCTAATTCCATCAATTAAATTGCTGTTCCCCATCTGCCAATAAAAAACTGGCACAATTCATCCAACTTCCCAAGTCCAGCTCCTGACAGTGAAACCACAGTATCACATGGAATGTTTTTCCAAAGCAGCAGGGGCACTCAGTCCTGAGGGGGAAAAAAATCTGCCTAAAATTCTGAGAGCCTCATGGAAGTTCAAGGAAAATCGGAAGTGACGGCAAGTCTCTTCAACAATACTTTGATTAAACTCCATGGTGGTTTCCTCTCAAAAAAGGTAACGAAGTATTAAATTGTCCTCTGGTCAGGGAAATGTATTCAACCCAGCCGAATGCAATAAATAATGGTTATATTTCTTCTTGTCAGGATGAGAAAAGGGATCCTTGAGCAAAAGTGTTTCAAGTCAAAAATCTAGTCCCAGGAGAGAACTCTCTGCCCCATGGAGTAACTAATGTGGACAGACACTGGGTGTAACCCTTTATCTTCATCCTCATACTCCAGAAAATTAGGGCCAACTGACTTGGGTACCAGTTTGAGTCCTTACTACAAAGAAAGCAAGGGTTGATTGGAAATTTGAGGCTGCCTTGCGAAGAGGCACAGAGAAAAATGGAAAGGGCAAGACTAATAGCCCATCTGTTGGTTACTCGGTCCTCTGCCTAAGAAGTCCCTCTTTCACTGAGTCCTGGTCACTGTGGTACAGATCTTAGGGGTGTGAAAGAGTCCTTCTGGTATTGACAATCACTGTGTTCTGTAATTTTCTGTAATGCCTCACTTTTTCCTTCTCCCCCTCATGCTCCAACCACCCCTTTCACAAAGAGGTATCAACCCAGGAAGCTGCTGGGATAAAATATCCAAGTATGCCGTGGGTCGATGTTGTAAACACCGCAGAATTAAGTTAGTGGCTAACCCAGGAAATAATACTAGGAAAGGAAAGAGATGTCCAGAGCCTTGCGGTGAAAGAACTGGAATCTCTGTCCACAATCTTAATGCACTGATTATGAAGGAAGGGGGGATCATCCACATGAGCATCAATTCCAACCTTCAGTGCCAGATACTTCTCAACGCGGTCTCAACACAGCTGCTGGCGCCCTCGATGGTGTTAGCTTTCCAAGTATCTGAAGATGCTTTCCTTCAATCCTGAAGTGCTATCGTCTGCTTTGGGGCGCTTGGGTGAAGGGGATGTCACTAAAGATGGACCCCGTCTCCTTACCTAGAGAGCAGAGAGAGACAGAGCCAGCTCAAGACCCTCATGCCAGTATTTACCTTCAATTAGCTCTTAAGCAACTCAAAGCTAAATCATGAACAATTAAAAAAAAAAAGAAATAGAAACTTTCCAGGCAAGGTTCAAAGCTGATTATCTACTGGGGGTTGCAATCCCCTTGGCTGGGGAGCACAAGATCAACACTGCAGCATAAGCCTTTAAGCCAAAAATATATACTTTTTAATTTTAAAAACAAACAATTAAATAAATAAATTCTGCTTTGGAGAGTCACCAAATCAGTTCTCAAATTCCCTACCTGAGGCTTAGACGATTCCTTTGCTGCCTCAGCCTTGACAGGAGAAAGTGTATGGAAGACAAAGTTTCTTGAATTTCGGGGAGCACTGGGGTTGAGGTCAGAGAGGGCAGCCAGTTTCTGAAGCACAGCTTTGGGCTGGTTTAGCAGTGAGCCTGTCTTCAGCTGAGGAAAGAAGAGACATCTGGTAGCAAATTCCAAGGGTCAAGGCAAGAACGAGAAGTCGGTTCCTCCCTGCCTCCCCCAGGTATCGAGGGGACATATTCCTACCCGACTCAGGTAGGAAAGAAATAGGAGGCTCCTTAGACACCTACTTCCATTTCTGTAGCCACCACCCTCCCCTAAAGACAAAATCTCCCCTTAGCTTGACCCGGGCCTTTATAACACTGCAGATCCTGATGTCAGGCGACAAAGTCCCCAACTAACCTGGCTGGCACTTCCTGGTCTGATGGCTTCAAAAGGATTTCTGAATAAAGACTTTGATTCTTGAATAACCACGGTGCGACTGACTGGAAAGAAAAGACAGAAGCTCGTTCTGGGCAGAGCTGGGTAGAATTACTTTTAAATCTAAACAAGCTCAGAAGCCTTTAACCAAACCCATAAACTAAAGCCATAGGAACTCTGATTAGTTTACAATGATGACTTGAAACTAGAGTAAGTGGCTATGAGAAGAAAGATAACTAAATTGAACTTATCGACTAGTCATTAACAGAATTAATATGAAAAAACAAGAGTAGTCAGAGTGTGGAGCAGTGTTTGAGAGCTTTAGCTCTGGGTTGAAATTCTAGCTCTAACACTTAGGTATATAATCCTGGGCAACAAAATAAAGAAGCCAGAATTCA
This sequence comes from Equus przewalskii, assembly GCF_037783145.1. Classification (NCBI taxonomy): domain Eukaryota; kingdom Metazoa; phylum Chordata; class Mammalia; order Perissodactyla; family Equidae; genus Equus; species Equus przewalskii. The sequence goes on along the minus strand of NC_091832.1, from coordinate 21,455,780 downwards.
CGACTCTGAGCTGCCTTTGAACATGAAGTAAAACCAGCTACGTATATTCACAAGTACAATGTCCACTGCCCAACAGTCTCAGATCCAAACATGCTGTCTCCACACCTCTGAGAGGCTTCTTTAAGACACTATCAAACAGAGGCCCATGACTAAGCTGTGACAGTCCCCAAAGGTTGGAGCTGCCTCCAAGGCTCCAGCACCAACAATCCAGGGAGCGGGACCCTGAGGAGGACCAAGCGCTCACCATTCTTCTGCAGTGCTCTGGCTGTAACTTTCTTGGCTAGCATCATAAACTGACTGTCTTCCCCAACTTCTTCTTCTTCTTCAGCTGGAATGTCCCCCTGCTGTGCCTGAAAATAAAACTCAGACAGTAGTAACAGAAGTCTGCAGCTCCCCCAAATAGTTAGCATAGCTTCGAAGCTAGAGCACCTGGGATATCATTTCTTTTCCTTTTTGCAACCTTTTGTTGCTTTAGACAAAAGAATTGAACTTGGACAAACAGGAAGAGAACTGCCCAGGTTAACCTTCTCAAAGCACAAAAGAAAATCCGAGGACTAAAAGGGACAGCAGTATGTTGCCCAAGATTTTGAAACTATCATGAAAAGCCAGGTGACTGGGTCTTCTCCTCCTCATAAATTAGGGTCAGAATAGGCAAATTTCCTGCAGACTTCCCACCTGGTCCCGAAGCCACTGCTCTCGTTCAATTCGCTCCTTCCTCCATCTGGCTTCTGTTTCATCAAGTTGTTCTTCAACCTGATCATCATCGGAGTCTCTGTGGAACAAGTCCATCTGCGAAGCATCATCTGAAGCAGAGAGTTAAGGCCATCAGCATTCTGCAGTCCCCACAGGAGAGGGTGTGTGGACAGACACAAATGAACTCCCATTGTTTACCATATACTGACAAACTTTTCCTATCCACTGATAGAAAATAATGGTTACAGCCAGCTCCTCCATAACAGCCGGCTATACTTTGATTTCCAATTGCGGTCTTAAACTGGACAAACGTGCACCTTGTACCATTTCCTTCTAAAGGCAATAACCAAGATACCTATGTTTTTCCATCGGAATTTCCTCATTCGTCCAGGACCATCACTGTGCAGATCCCCATCAGCAAGGTACCTTTCTTGGTATAAACGCAGCTGTCGCTTATCATCATCCAACATTGTTTTCCTACAACAGGAGAAATATGGTGTTCAAAACCAGGACCACTCTGGCTGGTTAGAGGGTCACACCCCACGACTCAGAAGGGCTTGTTGGGACACTGACATGTGTATTTTCTTGACTTGATTCTGTAGTTCCTCATCAGAAGGAAGTACTTCATCAATTACGTCCTCTTCATATTCATCAATCTCTTCTCCATCATACTCGTCTTCACTTCCCACGTCACTCCCTGATACCTCTGCTTCATCCTCCAGGTATTTCTTCAATCTCCTGGAAAACAATTTTGAAGATTAGAAAATTCAACAATGAATATACACAGAATTTGGAAGCAATAAGAAAAGCAGAATATAGAGCCATCTCTAATAACAATAATAAGCTTAAATTAATAATTATAATATATTTGGATAATACTTAAAAGTCTAACATTTATACACACTGTGTGCTAATAACTGTATTTAAGGGCATTATCCCATTCTCTCAGGAGGGGGTACTATTATTCTCTTCAATTTACACTTGAGAACTGAGAACTGAGACTCAGAGTAAACTTACCCAAGGTCACACAGCTAGGAGGTTGCAGAACACGGATTTAACTAGGTTGGTGACTCTAAAGCCAGAACTCTCAGTCTCCCCCGAACATTTGGGATATACCTGCTGGAAGGTTTAAACTATTTTGTTTTACATTTAAGCTCACCAGCTTTGGGAGACAGACTGGAGATAGTACAGTATAGAAAGGTAATGGAGTGGGATCTTCTTCAGCCCACCAAATCTTGACTGCCAAGTTAGAGGCATGACTGAGCCTCAAAGTTCCTGGTAATCAAAACAGCTACTAGTGAATTTTACTATTTCAGTTCCCATTAAGAACAAATCTGCTATCACCCTGGGTTCAAAGTCCTGTTATCTGTGGTCATGAGTGGCAGAAATTTGATGGCTTTCTGAAGGCTGAGTTTTATCAGACTTATGTTATTTTTTTTTAAGCTGAGTTCCTCTGAATCCTAGGGTTCCTGGGGATTCCATTAGGGGCTATAGCCACTCAGTTTCCCAATCTTCCCATCCAGCCTCCTTGAGCAGTTCAACTTTTAGCTGTTATTCTTTATAAGATTACATTCGAACAAAGGACTCTGCAGTTAAGTAAAGTTTAAGAACCATTGCCTTAGAAAAATCTATAGATGACCCAAAGCTGTATGAGATAGTTAATTTGACAAGTGACAAATTAGAACCCAAAACAGATCTTAACAGAGTAGAATGATGGGCTAAAAAAACCAACATAAATCTCATAGGGATCGATACGATGTCCTATATGTGAATTCCAAAAGTCATCCACATACAATATAATATTGAACACCTATTAAAATGATCTTTATAAAACTTTTAATGTCATGGGAAAAGGCTAATGGATATGCTAACTGGGAAGAAAAGCAAGATGCAAAATTGTACATACAAAAAAAATTTGTATGGATCTCAACTATATAAAAATATACGCATAAAAAAGATTATGAGGGGACTGGCCTGCTGGCATAGTGGTTAAGTTCACGTGGTCTGCTTTGGTGGCCTAGGGTTCATGGGTTTGGATCCCGGGTGCGGACCTCTGCACTGCTCATCAAGCCATGCTTTGGCAGCGTCCCACATACAAAATAGAGGAAGATTGGCACAGATGTTAGCTCAGGGCCAATCTTCCTCACCAAAAAAAAAAAAAAAGATTATGAAGGAATAACCACCATCAACACTTCCACAAATATTCTGGATGGTGGACATGGATGACTTTTTATTTATATCTTTCTGTATCCTTTAAAATATTCTAAAATAAACAGCTTACTTTTATAATCAGAACAATAATAAAATATTTAAAAAAATAAAGGCGGGGTCATTTGCCCAAGACTAGGATGAGGAAAACCTGGAATGAGAGTAATTCATAAGAAAAAAGACCCAGGGAATTTTAGTTGTCTACCAGATCCTCAGGATCTACAGTGATTCAGCTCTTGTGATCTTTGGTTACTTTAGAAGTAGTATGCATCCAGCACAAGGGATGAGGCTATACCACAACATAGAGCAGTAGTCAGACCACACCTGAGGATAAAGAGAATATCCAGTACGTGAGGAGTCTGGAAGCAATGTCGTGTGAGAAACAGCTGAAGGAACTAGAGATGTTTAATACAGAAATCACTTGAGGAGGACCTGACCAGCTTTGAACAGTCAAGAGATGGCATGTAAAAGGATTTTATTTAATCTGTATTAATCACAAAAAGCAAAAGTAGAACCAGCAAATTTAGGTTAAAAGGTAGCAAGCTAAAATTTGACTGATAAAACTTTTCAGCAATAGCAGCTGGGAGATCTACCCACCAGCTGCATTAAATAGCCATAGCTCTGCTGCAGCCCTGAGGGGGCAAGTGAGATCCAGCAGGACCATGCAAGTGGGCAGGGACAATCCAGAGCCCCAGCATGATTGCTCGTTGGCTCAATGGGAAAATCCATGGTCCCATGCCAGCCCAAGGGAGAGTCTCAGCTCGACCCTAGTGGAGAGGCCCTGCCCACCAAGCACAAAGGCTGGGCAACCTAGGAGCAGATGCGGTGCAGCTGGGCAAGCTAACTGCTGGCTACATTAGATGCCCATAGCTCTGCTGTGGCCCAGAGAGGGCAAGTGAGATCCAGCAGGACCAGACGGTGGCAGAGTCTTGGTGAAAAAGCTCCCAGCTGCTGCAAAAGCCCCTAACACCACTGCAATCCCTAAGGAGGGAGCATGTCTGGGCGGGTCTGTGGGAGCAGACAGCAGCAACCCGAAGCCCCCGTGTGATTTTTCCCACAGTTGATGGAAGACCCCACAGTACCTCTGCGATCCCAAGGAGTGGCCCAGTCTGTCAGGAACAGCTGACAGGGATCTTGGTGGGTGCAGATTACACAGCTCCTGCTCCCTCCCCGCAGTGGCAGCAAGTGGAGGCAGTAACCAAACTCTATCTCTATGCAGAGGCACAATCCATGCCATGAAGCAGTATGAGAAAATATATTAAATCTCCAGAACAGAAGGAAAATGACAAATACCCAGAAAATAATCCTGAAGAAACAGAAATCTATACCCTAAATGACAAAGAATTCAAAATAGCTATCATTAAAAAACTCAATGAGTTAAAAGAGAATACAGATAGACAACTCAATGAGTTCAGGAGTTATGTCACAAAAGAGCTTGATACTATAAAGAAGAACCAATCAGAAATGCTGGAGATGAAAGACACAATGGATGAGATTAAGAAAAATCTGGCCTCCCTGAACAGTAGGGCTGATAATATGGAGGACAGAATTAGCAGTCTGGAGGATAGGAAGATAGAAATGCTTCAGATAGAGGAGGAGAGAGAACTAAGACTAAAAATAAATGAAGAAACTCTCTGAGAAATATCTGACTCAAGTAGGAAATGCAACATAAGGATTATAGGTATTCCAGAGGGAGAAGAGATGGAGTATGGAGTAGAAAGCTTGTTCAAAGAAATAATAGCTGAGAACTTCCCAAACCTGGGGAGAGAGCTGGAAATCCATGTGACAGAAGCCAAGAGATCTCCAAACATTATCAATGTAAAAAGACCAACCCCAAGGCATATAGTAGTGAAGCTTGCAAAAGTCAATGACAAAGAGAAAATATTAAGGACAAGAAGGCAGAAGAAAATAACCTACAAAGGAATCCCCATCAGTCTGTCAGCAGATTTCTCAGCAGAAATCTTACAGGCTAGGAGAGAGTGGAATGATATATTCAAAATTCTGAAAGACAAACACTTTCAGCCAAGAATACTTTATCCAGCGAAAACATCCTTCAAACATGATGGAGAAATAAAAACTTTCCCAGATAAACAAAACTTAAGGGAGTTCATGGCTGCAAGAACCCTCTACAAGAAATGCTCAGGAAAGCCCTCATACCTGGGGAAAAAAAAAAAGGAAAGGGGCTACAAAATCCTGAGCAAGGAGATAAGTAGAAAGACAAAATCAGAAAATTGCAGCTCTCCTTCAGAACAGGTTAGCAAATGCTTAAGTATAACATTAAAGACAAAGGGAAGGGAAACCCCAAGAATAAATATAATCTTGTCATTTTAACCACAAACTCACAACACAAGAAGAAAAAAAGATGTGACAATAACAAGTTAGAAGGGGAAGAGGTAAGGGATGGTACTGGCTTAGTCTAAGGAAATAACAGGCTATAAGAAAATGGATTATCTCAGGGCCAGCCCCATGGCTGAGTGGTTAAGTTCACGTGCGCTCTGCTCTGGTGGCCCAGGGTTTCGCTGGTTCGAATCCTGGCCGCGGACACGGCACCACTGGTCAGGCCATGCTAGGGCAGTACGCCACATGCCACAACCAGAAGGACCCACAACTAAAAATATACAACTATGTACCAGGGGGCTTTGGGAAGAAAAAGGAAAAATAAAACCTTTAAAAAAAAAGGAAAATGGATTACCTCATCTATGAGATGTTTTATACAAACAACCTGGTAACGACTAAAGAAATAATTAGAACAGAGACACAAAGTACAAATAAGGAGAAAACTAAGAAAACCAACATAGAAAACTACCTAACTGAATTTGTAGTCCAAAATTCATGGGACAGGAAACAAAGGATATGCAGGAGACGCAGAAAATGAATGATAAAATGGCAGCATTAGGCCCCCACATTTCAATAGTCACTCTAAATGTAAATGGATTGAATTCTCCAATCAAAACACACAGAGTGGCAGGATGGATTAAAAAACAGACCCAAGGGGCCGGCCCCATGGCTGAGTGGTTAAGTTAGCACACTCCGCTTTGGCAGCCCAGGGTTTCGCTGGTTCAAATCCTGCGCATGGACATGGCACCACTCATCAAGCCATGCTGAGGCAGCATCCCATATGCCACAACTAGAAGGACCCACAACTAAAAATACACAACTATCTGGGGCCAGCCCAGTGGTGTAGCAGTTAAGTGCACACATTCCACTTTGGTGGCCTGGGGTCTGCCAGTTCGGATCCCAGGTGCAGACATGGCGCTGCTCATCAAGCCATGCTGTGGCAAGCGTCCCACATATAAAGTAGAGGAAGATGGGCACGGATGTTAGCTCAGGGCCAGTCTTCCTCAGCCAAAAAAAAGAGGAGGATTGGCAGATGTTAGCTCTGGGCTGAGCTTCCTCAAAAAAAAGAAAAAAAAAACACACACACAACTATGTACCAGGGGGCTTTGAGGAGACAAAGAAAAAGTAAAATCTTAAAAAAAAAAAAGCTTTCTTTGAAAAAAAACAACAAACAAGACCCAACAATATGCTGCCTCCAGGAAACACACTTCAGCCCCAAAGACAAACACAGACTCAGGGTGAAGGGACAGAAGATGATACTCCAAGCTAACAGCAAACCTAAGAAAGCAGGTGTCGCCATACTTACATCAGACAAAGTAGACTTCAAGGCAAAACAGGTAAAGAGAGACAAAGAGGGGCAATATATAATGATAAAAAGGACACTCCACCAAGAAGATACAGCATTTACAAATATATATGCACCCAACACAGGAGCACCAAAGTATGTAGAGCAACTATTAACAAAACTAAAAGGAGATATCAACAACAATACAATAATAGTAGGGGACCTCAACACCCTACTAACACTAATGGGTAGATCATCCAGACAGAAAGTCAACAAGGAAATTGTAGAATTAAATGAAAAACCAGACCAGATGGACTTAATAGATATATATAGAACACTCCATCCAAAAACAGCAGATTACACATTCTTCTCAAGTACGCATGGAGCATTCTCAAGGATAGACCATATGTTGGGAAACAAAGCAAGCCTCAATAAATTTAAGAGGATTGAAATAATATCACGCATCTTTTCCTACCATAATGCTATGAAACTAGAAATCAATAACAAGAATAAAGCTGGGAAAGCAGCAAAGATGTGGAGATTAAACACCACGTTACTGAACAACCAACGGATCACTGAAGAAATCAAAGGAGAAATCAAACATTATCTGGAGACAAATGAAAATGAAAACACACATACCAACTCATTTGGGATGTAGCAAAAGTGGTCCTAAGAGGGAAATTCATTGCAATACAGGCTCACCTCAATAAACAAGTAAAATTTCAATTAAGCAATGTCAAACTATACCTAACAGAATGAGAAAAAGAACAAACAAAGCCCAAAGTCAGTAGGAGGGAAATAATAAAAATCAGAGCAGAAATAAATGAAATTGAAACAAAAAAGACAGAAGAAAGGATCAATGAAACAAAGAGTTGGTACTTCAAGAAAACAAACAAAATTGATAAACCCTTAGCCAGGCTCACTAAGAAAAAAAGAAAGAAGATGTAAATAAATAAAATCAGAAATGAAAGAGGAGAAATCACAATGGATACCAGAGAGATACAAAAGATTATAAGAGAATGCTGTGAAAAACTATATGCCAACAAATTGGACAACCTAGAAGAAACAGATAAATTCTTAAACTCTTACAACCTCTCAAAACCAAATCAAGAAGAAATAGAGAATCTGAATAACCAATCACAAGTAAAGAGACTGTAATCAAAAACCTCCCCAAAAAGAAAAGTCCAGGACCAGAGAGCTTCTCTGCAGAATTCTACCAAACATTCAAAGAAGATTTAATACTTATCCTTCTCAAACTACTGCAGAAAATTGAGGAAGATGGAGCACTTCCTAACACATTCTATGAGACCAACATCACCCTGATCCCAAAACCAGACAAGGACAACACGAAGAAGGAAAACTACAGGCCAATATCACTGATGAACATAGACGCAAAAATCCTCAACAAAATATTGGCAAACCAAACAGCAATACATTAAAAAGATCATACACCATGCGGAAGTGGAATTTAGACCAGGGACACAGGGATGGTTCAACATCCGCAAGTCAATCAATGTGATACACTACATTAACAAAATGAGAAACAAAAACCACATGATCATCTCAATAGATGCAGAGAAAGCATTTGACAAGATGCAACATCCATTTATTTATTTATTTTGAGGAAGATTAGCCCTGAGCTAACATCCATGCCCACCTTCCTCTACTTTATATGTGGGACGCCTACCACAGCATGGCTTGCAAAGCTGTGCCATGTCTGCACCCAGGATCCAAACTGGTGAATCCCGGGCTGCCAAAGCAGAACGTGCACACTTAACCACTGCACCACTGGGCCGGTCCCTCCATTTATGATAAGAACTCTGAATAAAATGGGTACAGAAGAAAAGTAACTCAACATAGTAAAGGCCATATATGACAAACCCACAGCCAACATCATACTCAATGGGGAAAAACTGAATGCCACCCATCTGAGAACAGGAACAAGACAAGGGTGTCCACTCTCACCAGTCTTATTCAATATAGTACTGGAGGTTTTGGCCAGAGCAATTAGGCAGGAAAAAGAAATAAAAGGAATCTCAATCGGAAATGGAGAAGTGAAATTCTTGCTGTTTGCAGACGACATGATCTTATATATAGAAAACCCTAAAAAGTCCATTGGAAAGCTGCTAGAAGTAATCAACAATTACAGCAAAGTTGCAGGGTACAAAATCAACTTACATAAATCAGTAGCATTTCTATACTTTAATAACGAACTAACAGAAAGAGAACTTAAGAACACAATCCTATTCACAATCACAATAAAAAGAATAAAATATCTTGGAATACATTTAATCAGGGAAGTAAAAGACCTATACAATGAAAACTATAAGACTTTCCTGAAAGAAATTGCTGACAACATAAAGAGATGGAAAGACATTCCACGCACATGGATTGGAAGAATAAACATAGTTAAAATGTCTATACTACCTAAAGCAATCTACAGGTTCAATGCAATCCCAGTCAGAATCCCAATGACATTCTTCACAGAAATAGAACAAAGAATCCTAAAATTCATATGGGGCAACAAAAGACCCCGGATTGCTAAAGCAGTCCTGAGAAAAAAGAACAAAGCTAGAGGTATCACGATCCCTGACTTCAAAATATACACAAAGCTACAGTGATCAAAACAGCATGGTACTGGTACAAAAACAGGTGCACAGATCAGTGGAACAGAATTGAAAGCCCAGAAATAAAACCACACATCTATGGACAGCTAATCTTCGACAAAGGAGCTGAGGGCATACAATGGAGAAAAGAAAGTCTTTTCAACAAATGGTGCTGGGAAAACTGGAAAGCCACATGTAAAAGAATGAAAATTGACCATTCTTTTTCATCATTCACAAAAATAAACTCAAAATGGATCAAAGACCTAAAGGTAAGACCTGAAACCGTAAGGCTTCTAGAATAAAACACAGGCAGTATACTCTTTGACATCAGTCATAAAAGGATCTTTTCGGACACCATGTCTTCTCAGACAAGGGAAACAATAGAAAGAGTAAACAAATGGGACTTCATCAGACTAACGAGCTTCTACAAGGCAAGGGAAAACAGGATTGAAACAAAAACATAACCCACCAACTGGGAAAAAATATTTGCAAATCATATATCCGACAAAGGGTTAATCTCCATACTATATAAAGAACTCACACAACTCAACAACAAAAAATCAAACAACCTGATCAAAAAATAGGCAGGGGATATGAACAAACATTTCTCCAAAGAAGATATACAAATGGCCAATAGGCACATGAAAAGATGCTCATCATCACTGATCATCAGGGAAATGCACATCAAAACTGCACTAAGATATCACCTTACACCTGTTAGAATGGCTAAAATAACCAAGACAAAAAATAACAAATGTTGGAGAGGTTGTGGAGAAAAAAGAACCCTCATACACTGCTGGTGGGAATGCAAACTGATGTAGCCACTACGGAAAACAGTATGGAGATTTCTCAAAAAATTAAAAATAGAAATACCATATGACCCAGCCATCCCACTACTGGGTATCCATCCAGAGAACTTGAAATCAGCAATTCAAAGAGACTTATGCACTCCAATGTTCATTGCAGCATTATTCACAATAGCTAAGATGTGAAAGCAACCTAAGTGCCCATCAACTGATGCCTGGATAAAGAAGATATGGTATACACACACACACACACACACACACAATGGAATACTACTCAGCCATAAAAAAGGATAAAATCATCCCATTCACAACAACATGGATGGACCTTGAGAGTATTATGTTAAGCGACATAAGCCAGATAGAGAAAGACAAACTCTGTATGATTCACTCATCTGTGGAAGATAAACAAACACACGGACAAAGAAAACAGATTAGTGGTTATCAGGGGAAAGGGGGATGAGGGGTGGGCACAAAGGGTGAAGTGGTACACCTGTAATATGACTGACAAATAATAACGTACAACTGAAATTTCACAAGGTTGTAAACCATCATAACATCAATTTAAAAAAAAACCCTACAATTTTAAAGAATAAAATCTTAAATTAAAAATGGAGAAAACCTATAATCTCACTGCCTGTTCAAATAAACTATTTTCAATTTAAAAACAAACAAACAACTTTCTAGCAATTGAAGAATGGACAGATCACCTACATTTGCCTTTTCAACTTCTCCGATTGCCTCTGGAGCTCTTCTTCATCATCATCTTCGTGGTCTTCGAGCGCCAGATCTTCATTATCAGAGTCACTGTGTTCATCCTGCAAAATCATATAGTATCACTCCCCAAGTTACACAGAATAAAATGTATCCTCAACTAAAACAGGATTTATAAACTTCTGCCCAAACATCCCATTCTAGGAAACTGCTTCTGATAAGATGCCAAACAAAATTCCCAAGAACTCAGTCTAGGGAAAAACAAAACAAAACAAAACCTACAGCATCAATACATGGAGTTCAGTTATGATGATTTTGTTCCCATAAAACTCACCTCATCACTATCAAACTCATTGTCATTTGGGACAAGCCGAAAGGCTCCAAATTCTTCCTCTTCACCTTCTTCTTCCCTAAAATGCAAATCAACAAATCAAAAAATAAGTTGTCAGAAGCAAATTATAAGCACTCAGCCAACTTAAGAATTGAAAACATTTTAGTAGGGGCTGGCCCCGTGGCCAAGTGGTTAAGTTCGCGCGCTCCGCTGCAGGCGGCCCAGTGTTTCGTCAGTTCGAATCCTGGGTGCGGACATGGCACTGCTCATCAAACCACGCTGAGGCAGCGTCCCACATGCTATAACTAGAAGGACCCACAACGAAGAATATACAACTAGGTACCAGGAGGCTTTGGGGAGAAAAAGGAAAAAATAAAATCTTTAAAAAAAATTAAAAATAAATAAAAAAATAAAAAAGTAAAAGAAAATATTTTAGTAGCACCAACAAACTCTTCAAGAAACAGTAAACAAGATACCTTGCCCTAAACAAAAAAATTTTTTAAATTCTGATAAAATACACAACATAAAATTTACCATCTTAACCATTTTTAAGGGTTAAGTACATTCACATTGTTGTGCAACCAACCTCCAGAACTCTTTTCATCTTGCACAACTGAAACTCTATACCCATCAAACAACTCCCCATTCTTCCTTCTCCCCAGCCCCTAGCAACCACCCTTCTACTTTCCGTCTATGAATTTGACTACTGTAAGTCCCTCATACAGTATTTGTATTTTTGTGGTTGGTTTATTTCCCTTAGCATGATGTCCTCACAGTCCATCTGTGTTGGAGCATGTATCAGAATTGCCTTTCCTTTTAAGGGAAGGAAACGCATTTAAACACAACACATTTTGTTTATCCACTGGGGATGCTTCCATCTTTTGACTATTAGGAATAACGCTGCTACGAACATGGATGTACAAATACCTGTTTTCACTTCTTTTGTGTATACAGTCAAAAGTGGAATTGCTGAATCATATTTTAATTTTTTGAGGAGCTGCTATTCTGTTTCCCATAGCAGCTTCACCATTTTACATTCCCACCAGCAGTGCACAGGGGTTTCAATTTCTCCATATCTTTGCCAACTCTTGTTATTTTCTCTTTCTTTGATGGTAGCCATCCTAATGGGTATGAGGTAGTATCTTATTGTGATTTTTATTTGCATTTCCCTAATTATCAGTGATGTTGAGCACTTTCATGTGCTTATTCTTGCCCTTTTTTACCCTGTTTTCCACCAACTAAATGAAAGCATTATAATTTCCTTACTATGTAAATATGAGACTCAAACCCACTGCAAGACTCAGGATATGAAGCCCCTAAGATGACCAGTTATTGCTAATCTCAGAGAACCTGACCCCAAGATTTTATCAGAAGACCGTGCCCTCCCAGGTTCCCACCAAACGCTGAGACTCACCTGTCTGTTGGGAAGGAGCCTGAGCAGAGAGCAAGTGCTTCTTCCATTGGATCACCCATGCTGCTCTCCTTCTCCTGCTTATTTAACTCTGATGGAGCCAGAGTGGAGGCATCTACATCACAGCAAGAAAAAGATTTGTCACCAAGGAATGACAGCTTAATCTTCTTTTCCCAGCCATCGAAAGACATGCCTGCTCATATAGTTTTAAGGTAAGCTTGCCAAAAGGAGCTCACCATCCATTCATTTAACAAATCCTTATTTAGTGCTTACTATATGCTAGGCACCAGAGATATAGCAGTGAACAAAACAAAGATCCTGGCTCCCACAGAGCTGACATTCTAGCAGGGGTGGGGGGTAGTGGAGAAAGAAGTGTGCAGGTGGAAATAATATGTTAGCATTTATATGAAATTTACTATACACCAGACACTGTTCTAAGCTTTGCATACATATTAACCATAAACGATGAATCATAAGGCCAAAGCTAAAGCAGTCTTAAGTCGACACTTTACCACCCTAAGAAACTAAGAGCTCTAAATGTCAGAGAACTAAGCAGTTAATTCAGCCTACATGCCAGAATCCACCACAGCCCTGTTTTCTATGAACTTTTTTTTTTTTAAGAGTTTTTTTTTTTTTTTTTTTTTCCTTTTTCTCCCCAAAGCCCCCTGGTACATAGTTGTGTATTCTTCGTTGTGGGTTCTTCTAGTTGTGGCATGTGGGACGCTGCCTCAGCGTGGTCTGACGAGCAGTGCCATGTCTGCGCCCAGGATTCGAACTGACGAAACACTGGGTCGCCTGCAGCGGAGCGCGCGAACTTAACCACTCGGCCACGGGGCCAGCCCCTTCTATGAACTTTTTACCCAAGAGTAAGGGGCTTTCAAAGATACTGACTTAAGATATTTGGCTGTGGTGAGCGTAATGCTCTCTGTTGGATATTTACCCTGAGAAGTGAATTTTCCTGAACAAAGATTCAGAAGTTCCTCCATGTTCTCTTTCTTCTCGCTCTTCCCGGGCAGATGTTTTTCAGCCTGCGATGTGAACTTTCCAGTACACAAATCCAACAGCTCATCCATGTTAGCATCCATGGCATTCTCATCCATACTGGCCAATGGCAATCGAGGCTTCAGAGCTTGGTACTGATTCCTGTGGTTTCTAACATTTAAGAACCTACAAGCACAAGGAAGAGTGTAAGAAATTCTCTAGGAAAAAAACAAGGTAGTGGGTGAAAAGCTCTGAACACATTTCTAATACCAAAGTTAGAAGCTGAATTCCAAACCAGAAGACAAGATTCAAACTTCAGCCTTGTGATAATCTACAGAGAGAGGGGGAAGTCTTATGAAAGAATAAGTGCTGTTCAAAAGGTAAAGGGGAAAGGGTGATTTCAGATGGTGCTAGAGTAAGGCTTGGTGTTATGTCCATGTAACGTGCCACAAGTCTGTAACTCTCAATCCCATCCAACAATCATAACATAGTAGGATGGATACAGGGAAGTCTGATGCCCTTACAAGAGCTATGCATTTCAAATAAGGCAGAGATCGAAGGATCAGAATGCCAGCAAGGCTTATTTACGTTTTATTTTCTGGACAGACTTTGTTCAGACTTGTAGAATGTAATACTAATGGTCTGTACACCTTCTCTTTCTTAGAAGAGAAGGCACAGATGGAGTAACAGAAGCTCACTTTATTTTTAAACAAAATTAAGCAGTACCACCCACAGAAACATAAAACTACCTACCCATCTGCATCCAACAGTTGGCTCTGGGTGTCATCTTCTAAACAGAACTGGAAGTCTCCTGCTCCTAGGAAAAGTGTCTTAGGCTCTGGGGAGGCGTTATACAGATCCTGGGAATCCTCTATGGGAAGTGAAGGCTCAGACAGCTTTCCTGAACTCTGGCACCAAAACAAAACCAAACAAAAACAAAACATTTCACAAATGTCATTCACTGTCATGACAACAACAGAAGTTGCTATTTGCAATGTGTAATCTACTCTCAGGCAATTGCAGTTGAGGAGGACAATGCATAGCCAAGAGAAGCAGAAAGAAAAATATCCCCCAAAAAGTAAGAACACTGGATGAGGCTTGTTTTTAATACACAAAGAGGGTGGATTTTTTTAAACTGAACATACATAATGTGGTGGGAGTTGGTTGGCTTGGACACACTTTATTTAGCAATGTGGGAAGCAATAGGGGGAGGAGATTAGAAAGCCATTACCATCTTACCTTAGAAGCTGAGCTGACCAAACTGGCTCGAAATAGCCCAGGGGAAGGAGATCTGAATCCTCCTGCAGTAGGGAAAAAACTGGTCCCACGGCCTGTTTGTCTGTTGCAAGGCTGATAGGATGGAATTGTGGAGCCAATTAGCTCAAAGCTGCTGTTGTGGCTGCTCTCCTTTGTTAGCAGTGAGCATGAATCATCTTCATCTAAAGAAAGAGAAGCAACTTCTAAGTGAGTGCTTCCAGAAATAAGGTGGATTTGTTTAGGAAAAAGGGTTGAGAATGAACTTGTCAGGTAACACTCACAGACAAACTTCTAAAGTTATATGTTCCAAAACATTAAGTTAAAGGTAAATTACAGTATTAAGATAGCGTTATCCGATCAGGGTTTATCACTCGGAACAAAGTGGCACCTGAAAGTTCCCATCTTTCAGGTAGGCACCCTACCTAATGGCCAAAATCACTCTCTCCATTATTCAATCACTTACACATCTTCCTTTGGTCTACATATGATAGAAATATTTAATGGTTCACTCAATCAACACATACTCACTACAGACCTATTATATACCCAAGGTCAAATACAAAGAAAGGGCATGTAAGTTTTCAAAACTCCTGGACCAAAATAAAATTCTAATTAATCCCTTTCATTGTCACATGTCAGACTGGGAAAAGCCCACTAGAGTTCAAAAAATGAAATGTTATGGAATTGTAGTCTGTAAGTATCAAAGCTAGAGGATCAAAGAAGAGTCAAGTTCTGCATAAGAGTCACTGCTTACCCAGTTTGCTAGCCCTTTTGCCTGAGTTTTCATCTGTTTCTGATTTTTCTTCACTAGGAAAGTAACTACAAAATAAGGAGGTAAATTGTTTGAGTATCTGTTTTCCTTACTAGATGGACACATCCAAAGGAATCTTATCTTTCCTTAGGGAGAATTACTTACCCCATCTTGGAAGAGTTGTCTTTAAACAGAAGTAAGATAGAATCAGATGAGAGAGGCTGGGGAACAGAGAGGCCAACTGACTTGCCAATTTCACTACTGCCATCATTGTTTTCTTTATCCATTTCTTTTTCATCTTTGGTTTCAATTTCTTCACTACCAAGAAGGAATTCTGCAATCTTTATCAATCATGCCACCCGAAAACAAAATGAGAGAAGTCAAAAGTTTTAAAAGCAAACACACTGTCAGCTTCAAATACGGCTGCCTGGTTACAGGTCACATCTTAAATCTGAGAAGGTAACCCTGAAGGAAGCTCAGTCTAATTATTACCATTAACGTAATTTTCCCTGACACTTCTAGAGCTCTTTTATACTTATTTTACCTTTTGCCCTCCCAAAATTGCTACAAGATTACGAAAGACTGGATCATCATTTTATTGAAGCAATGAGAGCTTAAATGATTAGCCTGAGATTGCAGGATAACTACTGATCTCAAACCAACCACAGACTGTGATATGCTGCCCAGTCCAGCCATTGCTTTCTTCCTTTACCCAGGGTTAAAGATCAACCAACTCTTCCGAGAGACGCCAGGGGTCAAGCAAGAAAGCTTTTCTTTTTTCTAATACCAAAATGCTATCATCACCTATCTTCCCCAGATGGAAAACAATACCAGGAACAAGGGCAAGAAGCCCTTCTACAAATGCCCTCCTCAGTGAAGAATGAAAATAACTCAGAAGGTCTCGGCCTGCCTGAGAATTTATTTCAGACCTCAATCTGGCCAAGGTTAAAAGTGCTTTTTATTCTGAATAGAGAAAGCTAAATAAACAACAAAGATGAAAGTCTCTATTAATGCACAGCCATTTTAATATCAGCATTATATTAGAATGTGTAAACCAACAGTAGAAGCCAAGGCTACGGCTATGTGAACTGCAGATGCTCGATGCTGCTGACAGAACTGAATGCAGGAAGATTTAGGTACATAAGAGCTAGCTATGTTCATCTCTGCTCCTAAAACCTCTTATACAATTGAACATGCTTCTTATACTCTTATTCAAATCCAATTTTCTTTTACCCTTATCCTGACCAAGCAAAAAAATTACATAATTGCCAGAGACCTGATTGCTTTCCTCTTCCTCTTCTTCTTTCTCCTCTTCTCCCTCTACTGCTTTCTCTTCCTCCTCTTCTCCCTCTAACACTTCCTCTTCTTCCTCTGCTCCATCTTCCTCAGACTCATCTGTCATTTCCTCCTCCTCTTCCTCTTCTTCAAATCCATCTTCATTATCTAATTTAAATAGTGCTTGGCGTTTCTGGCGTTCCTCAAATCTGCGCAGTTTCATTGCTTCCTGTAATTTAGCTTTCAGCACCTGAAGCTTTTCACCTGAACAGAAATACGAAGAAATGCTTTAGACGTAATGACTGCCTACATACTACAATAATGTAAGTGCACTTCAGGCGACTCCAGAAGCTTCTACTCACATCCCAGAGGAGAATCAGAGCTAGCCATTTGTTATTTTGACAAGTGGGGATTATTATGAACTGAAGTAAGACAGAACTTCCACAGTTAGGTTCTACACCTGGGATAATACCCTATGCAGAGACTATAAAATCATTATTAAAAAGGGAGGAAAGAGGGGAGGAGTGGGACTTCAAAAGTCTCTGGCTCAGAAGCCTTGAAGGAAAACATTGATAAATCTATCTTTATTAAAGAAAAAGAGAAATAACTCAAGCGTAAAATGGGCAAAGGATATGAACTGGTAGTTTAGTGAAAAATGAACATATATTGTTAATAACTTAAAAATAATGCTTAACCTCACTTCTGATTAAAGAGATACGAATCAAAATAATGAGATACCATTTTTGACATATTTTGCAGAAATCAGAAGTTTTGATAATATCCATTTTTTTTTTTTTTAAGATTTTATTTTTTCCTTTTGCTCCCCAAAGCCCTCAGTACATAGATGTATATTCTTCGTTGTGGGTCCTTCTAGTTGTGGTATGTGGGATGCTGCCTCAGCGTGGTTTGATGAGCAGTGCCATGTCCATGCCCAGGATTCGAACTTACGAAACACTGGGCCACCTGCAGCGGAGCGTGCGAAATTAACCACTCAGCCACAGGGCCAGCCCGATAATATCCATTATTAACAAGATGAAACAGAAACTCTTATACACTGAGACTCAGTGTAAATTGGGGCAACTATTTGGGAGGGACAATGGGATGATATATATCAAAATTTGACTGAATGATTCCACTGTAAGGAATTTCACATCCAAATAAACCAACATATATCCGACCCTAAGACGCAACATTTTATGAAATCCAAAAACTGGAACGAACAAGATGTCCATTAATAGGAATATGGTTAAACAAATCACGTTATATTCATACAATGAAATATTATGCAGCTGTTAAAAAAACCTCAAAGGCAAGATAATATGTATCTGAGCTCTGGAATTAGGTGGTCTGGATTAGGCTGCTGGTTCTACTACTCACTAGCTGTGTAAACTTGAGCAAGTTGCTTAAATGCTCTCTATATCAGTTTCCTCATATATAAAATAAGGATACTAATGTTATTTACTGTAAAACACCTAGAGCAGTAGCTGGCAGAGAGTAAGTGTAATTAATGTCATACAAACACACATACACAGTGGTATATGCATTTGAATTTTCCTAGAAGGACACACAAGAAACTGTTAACAGTTACCTTTGGGAAGAATAATTTTTCCTTTTATACCTTTTCTTCAATGTTTTATTTTTTTCTACGTGATATATTACTTGTATTGTCAAAGTGAGAGCAGGAAGAATAGACCTGTCTCTAATACATGGTTAAAACAAAAACGTAGATTACAAAGCAGAATGCATGGTCTGATCACATTATTTTTCTTTAAATATCCACAGACATACACGCAAAGAGGAGAGTTTAAAAGGATAGATACACAGTATGGTTATAGAAGTTGTCTCTGACAGAGGATTGCAGAAGTTTTTTGTTTATTTTTCCCACTGATTTTCTACGACAGATATTTATTAGTTTTTTTAATAAGACAAAGGCTACTTTAAGAAATAAAGTCATCCTACCCACCCTACACCTCCAGGCAATGCTACACATGAATCATGCTGGAGGTACTGCTGTCCAGTCTCCAAGGAAAAAGTTCTATAACTTTTCACTATAGAGTCTCCAGTAGCCATAAAGACCTGCCAGGAGTACAAAGCAAAAGACACTGTGGACTCAAATACCTGGTTTTGTGTGGCTTGCTCCATCCAGCTTCTCAGCTGCCAAAGTCACAGGCACCACCTCTGCCTTCAGCTCCTCCTTTCCGTCAGTGCCCACCTCTTTCACTATGACGCTCACATTCACCTTCTGACCAGCCCTGGGTTTGGCTGCTGGGTTAGCATGCTTCCAGAAACGCTGCTTCAAGGCTTCCAGTTCTAAACCCAAAAGCCAACCAGTATGTCAGTTTGCCATGCTTAAACTCTTTCCTTTAAGATGCCAGTCAAGAACTGTATATATATACACTAAGTTTCTCAGCTCAACAAAGTTGCAGGGAAAAAAAATACAGAGACATTAAAAACCCCTTTGCTACTAACACCTATGTCTTATAACTTAGAACTTAACCCAAACTTCTGGGTCAACGGACTGCTGCAACTGCTCTTCCTCAATATATTTCAAAAATCAGACTTTTAAGATATAAGTTTATAACTGAAGTTGCTAAATATGTGCAGTTGGTTTTTTGGGGGGTGAGGAAGACTGGCCCTGAGCTAACATCCATTGCCAATCTTCCTCTTTTTGTTGAGGAAGACTGTCCCTGAGCTAACATCTGTGGCAATCTTCCTCCATTTTCTATGTGAGATGCCGCCACAGCAAGGCTTGATGAGTGGTGTGTAGGTCCGTGCCTGGGATCCGAACCTGTGAACCCCGGATTGCTGAAGCAGAGTGTGTGAACTTAACCAGCATGCCACTGGGCCGGCCCCCATCTTTTTTTTTTAATCTTCTAGTCCTAGATATGTTCAATTCTTAAAAAGAAGAAGTATTAAACTAGTAGGAAAAAATACCACAATTCTTAATTATTCAAGGGCTTAATTTTTCAGGAGTTTCAATCTCCTTTTTTTATTCCCTATTTTGAACATTTCATTATTTACCAGCAATCTTACTAAATATGGGCAAAAATTTAAAAAAGGACAAAGAAAACGACAATCAATCCAGGCAGTGATGTAACTCAGCAGCAGGACTGGAAAAAGGTTTTTGGTAAAGCTGTTATCCTAGTGCTACTAGCACAATCAGAGAGGAAATCTCACTTACACATGGCCTCTGTCACACACACCCAACTTGTATGCGAACAGGACTATTGACACTGGGAGCAGTAAATTCAGCAGTCCAGTGGCAACAGGGCGTGCTCCTCTTCCCCGCTAGTATTGTTTAGAATTTCCTCCTCCTTTCTCCCTCAGCCAGCTGCTCCCTGGCACCAACCCTACTCAGTCTAACTCCTCATACCAAAGTGGGATCTGTTGTGAGGACAATGACAGTTATAAAGAAAAAGGAAAAGGAGAAAAGCCCTTTGGGTCGACAGATGCTGGATATTTTCATGCGCCTTCTTTTCCATGATAAAATGTCCAGGATACTCTCAGTTTGGTTCTTTTTCTAAAATGCACTCGAATCATACTTTAGGAGTTTTGTGGTTACAATCGAGATGTAATTTTTCCTTCCCTGGAAGGTCTTAGTGGAAAAAGAACTGGAAGGAAACCTTTGTATTCTGAGTCCCTAACATTACTAGCAGCAAAAACCCAACTCCAGAGGATGATATGTTTACATTACAAACAAAAGAGCAGGAAGAGAAGCTGTAAGCCTGCATCCTATTTGACAGTGGTTCAGTAAGGGCGGAAGCAACGGGGGGTGGCAGTGGAAAGGGAACAGAAACAGGTAGGTCATTATTGGCACCAAGAGAATAAAAGAAATGAATGAGGAGGAAGATTACTTGGGACTTAAATAAGACTCACTGAGCACGTCTTACACACCAGATACTGTGGCTGACATAGCACCCGCCAAGAGTCAGCTGTTTAGTGAAGGAGAGTCTTGGTGGAAATAATTTCACTAATAAGAGAAGCAGCAGCAGCCAGTATTCGAGTGCTTCTTTATGCTATCCATTCATATGCATTATTTCAACGAATCTTCACTATAACCCCATGAACCAAATAGTGCTGTTATTTAAATTTTTAAAAAAGATGGCTCGGAGAGGCCAAATAGCACGCTTAAAGTTCCACAGTAAGTAGAATAGTCTAGATTCAAAGCCTGGTCTTGTGACAGAGTCTAAGCTCTTAATTATCATGCCACACTGCCTCGATGCAGAGGGAACACTCAGTTCTACCTATGAGTCAGGAAGTTTACTGAATGTGGTAATACTTGAGTTCTGTCTTGAAGGATCATTCATTCGTTTAATAAATATGAATGCCTACAATGTGTCATCTACTGTGGAAGCACTGGGGATAGAGTAGGGAACAAGTCAGAAGATTCCTATTCAAAGCATAAAGGGAAAAACAATGAACAGGTAATTACATCCACCTACTCTCCAAGCCTTCCTTTAACCACCTATTGGAAGAAACTTACCCCTCCTCTGAACTCCCATTGCACTTTATTCTAAATGTTTCTTTCAGCAAAGAATATGTTTCCCGTTTCTTCACGTTATTTAATTTTTTCCAATTATCAGTGACACATGCTCATTATAGAAGATGCCATTTACCACCTTCTCTCTTGCAATACTGCATTTGCATACTTCTTATCTTCCCTACTAGAGTGTAAGTAGCTTAAGTGTAGGATAAATGTCAGATTTCTCTTGCTATGCCCTACAGCATCTTGCATGTAGTGGATAGGTTAATATTTGTTGAGTGCAAAAAAAAAAGAAATTCAGTTTTGCAGACAATTTACTGAACTGAACTGTTTCTCTTTAACTGTGAAAAACTGAACAATGCTTTTATGAATTTCACACCATAACACAACAGCAATGCACCTCTTTTGTATATTAACCCATCAGCAGGCTTCCATTTTAAATCAGGTTTAGAACATTCTGATACCCTGCCAAATTTATCTGAGAGTCCACCAGTATCGGGTACCCCTGTAGAACATGATCATGTGTGGTCATCGGTTTCTCCTGTGTTCCCTGTCCTTCCTATAATCGAAAGCTGCCAGAATAAACCACTCTGGAGAGGCCTCCCACAATTCAAAGGATTACCTCTGTTAGTTTCAGGTTCTTCAAGTATCACAAAGGAATCTTCATCAGCACCCAGCCGAGGCTTGATGGAAACATCTACTCCCAGTTGCTTAAGTCTATCCAGCGTGAACCGCCTCACTTTTTCAGGTGGCACAGCTGCTGCTGATTTAGTTTGCTGGCTGGGCTCTTCCACGTTCTCCTCTGGTTCTTCTGTTTTTTTCAGGCCTTCTCCCTCCAGGGCATGAGGTTCAGGTGCCACAAGACCTCCAGCCTGATACTCCCCAGTGTCCTTGTTCCCAAGGAAGCTGGATTCCTGTTCCACCACTGAGCTGTCCCCAGGTGAGGATCTAGCATCACTCTGATTCTGTTTCTCCTGAATTTCTAGCTCTTGGCCTCCCATCAAATCCTTACGGCATGACACGTCTGATCCAGCAGTGATCTGCAGTGTCTTTGAAACTACAGGCAGTGCTTTAATTTCCTTTTCAGATCCCGCACCTGTTGTCTGCTCAGACTCTTTGCTATGGTGGTCACTATTCATCTCAGTTGTATTTGCAGTGTCTACGATTTCTTTGTGATGACTTGACTGATACTTAGATGACCTAGAGAAGGGAAAATGAGCTGAAGTTGAAAATTATCCTCAATGTGAAACATTCTCACTCCTTAGCACATAATGAATCAGTTAAATCAGTTTTAAGGGAGTGAGGAATCTGAACTTTTTACACCATGTGTTTGCTACAAAACTGAATGTTTACGAAAATTATAATCAAAAGGAAAGAGGGTTCTTACTTCAGTAGCGCCATGGCATTTCCTTGGCAAGTGGGCCGGGGTTTACGTTTGAAGAACTCATGAATGGTTTTATTCTCAGGCATATGATATGGA